>NC_136799.1:23274020-23276520 GCF_951216825.1 Electrona antarctica | reverse complement strand
CACTGTCCTGTTTTGTCTACCTAACAACTAACAATCATCATCAGGATGTGTGTTAGTAAGCAAGTGTAGGAATAAGAAGGTGGTGTGTGAGGCTACACTACATAGGACATTGTTGAGTGTTACTGGGAGCACCAGCGCAGAACAATTAAAAATGCATACCATGCTATTTGTGGAAGTTAGATGAGTTATGCGGGTGGGGGTGGTAGTTTCAAACGCACCTTCACCTTACGTGTGTGTGTGGGTGGGTGTGTGTGTGTGTGTGTGTGTGTGTGTGCATGCATGCATGCATGAAGAGGTATGTGCATGCGTTCTTGTGCATATCTGTCTATGTGTGTGTGTGTGTGTGTGTGTGTGTGTGTGTGTGTGTGTGTGTGTGTGTGTGTGTGTGTGTGTGTGTGTGTGTGTGTGTGTGTGTGTGTGTGTGTGTGTGTGTGTGTGTGTGTGTGCGTGTGTGCGTGTATGCACGTGTGTGCAAATGCGTGTGCTGTTCAGCATTTGACTGCTAAAGACCTGAAGAGCCTTGAATCAATACTGCTAATGAGAGACTTAGAAGTGAGAGGGCAGGGGTAGAAACCCTCTCAGCCTCTTCTATCACTTTCTCTCTCTCCCCCTCCCTCGTTGCGTCTTTCCTCTCTCTCATTGCCCCCCCCCCTCTGCCCCGCTTTCTTTAAGTCTCCCTTAACCGAGTCATTTTCCCATTCTCTCTGTCTTTCAATCTCCTGCTCCTCTTCATCACGTGTTCTTTCCATGCGTCTTTTACTTTATGCCTGCAGTTTCTCATTCTCCCATATTCTCCCAAGGACGTTGACATATACAGTTGGGTGCCACCGATATTGTCCCTTATCATTTGACCCATTTAGGCCTGACCTCAACATTTAAAAAAATCCTTCTAAATCCTCCAGTTTTCTGAAATAAATATTTTCACGATTTTTCAAAAATAGCAGACCTACAAAGCTCGTAGCACGCCACTCGGTGGCGCGCTATGAGCTTGTAGATCTGCTATTTTTCAATAGCTAAATTATAATGTTTAAAACACCAAAAGGGGTTCCCGCCCAAAATGGGTTAACTGTCCTTTTGCGCAGATCACGCAAACCTCAGCAAAAAGAAAAGGACAATATCGATGGCCTCCAACTGTATAAAGAAATAACAAATGTTAACTTGACGATGCATGCATTGTATTGTATTGTATTGTATTGTATTGTACTTTATGTTTTTCATTCTCCCCCTGACTTCTTTGTGTGTATTCCTTATAGTTAAGGGATAGTTCTGATTTTGTTTAACTTAAGCTGTATGAAATACTTTCCATTAACATAGTGGTTGCAACTGTATTAATGGATTGCCTGAGTCCTGTGGTGGGAGTTCTGCTCTGTTTTTTGGTGAAATATTAAGTAGTTCCGGTCATTTTGTGGGGGGCACTGGGGCCACGCAGTAAAAGTAAATTAATCCACTACTTAATATTGACCAAAACCCCCCCTTTTAAGTTGTTTATTAATTATTTCTGTGAACATAACCATGTGATCCCTTTCTTTGTATCTTAGTTATGTACTCAACCTATTGGTTTTATACCTGTATATATGTTGTGTGTATCTTAGTTATGTACTCAACCTATTGGTTTTATACCTGTATATATGTTGTGTGTATCTTAGTTATGTACTCAATTTATTGGTTTTATACCAGATGGTGGGTGGGTGGGGAGGATTGGGAAAGGAGTTGTGGGAGAAAATTTAAAAACAAAGAGTTGTATTTTCTTTCTGTGAAACTTGCATATGATGTCATACTCTTTGAATAAAATGTATTTAAAAAATATATATATATTGACCAAAACCAGAGCAGAACTCCCACCACGGGACTCGGGCAATCAATTAATACAGTTGCAACCACTATATAAATGGCAAGTATTTCTTACAACTTAAGAAATCAGTTGTAAGAAAACAGTACAAGGCCTTCAACAGCCAAGCTCCCTCCTACCTCTCTGACATCCATCACCGCCACGGCCTTCCCGTTTCCTCAGGTCTGGTGATGCCAACCTCCTGGGTGTCCCCACGACAAAGAAACGAACCTGGGGTCACAAGTTGCAGCACCCTCCCTTTGGAACTCACCCCCAGCTCACATCAAAGCCACCCCCACCCTTGCCCTGTTCAAAACCTCCCTCAAAACCCAACCTCTTCAGACACGCATTCCCCACCTAATTCTAATCCTCATCATTGCGTTTTAATTTTTACGGTTTTGTTTGCTTAAAAATTTTCACGTTTTAACTTTCTCTTAATAACGTAGTTTTCATTTGTTCCGTTTTTGTGAAGCTACTTTGAGTACAGAGAAAAGCGCTATGAATCTAGGTTGTATTATTGTTATAATAATAATATAATATCTCAAACTTATATAGCGCTTTTCTGAGTAGTAGTTATAATCCCAATTCCTACTTTGTCTCAACCAGGACAGCGGTGTTGCTCACCCAAAATCATTATCTTTGGGTAAAGAGTAAAGACAGTGTTGTACTGCA
>NC_136799.1:23261520-23271520 GCF_951216825.1 Electrona antarctica | reverse complement strand
ACGCACGCACGCACGCACGCACGCACACACATCTAATCCCAAACCTAAGGAGATGCCGATGAATGCGTTCAGTAGAAGACAAGTAGGGTCAGTGATATCTTCGGCAGAGAAGGGTAAAGAGAGAAAGAGAGAGGGGAAGAGAGACAATGAAACTGGCCTCTTCCGAGGAAGAGGGGGGAGGAGCCATGCCGTACAATAGGAGGTGAGGCGCTGTTTGATAAATGGCTGACTGGGCACCCCAGTCGTTTAGAGTTATTAATAAAACACAGACGCTGTATCGATCGGCGGGAGGGGGCAGATATGCACTCCCTCAGATATAGATTTACATATGGCCTCTGTTCTCCCGTATGGATTTAGTGGCAAAACTCCGAGTGTTTCTTCGGCTTTGAGTGATTAGGCCTGTCTCGCCCGTCTCACCCGCACCCAGCAGGTTTCAGGGGTGGACGGAGGGGAGGCGAAGGGGAGGGGAAGGAGAGGAGAGACAAAGGGGAGGGAGAGGAGATGATAGGAGCGCGAAGGGCTGAGGAGAGGAGTGGCGAAGGCGAGGGAGAGGGGAGGTGAAGGGGAGGGAGAGGAGAGGAGAGGAGAGGGGGAAGAGGGACAGAGAAGAGAACAGAGAAATGAGAGCAATAGAGAGAAGACAGAAGAGACGTGCCCAAATCAACTTCGTACTTTGTGGGGAGTTAAAGCGGACCAGACAGGTGTCAGCGAACCGGTGGAAGTTTTCCTTGCCAGAGAAACTCTCCATGGGGAAGAGCTGTCGGCGGTGTGTTGCGCTCCTAATCATTTTGTCCGACTTCAACAACTTACCGAGAGAGCATCATCGCCATTTATCATCATCTTGTGTGAGACATCTTTGTCTACAAAGTAGTCCATAATAAATCGTGATGATGACACCGTGTGCATATAAATTGTGTGGTGCATGTGCAGGCTAGTTATGATTTGGGCCCTCAATTTAGCAGGAGGGGATGGGGAAGAGAGGGAATGAGTGAGTGAGAGTTTTTCGTCTTTGTCTTGAAGGAGCGGATCTCATGGCTTAACCTCCTTCCCACTTATCCCACTTACACACACACACACACACACACACACACACACACACACATACACACGCACATACATTCGCTCCCTGGCAGGCACACAAAAGCACATAAAACACACGCACCAACCCATCTTCCTTTTCCCCCTAAGAAGGCACGTGCAGGGGTCCAGGGATCACCCAGAATGCTTTGCCCTGCATTGTTGAGCTATTCCTTTCAGGGCTTTGGAGATGGGGGTTGGAGGGCAGGGAGCCTCTTCTCTGCCAAAAGATGGGTCAGGGCCTCGCCACTGCCAGCATCCTTCTTTTACCCAGGCCCCTGTCTCCCAGGGCAACTCGCTCCCTTGTCTGTCCTCACTCTGTGTGTGTGTGCGTGTGTGTGTGTGTGTGTGTGTGTGTGTGTGTGTGTGTGTGCGTGTGTGCGTGTGCGTGTGTGCGTGCGTGTGTGCGTGCGTGCGTGCGTGCGTGCGTGCGTGTGTGCGTTGTGTGCCTAAGTACACACGGCAGTGTGTATGTGGGTTTTGTGCATGTTCATGTGTGTGTACGTGTATGTGTGCAGAGAGGAGATTGAAAAGGGGGAACATGAGAGAGACGAGCAGGCGTGATGAGTCGCTGCCAAACCTTCTCCAATTTCCCCTCCGTGGCTAATCTGATTGGCCGCTCTCGATGCTCTGATGGTGAAAGGAGTGTGGGATTGGACGGGAGAGGCAGGGATGTGGGCTTGGCTTGGGAAGGAAGCTCTGGGATGAGGCAGGAATTTGGGCAGATTTCCCCCTATAGATCCCTTTCGGGGAATCTATCTCTCTCTCTCTCTCTCTCTCTCTCTCTCTCTCTCTCTCTCTCTCGTGTGCATGTGTGTGTGTGTGTGTGTGTGTGTGTGTGTGTGTGTGTGTGTGTGTGTGTGTGTGTGTGTGTGTGTGTGTGTGTGTGTGTGTGTGTGTGTGTGTGTGTGTGTGTGTGTGCGTGTGCGCGTGTGCGTGTGCGCGTGCGTGTGCGTGTGTGTGTGCACGTGCGCGAGCTCTTGTACACCGTGTTGGCACTTTAATTGTGTGTGTGCAGTGTGTGTATTAAGTGTATGCTATGCACGGCAGTGCACGTTGTCACGTGCATGCACAGTCGGGCTGGAGGGCAGAGGAAGCTTGTAGATTTGGGAGAGCTGAGAGGTAGTGGGGCCAAGGGGAGAGAGAGGATGACAAAACTCTATCTCCGCTCGCCCGATGTAGGATTACAGAGAAAAGCTGGGGGTGGAAGGAAAGACGAGGAGCGCGAGAGGGGGGAGGAGGGGGCTTTGGGTTTGAAATGAAGAAAGAAAACACACATGAGGAATTAGAGGTGGAACGTAACACAATGAGGCCTGAATGAGTCAGATGGATGAGCCAAAGGGGGGGTGGGTGGTGAATAGGGGGGCGGGGGGGTTGACCCAGAATGAGGTTAACCACCAGGTGCCATTACATGTCCACCGTAAGTACACACGTGTAGTTACATGTACACCCGTGGGGGCCTTAACATGGGCCATGGTGCACCAGGGTTATTACGGGTTGGTTTCACTCTGGGGAACGGCCCGTTTGAGAAACATGCCAATGTGTACTCGCTGTTATTCACTGGGTACAGGCCACCAAATGGCATGCATCACAGAGGAGTTTTCCTCGGCGAGCACGCATGTATGCATACAGCGTAAACAGAGTCCTCGGCAAGCACGCATGTACATGCAGCATCAACAGAGCAATGTAAACAAACATGTATAGGCACACGTGTGACGTAATGTAACTTCCCGGGAGCTGCCGGGGCCACAATGCAAGCCACCACGTGAGCCAGGGCGAAGGCTTCAGAACGAGGAATGATGAACCCAAAACATGTCCGCCACGAAGAAGTGTGGCGCATGAGGAGGTGTAAAGAGGCAGAAAAAGAGGAGAAAGAGACAGAGATTGTTGTAAGTATAAATGAGGAAACAAAGCCCACGGTGTTGGGAGTGCTGCTGTGCATCCCTCGGTGGCTAACAGAGTGAGGCTCCTTTGTAGATGAACGTCGAGCTCCTGCTCTCCTCCTGGATTTACTGTATGCTATCCTTGAATTAGCGGCTCCCAGATGCTGCTCTGCTGCATTCTCCCATCTTTCCCTCGCTTCCACCTCTCTCCATCTACCTACCCCGCTGCACATCCCTCCCTCTCCTTCTCTCCCTCTCCTTCTCTCGTCCTCCCCATTGTACCCTGCCTCCACACACACACAGAAATGGATATGTGCACGGAAAGATTTCAGAGTTGCAGAGTTACTCAAGGACATGCATGGCATGCACACATGTGTGCACACACACATACACACAAAGTATCTCGCGCTCTTTAACACAGACACACACACACGCATGTGCGCGCACACACACAAAAAACATGGTTTCAATTCAAAACCTGGCTTCTGTTAGCAAGTCCCATAGGTACACAGCTCCTCATGAAAACAGATTTCTTATTCACTTCTTTCCTTTCCCTTATCATGAAAAAATAAAACCCACCAGCCAGATGTAACAATTTCACTCACATTACGCTCTCTCTGTGCTCTGCTGTACCGTTCTCTTGCTCTCTATAGTAAGATCTCTCAGTAACTATTTATTGTTCTATCCTTCTATTTTCCCCCCTCGTCTCTCTCTCTTCAGAGACATATTTATTTTTCCTCTCCATTTTAGATTTTATTCCTGTCTCTGCCTTTTCCCCATTCTCACTTCTCTTTACCACCCCCTCTCTCTCTGTGTGGGATTCAGTTGTTGATACAGTGAAGTACATTTGATGGTGGAGATGATACCGTAGTGGCCAGTGGACAGGTTACCACCAGACGGTGGATATCTGGGACATTCGTTCAGGGACAAAACACCCCACCAGTCAATGTTGGTTTAATTTAGTTTAGTTTTTTTCCTGTTTTCTCGAGAATGGTTGGCACGTGTGTGTCTGTCTGTTTTTTTCTCTTTCTATCCCTATCTCCTGTTCTCTCTCTCTTTATCTCTTTCTCTCTCTCCTTCTGCCATCTCTTTCTATCCCTATCTCCTGTTCTCTCTCTCTTTATCTCTTTCTCTCTCTCCTTCTGCCATCTCTTTCTATCCCTACCTCCTGTTCTCTCTCTCATTATCTCTCTCTCTCTCTCTCTCTCTCTCTCTCTCTCTCCTTCTGCCATCTCTTTCTATCCCTATCTCCTGTTCTCTCTCTCATTATCTCTCTCTCTCTCTCTCTCCTTCTGCCATCTCTTTCTATCCCTATCTCCTGTTCTCTCTCTCTCCTTCTGCCATCTCTTTCTATCCCTATCTCCTGTTCTCTCTCTCATTATCTCTTTCTCTCTCTCTCTCTCCTTCTGCCATCTCTTTCTATCCCTATCTCCTGTTCTCTCTCTCTTTATCTCTTTTTCTCTCTCTCTCCTTCTGCCATTCGTTCTCTTAGCCTCTCCTCTATTCAAAAGACTTTGGCACAATGACGAGAGAAGAGAAGGAAGGGAAGTTGGAACGATTGGGGGGGAGGTGCAGCGAGTAGAATTTGGAGGAAAAAAGTGTATAACTTGCAACCCTGTGAGAGTGCCTGGGGCCAGTGGGCAGGAATTGGGTTGTTAGCGTGCGATGGGAGGGGCGGGGGGTACGTGGGAGTTACTGGGCTGGAACAGTAGACGATAAGGCAGCCTCATGTTGATGGCGAGCTCCCCAATGATTTATCCCTCCATGTGGAGTTGTATTTTAGGGATTGTGTGTGTGTGTGTGTGTGTGTGTGTGTGTGTGTGTGTGTGTGTGTGTGTGTGTGTGTGTGTGTGTGTGTGTGTGTGTGTGTGTGTGTGTGTGTGTGTGTGTGTGTGTGTGTGTGTGTGTGTGTGTGTGTGTGTGTGTGTGTGTGTGTGTGTGTGTGTGTGTGTGTGTGTGTGTGTGTGTGTGTGTGTGTGTGTGTGCGCGAGCGCGCCTCCAGTGACAATGAGTGTGTGTGTGTGTGCTTCTCAAACGTGTGACCGACTGCACGTGCTTTGCGTATTCCAGTGTGTGTTGCAGTGTGTGCGTGTGGCCTCCCCAACATCTGTTTATCTCATTGTCCCAACAGTGCGGGGCAAGTCTTCAGAGAGTCTCAGCCTGCCCGTATGTCTGCTGTGATCCGTGAATAACTCTGCTGCCAGTCTCACACTGGAACGCCCTGAGTGACACACACACACACACACACACACACACACACACACACACACACATTTACGGTATGCTCACAATCATGTGTGCCCATGGCCACATGCACACATAGACACACGCACACACACATGCATACTGCAGTGCACAGTCAACCCCTTGAGGGCAGATAATTGATATGAGAGTGCACGATGACACAGACAGGCACACACATTACTATATACGCACACGCTCACAAAGTCCAATTCCACACAGACTGATAATTGATGCAAGAAAATGCACGCACGCACGCAGCCACGCACGCACGCAACATACTCACACAAACACAAAACACCCACACCCCGCCCCTCTCTACCAGTCTAATTTCCTTCAGGCTAGAGGACATGGAGGTCTTTGACATTGCACACGGCAGAGGTAAACCGTTTATAAGCTTAATAAAGGCAGGTAATGGGCCTAAGGTAAATAAAACGGAGGTTAATAAGCTCCCTGTGTTGTGTCAGGACAGTGAGCCGAGGACAGACGCGACGCCGATTCAAACGGATCAAAGTCTCACATCGAGATACCTCCAATAGGAAATAAACCACCACGAATTGACTGCAGCCAAGATCCCCCACACCACCACCCTTCTACAGCCAAGATCCCCCCACACCACCACCCTACTTAGTCTCTGTGATTCTAATGACGATAGCCGCAATTAGCACTTCAAAGCATAACAGGGTTTTTCTCCGGCTATCTTTAGATGCCAGTGGGCGTCGGCTTTCTATCAATAAAGTTAGTGGAGCTACCGTTGAGGAGGGGTCAGAGGCAGGAAGAGGAAAAAGGGAGAGTTTGCCAGGGTGTCAACAGAGAAATATCGTGTTCCTGCTCCTGGGTCTTCCATGGCAGTCGTTGTAGTTGAAATTACTATCCTCTTTGGCATCAGTATTGTGATTGTTAAGATAAAACGTTATTGATCCCTGAGGGGAAATTAGGTCGTTTCAGTAGCCAATATGTGGATACAAGAAGCAATAAAAAGGGAAGCATGGAAGTTGGAGCAGAAATAGAATAGAAGGGGAGGGGAGCAAATCCCCCAAAAGGCAATATCTCAATGTGAAACTCAATCTGGTGCAAATACATTTGTAAATAGGGTGCATTAGACGCAGTGAGGATTCATGCAGGATATACAGTATGTGGGCAAATTGTGCCCTGAGGGAATCCAGATTATGTACAGGAGATGTACAGTTTTCACTTTTGTAGCATATTTTATTTTTGCCCGAAAACTAAAACGTAGAGAGTCCGTGAGGTAATATAACCACACCTATGAATTCATAAAAACACAAAGTTGAGCACCCGCCTATAATTTTGTGCGATATAAAAACAGCTCCAGGGCCTTGTAAAGTATCTTGCTTCAAAAACTAAATAAACGTATAATGACAAATAAAGATGGCTGCAAAAACAAAACGTCCTGCAGATGTTATGCTCCATCATGTCTGCCACACCTATTGCTAACGTTCTCTCCCTCATCCAAAAGGATTTGAAGAAACACATTAATCTAACAGAAAACTTCAAGAAAGGGCAACAGACCGAAACGTCTGCACAATAAATGGCAGCAGAGGTGACTTTGTCTACACAGGTCTGTCCAATTTGTCTTTTTTGACCCAAGATTTCAAGATCCTGAAGAACATGGCACCTCGCTATACAGCAAATGGCAGCCACATGCTTCTTTGTGTATTGACGTAGCGCGTGGAAGGAATACGTTATTCCAAACCGTTCCTTTCCCCTCCATCAGGCGTCCTGGCTGGCCAGGGGGAGGTAGTTTATAGAGACCAGGATTACGGCATGTTTTTTGTAGGAGAGAACACGCCTGGATATACAGGTTGTGTAGCAATTTGTAGGCCAACTGTGTTTGCATGCTTGTCCAAACCGGATGCATTGCATTGGATTCAACCCCGAGACAAGTAGTCACACAAGTAGTGATGGAGTCTATAGGCCCTAGACCGGATACATTGCATTGAATTCGAACCCCTAGACTCTAATCCAATGTATCCGGTCTAGGGCCTATAGACTCCATCACTATCTTGATCAAACCTGTAACCACTATTGTCTCATTATCATCCTGTGTACATCATTGAGTCACTATTGTGATCCTCACAGCCACCATTATTGTTATCAGCAGCAACTGCAGTAACATCAACATCAACATCATAAACAGCAGCATAATGATGATACCACAACACCGTAATTTTCTCCCAAGTCATCTGCATCATTAAAGCCAGCAAACTGAAGTTCCATGCTGAGGACGTTTGCGTCCCGCGCAGTAGGAGTTGTGCCATGACCCCAATAGATCTGCATAGACCCAGACAGGCTGATTACACAGCTAAATTCTCAGTGTTATTCATTGTTGTATGAAATGGAACCAAATGTGGTTCCATTTGTACACTCAGAGTTAAATGAAAACTGAGGATTTTACTGTGTACCACTGAGGACTGCAGTAATGAAGCTGAACAACTCACAGATCTTTCTCCCCGTGCTTTACAGCTGTGCGCTATAGAGCTGCTGTTCATTATCATGGAAAGGCCGTCTACTCTTAGGAGGGGGAGGGGGGACGGGGGTCCTGAGGGACAACAGAAGGGGAGGAGGAGAGGAGGCAAGGGGTGAGGTGGGTGTAAATCAAAGCAAAGTTTGGTCAACTTTCCTGAAGGTCGTCCGAGTGCATTGGCTGGGATGGGCCCGGGGGAGGGACAATCAAAACACAGCTTTGTCAACCAATCAAACGCCTGGCATCGTATCATCTTCAATCGGTTGAGTGTGTGCGGGCGGAATAGAAAGACAGGAAGAGCCAAAGAGCACGCTCGGCTTTCTCTCAGAAAGTGCGTACAGAGAGATCCTGACCTTTATCTCTTATCCTTCAGCAGCCACTTGAGCGATGTTAGCCTCCACAACTGTAACTCTGACACACATGCACAGATTCTCTCTCATATATATATATATATATTATATATATAGGCTTCACTCCCCCGAATACGGGCCAATTGTGTTTGTGTGGACGCCGACAAAGCCGGCACCATGGTGGATTCGAACCCACAGCCTCTGTGGTGGTGGTGAGTGCATATACTGTATATATGGGTATAGGCATATATATATATATACTGTGTATATATATATATATATACATACACACACACACATACACATACACACACATACACACACACTCAGTATATATGCTGCTGTGTTTCCTCATTCATTCAGCCCAGCTTCAAGTTAATTTAATGGGCAGTGAAGCCGAGTAGTTTGGAAGAGACACAAGCCAACTTCCAAATGCTTGTGGCTGGGAAATGAGCTTCCAAGAGCGGATACAATGTCAGCTCCGCTGACCAGGGAGTGTTACTTTTGACAGACCCGGTGAGGGGCAGAAATTGCGTCTTTGCACGTTCTAAAGTCGCTATGATTGGTTGAGATGGCCGTATAAGCGAATCCCAAAGGAGATTGTCCTATACACACACGAGCGCTCGCACACAGTCGCGCATAGACACACACACACACACACTCACACTCTCTCTCACACACACACACACACACACACACACACACACACACACACGCAACCAAACAAAGTAACACATACATACATAAACATATAAGGCATGATTGACAGACAGGGACACCCACAAACATGCAAATATTGACACACATGCACACATCATAATATGCACATGCATGCAATTCAAGTGCTTGCATGCACACACATATACACAAAGTCACTTATCTACACACAAGTCACTTATCACAAATACAAATATATTCAATCAATATTTTTCTCTTGCTTACACAGAAACAGCTACTTAATTCACACAAACAGCAGTCTGCCATGGTGAAGGTGAAGTGAGCTCTTAAAGGGAATGGTTAAATACACTATGATTTGTGTAATTTATGTAATGCCCAAAACACAAAGACTGAGCCAGGGACCAAATATGACCCCAGTATTTTATGCCTAGATAATCTGCTGTTTAAATAGCAGTTGAACATGATGCCCTCAAGGCGTTAAATGCCATCCATTGGTGCAAGGTGATGCATGGCACAAACTTGCACCATGGATCGTCTAAATAGGACCCTTGTGTAAGAAAAGACACGTTCTTTGTCACACACACACACACACGCATGCATGCACGCACTCAATCATGCGCGCACACACACACACACACACAAACACACACACACACACACACACACACACACACACACACACACACGCACACACCTGAAATAATAATCAAAATGCCAGAGAATAGTGTTGCCAGAAAAGGTTTAATCTGGGATGTATCGAGGGTTACATGACCGTTTTCAAAATAACAGTATTGTAAACATCTCTATGGTTAAAGACACATTGTTTATAGCAAAACAAATGGTCACAGGATATATTGCATAACCAAAGCTGAGAACATTTGTTATAATAAAAAGCTGTTATGCTAAGGAAAAGTATATGTTTGTGCTCCATTATCCAAAAGACAAAGATCTCTGTGTGCCCAACTTCTGTCTGGGATCTCTCCCCTGCAGAGGGACTGATAGAGGAGTAATAGATGAAGAGTGGATTTGCACTTACTGTGATATAAACAATATTGAGAATGTGTACCGTTTTATTTTTTACTGCCCTTTGTATCATGAACTGTCAAAAATTGTTTAGTACGTGTGGAAACCTGGATCTGATATGGTTAAGCGATGTAGAGAGACTGGTTTGGATTTTTGAACACAAGATATTCACACTTAGAACGCAGAATACTTATAGAGAAAGCGTGGGACAAACGAACAAAAAACATATATGTGATGTATATTTATTTCAACATTAAACATTA
>NC_136799.1:23244020-23256520 GCF_951216825.1 Electrona antarctica | reverse complement strand
CCGGGATCATTTGTTCATTTTCGGAACACAGTTCTTCTACGGTGGGAGGGGTGTATGAGTGAAGTTTCTGTCCACCATCATGGACACTTGGGTACCATTCCTCCATGGAGAGTCTGGCTCGGCCGGGCGCAGCAGCGAACACAATTTGCCACGTTCACGGGTTGGGAAGCCAGCAGGGGAGGGCGATCTCCGTCGATGCACCAGCGAGTTTACCAGGTTGGGCGCCTCTGTCTCGGCATGCAGGGTGCGGAGCTGGGAGGTATAGCATGTTCCTTCACCTTCACACATGCTACTTACGCCCTCCCGCTGAAACTCTCCACTGTCAGGTTGAAAAGAAGCATCTGGTGACTCCATGTGTATCAAAAGAGACATGTGGTTGTCTACACCCTCCACAGACCAAACAGTAGGGGTTGGCAATGACAGGGACCATACAAATATGAGGGGAATTGGCAAAGACTAAATTGGGGAGGGAAAAAAAGTTAAGAAAAGACAAAAAACCAAGCAGTTGATGGAAACTATAATAATAAGTAATGTACAGTACTGTACAGTGGGACTGAATGGAGGAATGAGTCTACACTTTATAGCACTTGCGAAACTTGATTTCTTTAGAAACGACTGGTTGAAAAATGGCTACAGTTATGGATAACGTGAGAGAAGATTGACCAATTAGACTATTGCTTTAACAATAATTCCTTAGCCCATAATGCACACATGTTTTAAACATGTTGGTCCATATTGCAGAAAACATTTGATTGCCCAAAATATACAGTGTCTCTGAACTATATTCTACAACGTCTTGCACGCTTGATCTGTAAGCTCTGTGATATATTTTTCATAAGACCTATATGTCCTTGGAAGGGATACTGTTTACTATTCTGCACTGCATGCACTGTTTTGTGCGGTGCTATATTGTATACCATGGCTCCCCGTTACAAGTACATCATTTAATGTTTTGTCACGGGGGCAGGTGTTTGATAAATCTGTACCTGTTTTCTCAGCGTTTCTCAGCGTCTGCTTGTCCGCCCCCTTTGACTCCTTTTGCCAAGCATCACAAGTAGTGAAGGGCACTTAGAAATAATAGGCACCAAAATAACCGACACAGCCAGACACAAGACATCTGACAGAGACGAGACTGGGGCCGCGCATGTCTGCCTCCAACATGAAGAATGGTTTCCTGAACTGTCTCCATGAGGGAATGTATGCTGTGTGTGAGCACCACTGCAGGTGCTGTCCCTTATAGATTGTGAAAAATGATTTTTCCGTGCATATGCATTGGCCTGTCTTTTTATTTTCTACGCGCTCTAGTGGGACAAGTTATTGGCCATGATAAATGTGGCCAGTACAGTGTGATGTAATCTATTTGGGCAAACGCCAAAGTCAAAAGCCGTAGGTTACAGATGGCTACATCTACTTTTGTACATGGTTACATAATTCAGAAAAGAAGAAAATTGAATGTAACTTTCAATATGTTCTTTTATTTTCCTTTCTTCTACTCTTCCTTCCTTCCTTCCTTTCTTCCTTCCTTTCTTCCTTTCTTCCTTTCTTTCTTCCTTTCTTTCTTTCTTTCTTCCTTTCTTCCTTTCTTTCTTCCTTTCTTTCTTTCTTTCTTTCTTTCTTTCTTTCTTTCTTTCTTTCTTTCTTTCTTTCTTTCTTAACTTTTTTTCTCATTCCATCTTTCTCTGTAGCTCCCTCTGCCACCTTCTCCTCTCCTCTCCCCAACTCCATCTCCATAGTTGGTTTGCAGTGGTGAGCTTTGTAACAGGGCTTTTGCCATCATGCTCAGATCAATGGAACATGACAGGGGGGGCTTTTTGGCCAGGTATTTATAGTCTCCCACTCTCTTCGGCCTTTCTCACACACAGAGACTCTTCATCATTAGGAGCAAATCAAATCGCTCTGTCGTGTGTGTGTGTGTGTGTGTGTGTGTGTGTGTGTGTGTGTGTGTGTGTGTGTGTGTGTGTGTGTGTGTGTGTGTGTGTGTGTGTGTGTGTGTGTGTGTGTGTGTGTGTGTGTGTGTGTGTGTGTGTGTGTGTGTGTGTGTGTGTGTGTGTGTGTGTGTGTGTGTGTGTGTGTGTGTGTGTGCGCGTGCGCACGAGTGTATGTGTGCTTGTGCGTGTAAGCCAGTCAGAGAAAGTGGAAAATAATGTCAGTCTCTCACTTGCTTCTCCCATCTCTCTAAGGCCCCAATGAGCATGCACCAAGCTGCACAAAGTTGTGTATATGTGTGTGCGTTCATGCCTATGTGTGGTCACCTAGAATGACACAAGGACGGCATCTTAACATTTTATGACATGGCGCCCTGCACTCAGTGCACTGAGCGCTCTGCCCTCTGTTTTTGCTCAGTCAAGGCTCTCACAGCCTCAGAAAGGCAAAGCCCAACCAATGATGCTGAACTGAATAAGCACAGTATTCCTGTGTACTCCCTTAAAAAAAAGAATTCCAAGCATATTAACAGTTAAGCAGATCAAGATTAAATTTGCGCATTAAAATTTCCAGAACTTGTTATGGCAATTAATTGCTGCTGGGAACAGTTTTTGGGGAAAGATAGCTGGAAAGAATGGTGTAAGAAAGGAATCAGTCAGCTAAACTCTATTTTTAAACCACAGTGTGCTCATTGGTTGCGTGGCTGGTTTCACTTGCTTTCATTGGTTGAATACACATGAAAGACTTCTTCTTGTGCACAGGCACTTGCACACATTAGTGAGTCGCGAGCACCAAACCACACACCCCCTCCCCCGTACATTCACATGTGCGCGTGCAGAAAATCGACACAGATGTGACACACGCGTATATGGATTGCAAGCATAACGACACGTATGCAACAACCAGACATGGATGCGCACACATGCATATGGAATCTGGATGCACATGCACACACATTAATGCAATACACAGTGCACACATGCACTAATGGTTGTGTACGTGTGCACAGTACTGTAAACATACCCTCACATGCTGTATGCTCATGCACATACACACATTGTAGACCCCATCACTGGCTTTGGCACACATGTTTTCCAATTAACATCCCAATCCCCAAGCTGCAACATACAGTGCAGAATCTAACAATAAGTTCACCCCAACCCGCCGCCCCCCGTCATGCGCGCGCACACACACACACACACACACACACACACACACACACACACACACACGCGCACACACACACACACACACACACACACACACACACACACACACACACACACACACACACACACGCACACGCACACACGTGTGTGAGTGCATTCACTCTCTTTTTCTCTTTTCTCTCTTCTCCTCTCCATCTGCCCTTCATCCCACCCACCCTTCACTGCCTTAAAAGAAAAGACTTTTAAGACTTAAGGATCTTAACACTTTTTTGGGTGGCTTAGGGGTGTTATGGGGCTGTGTTTGCGCGTGCGTATGTGCATGCGTGCATGCGTTTAGGGGTTTGGTTGTGTGTGTGCGTGTGTGTGTGTGTGTGTGTTTCTGTGTGTGCCCAGGATCGTTTGAGGTTTGGTGGATGTTGAGGCTTTAAGGTTTAGACTTTTGAGGGATCGAGGCGTGGAAAAGGAGGAAGGATAGAGGCAAGGAGAAATAGTAATATATTACAATATATGTGTATTGTGCGTGTATGTTGTGTTTTTGTTAGTATGTGTTTGTGCGTGCATGCGTGTGTGTGTGTGCGTGCGTGTGTGTTGTATTTTTTGTGTGTGGGTGCATGCGTGTGGGTGCACGCGTGTGTGCATGTGTGCATGTGAAGCAATGCCAGCCGAGAAACAGCAGCGCTAGCAGTGCTTAATTAATCAACATCAAAAGGCAGCATTAAAAATGAATGGGGCCCGCAGCAACAGTTTGGGTAAAGTGAATTATTCAGGCGCGGAGCTTACCCCGCCGCCCAACATTCTATTAATCCATTTTGGGCGGGAAACTCTTTTGGTGTTAGCATCATGTTATGCTTTAGCTATTGAAAAATAGCAGATCTACAAGCTCATAGCGCGCCACCGAGTGGCGCGCTACGAGCTTGTAGGTCTGCTATTTTTGAAAAATCGAAGAACCACTGACATAGAAACATAGCTTTTTCAGAAAACTGTCAGGATGTAGAAGACATTTTTAGAATCTGATCTCAGGTCAACATGGGTTAAGAAGTAAAATCTTGATTTTTTTTCCTCCTTCCTGTGCCCCCATTTAGTCGTCGCAGGAACCAAGCCTTCAAAGTTTGCGGTGCGGATCAATGCTTGCTCCAGCAAGGGAATTTTAGGCAAACAACCCTCCACCCCACTTTGTGGAGTTCCCCTTCCCATTATACAGAATGTCATTACTCTCACTGGTGACCACTGTTACGGGCCCTTAGTTCCAAATTAGGGCTCTATTGCCTTTTTCCAATTAATTGAATTGAAGGAAGTGGTTTCCAATTAGAAACTTGAAGAACTTTGAGATGAGGGGATCTTTAAGGCTAAATGAAAATCCATTCACTTCTCGATTATTTAATTGAAATTTCAATATCTAACGCCCCATCGGAGTAAATTAAAAGCTGGAATTACACACTTTTTAATCTTTTTTAATCATTTTCCTCTTTGGGAGTTAACTATACAATTTTTGTCTGCATGCAGTTTCTGTCCATTGCGATAATGGATGGCCTTTGATCAATATTGCTATAGCTATTACCAAAGTCCCTTGTCCTGCATTTGTACTGCATCTGTTGATTATAGTTATTTAACAACATTGTGAAATATCCCTGAATAGGCACGTTGCAACTCACAGTTCTCAAACTGCTAGCTGTCAAACAATTCTGCATGGCATCTGGCAGGTACGTGAAATAGAGACAAAATTCTTAATTTTCATTTTCAAACAATTCCTCTTGGGGGTGGATGAATTCAGTAAAAAGTCAGACCTCTTCAATGGCTTGTTGTTTTGTATGTATCTCTGGTAAACACAGATGCCATGGCTGATCAGACTGGCGCTATTTGTAGAGCAACAGCCATGGAGCCACAGAGGGGCAATAAACCCTCTCATCCATCCAGAAGCAGTCTGCTTTAGTCTGGCCTTACTTCCTGGAACCATGCTTCCCAAAGGAAAGCACATGCGTATTTTGGATGGCCGCTTTGTTGCTATGCATTTATGATGTTGTCATTAAGTTGGACATGAACAAGCCAAAAAAACCCTTCCACTAATCACATCATCGTAGTAGTAGTATGGCTTCCTGAATGAGAGAAGTACTGTTGGACAGATCACATTTTCCTACCGCTTTGTTCCCAGAACCATATTACAAGTTTATTTGAAAAGGGGCCGTATCGGCATGCATTCAAAACACTGTCATTTGAAGTTGACAAGCCAATAAAATAAAAAAGAATAAATATAAACACTGCCGTATGAGTCACATTTCCCGACAGTGAGAATGTACTTTCTGATGGTTCAAAACAACGGGGTAGTCAATAGTCATGGCAAAGAGCTTTTTGAGGGAGGCTGTGTTGCCATGCATTTCAACACTGACAGATACAGCATTAGCATACAGCACATCTCCATTATTAGCTTGATGGACAGGCCAAGCCACAGACTCACTTTTAGCGCCACTGGCCAAAGGAGGGTATTTGAAGAGTACCTTGTTAGCACATATTTGTGACCCTGTCTGTCATTGTATTGAGTGGCAAGGCAAATCCCCACAGCTGTACTAATCACATTTTATTACTTCATGGATTCCCTTGCTGGTTCCATGGTCCAGAAAATATAATTGGAGATGATTTTATCAGCAAATGTGACACTGCCTATCATTTTAAGGTGATTGATAAGACACACGTATAGATCGCATTTTCCAATAGACTTACATTTCTTATTTCCCTCCACAGTCCATACATTTCGGGTGCTGTATTTGGAGATTTTATTTGTGCATGTTATACAAGTATCCATTAAGCCAATGTTTTTTTCCTCAAGGCACACCAATGGGCAAGTCAAAATTTCAAGGCACACCTGTATTCATACCAAATTTAGTAGCTCACAACATGACATGTCACATCACAAGAGCTTGTAGAGGTGCTATGTTTTAAATTGGTGACATATTCGCTTAAAAAAAAGTAGAAGAATGAATAAATAAATAAATAGACGACGCGTCTAGGTGGTGCATTTTAGATACACTTTGTATGTACACTATGTACATGTTGGAATGATTTATAAAAGCTGCAAAGCCGATTTGCACATAGTTGTTTTTTAAATTGTTTTTAATTTAATTGTTTTATTTTCAATAATGTGAATTTACAGCAGCCATTTTGGAAATAACTCATCCTACTTCCGGGCCTACTATACTAGGTGTTACCGATGGTACTAAATAAGGCTCTGTTCCATTTAGTGTACAGTGGTTCTCAAACGATTTAATTTCAAGGACCCACATATTTTAACTGGTCCATTTGGTTCCATTTGTACACTCTCAGAGTTACACACAGGGCCATTGGGAACCCATTCAAGGACACTTTGAGACCCACTGGTGTAGCATGAGTGTTTCCAGCGAGCCAACATGTACAATAGCCTGACTCTGTTTGACCAGAATGGAACAGAGCCTTAATTAGTATCGTGTTCACACCTGTGAACATGAAGGGGTATACACTATATAAGAAGATGTTGTATCATTGCTGGAAGACACTCTTGATGAAGGTCCAGTGCCCAGTGGGACCTAAATGTCTGTCAATTTGAATAAAAACTGACGCTGAGCAAGAGCAGTGTGCGGGATCTTTGTTCATGAAATATCTTTTTCATGATTGCTTCAGTTACTGTCTATCGCACCTGCATGTGAATGAAGTGTGCGAATATCTCCTTTGCATAGGTTGAAAGTGGCTAAAATTAAAATATGATATTTCTAGGCTATAGAATTAGTTGGGGAATACGAGAAAATACAGTAAATTTAAAACGAAAATAATAGGTAAATGAAGATTTATGACTTGGTCAATTTAATTAATTCTCTCTTTTATGACATTCGTACCTCATGCATCCCGTTGGCTGTGGATCTTAGAGCAAAGGAACAGCAATTAGCTTCACAGTTCCATTTGTTAAAAGTATAAAAAGGAGAGGAAGAAAGTATGGAAACATGCAGAGGAAGATACATACATGTGCATGCACAGACACACAGGTGCACACCGTTTGGGAAGATACATACATGTGCATGCACAGACACACAGGTACACACCGTTTGTGTGCAAGGGTGGCTGTGGCTGTGTGCTGTTGTTAAAGTGCAATTAGAGAGTTCTACCTCCCCATGAGCTGGTCTCTGAGGACACAGTTTGGGTGAAACAAAAAAGAAAGCAAAGAAAAAACGCCATCTGGAACAGTCTGGGTCTGTGTCTACGGCGTGTGTGTCTACGGCGTGTGTGTCTACGGCGTGTGTGTGTGTGTGTGTGTGTGTGTGTGTGTGTGTGTGTGTGTGTGTGTGTGTGTGTGTGTGTGTGTGTGTGTGTGTGTGTGTGTGTGTGTGTGTGCGCGCGCGCGCGTATGCGCATGCATGCGTGTGCGTGGCTGCTTGCATGTTCTCGGCAGGCTACAGTCTGATCTAGCTTTTCCCGAGCATAAAACTGAAAAACCTTTCTTGTGTATGTGTGTGCACACATGCACATGTTCTCACTTGTGTGTATGTATGAATGCATACGTGGATGTGAAGTGCATGCATGCTCTGTCCCACCGTCACACTTGTGCCATGTGTGTGTGTGTGTGTGTGTGTGTGTGTGTGTGCGTGTGCGTGTGCGCGTGCGTGTGCGTGCGTGTGTGCGTGTGCGCGTGTGCGCGTGTGTGAGACATGCACACTACATAGGCGCGTGCACTGTGCCGCCAGCCCATGTGTATGCGGTTAAATTAAGGCTGTGTGTGTGTGTGTGTGTGTGTGTGTGTGTGTGTGTGTGTGTGCGTGTGTGTGTGTGTGTGTGTGTGTGTGTGTGTGTGTGTGTGTGTGTGTGTGTGTGTGTGTGTGTGTGTGTGTGTGTGTGTGTGTGTGTGTGTGTGTGTGTGTGTGTGTGTGTGTGTGTGTGTGTGTGTGTGAGTGTGTGTGCATTTCCCTCTTCCTCCCTCAGCGGAATGCCTATTTCTAGATGGGACTTAGGGTCAAGGTTTGGCCACCGGTGGAGAAAAGCTGTGTTCTCGTTTAAGAGGGGAAAAAAAGCCACTTTCTTACAAAGAGAGAAGCACCAACACACATCATCCTTTCAAAGCCTTAACCCGTGCCATGCCTCATAACTCCTGCTAGCTGAAAGGCCGCCTGGGGGCCTGTGGACGACAGCACTCATGGTGCTCTGGTGGAAAGTAAACAGTAGAATCAAATCCCAACACGCTAACTGCTTTCAGCAGAATTGACAGGGAATGTCCATTCCAATACAATCCATTACAATAATAAAACATTTATAAACCTTTTCATGATGGAATCAGTAGGAAACCCTGTCTTAAAGTACAGTAATTATAATATTGGAACTGTATATTAAACACATTTAGGAAGCAAACTGTCATAGCTGGAGGCAGTGCCTGACATTCTGTTATAGTAACTGTCAAATCATTAAAGTCTATTTTCTCACTATATATATTGTTTTTAAATCTGGGAAGACACGCTTTCCGTTGTTGCAGTCCCAATGCTGCTAATTGGATGTTGAAGAAGATCTCTCCAGCTGTGACAAAGTGTTTCACCAGAATTAAATAAGACTTCATATGCATGGGTTATTAGCTGGCCATATGGAGCACATAGCCCTAGGGCCGTGGATCATCAGATATCATGTGCCGATAAATTAGCATTTAATCTCGTTAATCACAATTGGAGTATGTGCCCCTGACAATATCATTATTATATATCAGCTCAGCGAACCAACTTTGTCAGCCACAGGCCACAGTGGCTGATGGAGTGTAAAAGAAAAATCGAATGCAAATTTAATTATTTCACCTGCCAAGTGTTATTTTGGAGCTGGTGGTATATAGACAAACTAACCAGCCACAGTGATCATTTACAAGGCTTGGCTGGCAGCTGGTGTTAATTTTACACTCTGCTTGTGATGCTGTGTGGCACAACGAATGTTTATACAAGAGGTCCCAAGAGGTGGCATAATCTTGTTAAAACTGAATAAAAAGGAGTGGAAGGGCCTAAAACCCTGTTACAAAAAATGGATAAATAAAAAAAGATTGACATACCCATGCACATTATGAAGTCCTGCCAAGTGATCGTTTGTGAAAAACAATGTGTGCTGGCATGCTATTCTGGAATACAAGCCCTTTCATTAACATGATAATTCTGCACTGCAGGATCCTGACCTGAGTAATAACAATAAATCACATCCTATAATTTTACTTTAGTAATTTAGATGGTACTGCTTTGTAAATGGTAAATGGTGTACGTATATAGCACCTTTATGATATGATATGATATAGTACTTTATTGTCAGTTCACACTGAAATTTGTCTTGCGACACAGCAGCCAAGTATGCAGAACACATATACTTACACACATTTGACATAACACAAAGAACAAGACAATTTACATACATAAAGACATGAAGACAAGAGCAATATCCACCGCTTAGATTATCCTGTGGCTACTACGACTCCTGATTAAGCCTCAAGGTCGACTGGTGGACAAAGGACCTCTTTAGTCTGACCTTATTGTATGCTGGTACACCATATCTCCTTCCTGAAGGTAGCAACCTATATTCTCCATACAACACATGCTTAGTATTAGAGGTGATATTCCTTGCTAACCTTAGGATGCTGTTATCATACGTGGATGTATAAAGTTTCTGAAGTTGTTGTCCAACAATCTTTGAACAAATGTTCAGTTGTTGCAGCATTTGTGACTTTAGGGCTGCAGACAAACATCCATACCAGGTGGTACTACAGTACTGAAGAACACTCATAATAACAGAAGTGAAAAAAGTAGATTCTTTGCTTTGTTTTCTTACACACTGAATCAATCTGATCGTTCCATGACAATAGATGGTCTATTACTACTCCTAGGTATTTGTACGAACATACCTGGTCTACCCCTGAGCCACTGTCTGCTCTACCCGCACTAGTTAGTCTTGTACTAAAGGAGCTTAGTACTGCACATCTCCTGTAATACATTACTCAATATCAGTATCGGTCCGATACTGGCCAAAAACTGGATTTGATATGGGAAAAAGTCAAGGTTATACTTATCAGACTAATCTAGTCTGATGTATCTGATGAGTTAGTATCAATCAGTGAATCACATAATTAAGTGGCAATTAAGCATAACGAGCTGGGAGGGAACACATCAATGTAGCAAGTAAAAACTGACGTTGAAACAGTTTATGTATAAAATTATAAATACTTATTGTATCCAAATTATTTGTCAAGTGTTATTCTTTAAAAGGGCCACAGGTGTTGGGCAAGCCTTTTGAAAAGGGACCTTTGGGCATCAGGAGCAAAAAGGCAGGTGCAGCTCCCCCCAGTCCTTATTCTCCCTCTGCATGTGCCTGAACCACACATGAATTCATCCATTTGTAACTTGTAGAGTGTACCAATGTTCTGTGGCTCAAGACACTTTACATAAAGAACAGAGACCCAACGTTTTAACCAACAATGACTCATTTGGCGACAGCAGCAAGGAAAAACTCTTCTTTAACAAGAAGAAACCTTGAGCAGAACCTGGGTGGAGGTGGCCATCAATGGTATTGTTGTGGGCTATTGCTACTGGAGCCCACAACAATAACATTCAGTTACAGTTATAACATTAACAATAATAAAAACTATAATAACAGTCAGGATTCTTCTGCTGTACAACCTCTGCCTCTGCCCACGATGCAGCTCTGTAGAGATGCGGATACCTGTACAGAGATGACAATGGATCGTATTAACGAGGTACGAGTTCTTCCCCAACAGCGTATCACAATGGTGTTAGCCATATGCCAAGGCCATCGCAAACCTCAAACACTGCCCAATTATTTCACAGAGGAAATATTCTGACACAGCATCTACCGCAAGACGCAGACGTCCAGAGTAGTAACGTAATTATGTGATTAGCCCAACGTGTTGATCTTTATGTGATTAGCCCAACGTGTTGATCTTTATGTGATTAGCCCAACGTGTTGATCTTGCCCTCAGGGAGACAAACAGCCTGAAACAAACGGAGAAGAGCGGCAGAGGAAAGAAAGTTGACATTATTTTTTGCAATTTACTTTGACCGTTCTGTGAAAATCTACAGAACGGAGAGCTCTGAGAAAGAACAAAGTGTTCCATCACTACAGCGAAAGTAGCTTAGGGCCATTTTGAAGTTGTAACCAAGGCTCACTAATGTTTATGGATTTGTGTGTAGCTTATTTGTGTCTGTGTGCCTGCGTGTGTATGTACTGAATCTGTGTGTGCGTCAATAAGTGTGCATGTGCGCGTGTCCGTGTGTTTCATTGACATAATACCATCAGAAAGAGAGAGAGAGACACAAAGAGAGTGAGAGAAATGGAGAAAGTGAGAGAGAATCATCCAGAGAGAGGCTGCAAATCTCTGAGGAGTTGTTTTTGGTCATGGTGCTCGAGCACTCTGATTAATGCTCATAGAGACTCACCAGATGGAGAAACGGAGAGAGAGAGGGAGAGAGAGAGCTGGGAAGATGGCGGGAGAGAGAGAGAAAATTTGGTAGAGCACAATTTGGGGAGATGCGAGCGCCGGCGAGGAAGATAATGGGAGAGAGAGAGCGACTAAGTAGGGGAGAGAGAGAGAGAGACCATTAGAAACAGAGAGAAATAGAAGATGGTAGAGGTATGGGTATAGGTGACAGCACTGGTTAAGATGGTGATGATGATGAGGCGTGTGTGTGTGTGTGTGTGTGTGTGTGTGTGTGTGTGTGTGTGTGTGTGTGTGTGTGTGTGTGTGTGTGTGTGTGTGTGTGTGTGTGTGTGTGTGTGTGTGTGTGTGTGTGTGTGTGTGTGTGTGTGTGTGTGTGTGTGTGTGTGTGTGTGAGAAAGAGAGATAGAAACAGTGAGGTGAGAGAGAGAGTGTAGTGAGAGTGCTATAGGAGTAAAAGGTCGCTCAGTGAGAAAACTTGTATCTCCATTTTTTCATAAATTAATGGCATTTTATACTATGTCATATAGTGTTGTGCAAAAGTACATTTGTGATAAATAAACAATGTGTGCCGATTTGCGTGATGTTCGGACTAAATCTCTATAGGTGTAATAGCCACAAAATGTGTTTTGCAAAAAGCGGCCTGCTGGTGGCACTATAACAGGCCGATGTGAAGGATTTGGGTAACTGGTTCTGCTCTAGCATCCAAGGAGTGGGCGTGCACAGTTTCACGCTGATCAGTCCAACGGTGCCGGAGATTAGCTGTCCACAGATGGACGGACAAACTCACACACACAAGGACACACGGACAGACAGGGGCGAATACATCGTCTCGGGCACGCCTTTGGCCTGGCGGAGAAAATGAAAAGTATTAAGGAGAGCGTGTTACTAAATAATAACTGCATTGGATCCATTGGAACACAGGTTCTTATTTCCATTTCCATTTTCCACGTTTCCACGTGACAGCGAGGAAAATAAGTGAAGCC
>NC_136799.1:23234020-23241520 GCF_951216825.1 Electrona antarctica | reverse complement strand
TAAGGTGGGCAGTTGGGCACTTGTTCATTTTGTGAAACCGCTATCGCATCATTCGGCAGTCAGTCAGCCGGTTGGTCAGCAAAACAGCCCGTCAGTCACTGAGTTAGGCCGTCCATCACTCAGCCTTTCTGTCACAATTTTAGACGATCAATCTTTCTGTCAACCTGCAGTTTTTCAGTATGTCACTCAGGCAGGCACTTAACTTAATCTCTGCTGAGGGCGTGTTTGGATGGATTAAATTAATAGTCACAGATGTGATTGGACGCACCCTTAATGTTATAATGCGATCCAGCATCGCAAATATTATATTTACCATTTCTTGGCTCTCAGCTTTGCTTCCGTGTAGTGACGTCATTCAATATTTTCCTTCCATCCAGACTATCTTTAGCGACGATCTTTAGCAGCGTTTTTCTCAGAATTGAAGCTCAGATTGAGATGATCATACAAAACATCCATGTTTTCGGAGCTCAGTAAAAAATCCCTGCGACCTCGCGATGCCGTTTTAGCGCTTCTGGCGAAAACGAAAGTCTTTAGAGAGTGCCCCGGAAACGATTGATTATTACTTCATAAAATCAGCTGGTAGCTATTAAGGTAAAGGCTCTTGGCCTGGGCCGTGGCTCAGTGTCTAGTCTGACAGTGTGCTGCGGGTTCTACTCCCGATCCCGAGGGTCTTCACTGCATGTCACGCCCCATCTCTCTCCCCATTTCCTGTCAGCCTACTGTCTGTCCCTCCATAAAAAGATATAAAATAAAAAGGTAAAGGCTCTTATGAATGGTGGTCTATATATGCGTGGCAAGCTGCGGCTTTTTTATGTGACATTAAACATCGGCGGGGAACAAGTTAAATGGTTAATCAGTCTGTCGGTCAAGCATTAGCCTGAGGTGATGACAGTAAGCTCTTAGATCGGTTGTAATTAAGGAGGTCAGGCAAGTTTTCTCCCATTCATTCCTTGATCATTTGTTCCTAATTTGGTGCACTGCAATAACACACCGCTGAGAAAAGCTATGACTTCCTCCTCAGTCGCAGCACAGTGCTTTCCTGCAGATATGTCACACGTCCAATTTTACCGTCAGCGTAATTGACTGAAGGCAGTGTCTGCATGCCAGCTGTGGTGGAGAAGTATTCACTGTGAGACCAAGACAAGCCATTAAAATTGCATGGTAAAATGTCAGAGACCCATGGGCGTCAGTGGAGAAAGCCCAAGCAGGTTTTGCCCCTGTCTCCTCATACACTGACTATCTGACACTGCAGACATTGAATACTTCGTCAGGCTACGGACAGAAAGACCTGTGGTGTTTTTTCCCACAGTTCCTCCCCTTGACTAGCTTGATAGATTCATATTGGTGTGTCTGGACTGCGGCCATCCATCGCCTCTGCTTCGCTCAGGGCCAGACCTTGTCAATACAGATAGCACTCCTCGGCTGTTTGTACTGCCTGTTCTGCCAAAGTCTCTGCAGCATCTTAGTGAATGTCCCCCTCCGAAAACATGGAGACTGATAGAGTAGGCATATCCACTCTGCCTGTCAGCATGTCAACTTGTCAGATGGCTCTGTGCGCGTGCGTGCGTGTGTGTGCATGGATGCATGCATGCGCGTACGTGCTCGGCCGTGTGTCTGTCTACGTGCATGCCTGATCCTCTTGTCTTGTCTTGTCTGTCTTGACTGACTAAGTCTGCCCATCATTCAGCGTTGGCATTCTGTCTGGGTGTCTTGGCATTCTGTCTGGGTGTCTTGTCATTCTGCGTGGTGTGTGTGTGTGTGTGTGTGTGTGAGTGTGTGTGTGTGTGTGTGTGTGTGTGTGTGTGTGTGTGTGTGTGTGTGTGTGTGTGTGTGTGTGTGTTTCGTGCACGACTGTTTTTTAGATTCTCTTACAGTAGCTGCCACTAAGATTAGGTTCAGGTTTTTTCACAGCTTTAGTGTGCATGTACAGTGTGTGTGTGCATGAAAGCTTGCGTGTGTGTGCGTGTGCACGCGTGTGTGTGTGTGTGTTTGTGTATGTGTATAAACTATAAAGTATTTGCTTGCTAGTTTAGTATGTAGCATCTACACAGAAACATGTGTCCGTGTGTACAGGCATGCCTATAGACTGTGTAGTACAGTGTTGGTTGAATTGACATTGGCAGTAGATAATCCGCGGGAGGCCGTGTTGCCCGTCTGGATGGAATACATAATAAGCAGTTAGAAGAGCTGAATGTCACCTCCATGATCTATGGGCCACATTATTCACACTGACACATCCGCCACTCGTCAAAACAACTCTGCTTAACGTGTGTGTCACGCATGCATGCACGCACTCACACACGCACGCACGCACGCACGCACGCACGCACGCACGCACGCACGCACGCACGCACGCACGCACGCACGCACGCACGCACGCACGCACGCACGCACACACACACACACACACACACACACACACACACACACACGTTTGTGTACACTGCAAAATAATAAAGACTTTATTAATTGAAGTTTAAAATGAATACATGCGGAGAGTGTGCATTGTTGTGCATCCACATTTGCAGTATATGTTTGGGTGTGTTTAGGGGTTCCAACCACACAGTGAAATCCTGAGTATTTTATTGAGCTCTCAGACTGAAATGAACACCCAGGACGTTGCAGACAGTGCATTCTTATTTGACTCATGGTGTTACATTTACACAACATGAGATAATCTACATTCTACACTTTTTAAACACCTTCTTTGTTTCAATGCATTTTCTGCACTAATCGCGTTAGCACACGACACCATGTGTCTGCAGGGGCCTCTGTGGGCGGCGTGTTTGCTTTGCCCCACAAACGCACGCACGCACGCACGCACGCACGCACGCACGCACACGCACACGCACACGCACACGCACACGCACACGCACACACACACACACACACGTAGTGAAACGAACCCTGTGTTAATTTCACTCCAGAGAGCGGTACAGGTCCATTCCTTTACGTTTGTGTACGCTAGTTACACAAATGGATAAATGAACACTGAGGATTTGACTGTGTAAATGAGCGCCAGCAGGGACCACGCGGGAGTCTGAGGCGACAGCCTGAGAATGCAAGATCACACTGAGAGGAAGGGGAGGAGGAGGGGGTTATATTAAACATTCAATGAGACAGTAGAACGAAAGGACGGGGCAGAGGGATATAGGTGAAAGAATACTATAAAGTCTGATTTATACTTGGTCAAACAACAAAAATAGCAGATCTACAAGCTCACAAAGCACGATCGCTAATGGGAGGATTTACGCAAAGACTGGACAGGTGTTGTTTGACCCTTATCGTTGAGCTCCCGTACATTTCATCTCAGCTCCCCTAAAGAAAAAAGAAAAGAATAAATATCATTATTATTTTCTGAATATACTGTGCTTACTAGTTTGCTTCTTGCCCAGGTGCACAAATTGGAGGGACGGCCTGATTTGGCATCTGTATTGTATGCATTGCCTGACGATGGAAAACTGTTCCCATGTGGTCCAGAGAGTGGAATGTTCTGGTCATTATTTTTTGCCTCAGGTTTTTTTTCTTTCTTACTTCCTTCACAGGTGTTGCCAATGAATGATGTCAGCCAACATGCGCAATATCAGGACCCTGACTCTGTTTGACCAGAATGGAACACTATTTTATTAGTAGGCCTATAATCCCACTACCAGAATCAGAGAGGCAACGTCGCTGTGTGGGTCAGCTCAACACGGGCTGACCAGCACTTCATTACTTGTCTGTATTGTACAGTTAATATAAAACCCCATGATTCAGGCACTTCAGGCACATTTCAGCCACCTCTTTTTAGTTTTTACCATTAGGCCCACTCTACACAACGCCATCAAACAGCGATGCGCACCTATGGTAACATCATTCTACAGGCCACAGGTTTCTGTGTTGTTGTTTTTTTTGTTTGTTTTTTTTGCCACTAGACTTGAGTTCTAGTTAGTATCACCAGTTAAGGAAGTAAGAAGCAAGTAATGCCCAATTTCATACCAGTATGGCTGCCGTGCATAGAGCCGTTTGCAAAGTGATGCAAACAGCATGCCATTTTCGAACCAAATAAAGTGCCCCTCGGGGCACAGGTCTCCTCTCCTCTGCCTCCTGGTGGCACTATAATAGGCCACTGTGAAAAGGGTGCCATTTCTTCTTACGCCTTGGATGGCAATTGGATGATTTGAGGCATTTTGTTCCAAAAATGTGTTTTGCAAAAATCCACCTGTTGGTGGCGCTATAACAGGCCAATGTGAAATGGGTGGGATATATTCCTCAGCCTAGTAGAAAAGTCTGTGAAAGATTTCACATAAATTGCATGCTGCAATCTAGAGTAATATCAAAAAATGTGTTTTACAAAAGTCAGCCTCCTGGTGGCGCTATAACAGGCCGTTCTGAAAAAAAAAAGATCAGAAAAACAGACATCTTAAATCATGTTACTTTACTAGTAATTGTATAATGTAATAATGTAAAAAGTAGCCTATTATTGTTGCAAATTATAATATCATAGAAAAGCATGAATGTATTGTTACTTTTGGAAGACACGTGTGCATGGGCATGGCACATTGTTATTAGAGGCTGAGCCCATCATAAAGGTATGGTCCTCCTAGAATGTCCTCTGGACAATATGAGGGACATTAATGGTGTCAAAGAGACGGCTGCAAACCATGAAGACTGAGGGAGACAGAAAGAGAGAAAGGTTGAAACGCCTAGCCACAGAAAGCTCAGAGAGAGCGAGACAGACAGACAAGGGAGAAAGAGACACGGGTAGCGCCAGCGGTGAGAACAGCAGGAAAAGGGAATAAGGGAGAGAAAGTGAGAAGACCCAGTGAAGCCCAGAGAGATAGAAGGTATTGAGAGGTATGTGAGACAATGGGGGGCTGAAAGAAAGGAGAATGACAGACAGAAGGATAAAGCGGGAGTTTGTGAAAGCTGGGAGAGAAAATGCAAGAGATCTTAGAGAGATAGAGAGAGAGAGAGAGAGAGAGAGAGAGAGAGAGAGAGAGAGAGAGAGAGAGAGAGAGAGAAATAGCAATTGAGATGGAGGGAGTGCAGGATTCTTTGATGTTCACTGGATGATCTGGCGTGACTGTTTATGAGTAAATTTTTACACTTTCAGAGTTAACTTAACACTCAGGATTGTGCTGTGTGAAACCTTTGATCAGATTCATGGATAGAGATTCAGTCTAGAATTCAATGTAGTGGCTCCCTGGCCTTGACACACGCACGCACGCACGCACGCACGCACGCACGCACGCACGCACGCACATATAACACAAAAATATCAACGCATGTACCCCTATGCACACATTCACGTCAACACACTGACGTTCTCTCTCACACACCCACACACACATTGTGACACACACTGTGACACACACACACACACACACACACGCACGCACGCACGCACGCACGCACACACGCACGCACGCACACACACACACACAGACACATGCACATACCTGCACATATATCAAACAGAGATTGACGCAATGACTCTCAATGATGCTCATCCTTGTTCTGTCTTCTCCCCTACATTTAATTTCCATTTCATAGATTCTTATTCCCATTGTTCCAAGCGTCAGTACACAGTAAAATGATCGGTGTTAATTTATACATTTCTATCTCCGAGACTGTACAAATGTATTAAAATAAAATACATTTGTACACTCTACAGAGTTAAATTAACACTGAGGAATGTACTGTGTGTGAGCCTGTTGGACTGAGACGAGTGCTGGGGAGCGGGGGTGTCGAGCCCTCTGGCTGCATCTGACTAACCTTCACAGACATAAGACTCAAAGATACCGTTTGAACCACTGAAAAGAATCTATGAGGCATCGGAGAGAACAAAACACAGATCATATCTCATAGTTTTACGGATCGACAACAGCAAAAAAGGAACGCTTTCGACGAGAGGCACCACAAAAAAGTGGATGAAAAGACTAGAGAGAAATTCCTGGAGGATTCAGAGGAAAACGAGATGCTGTTTTATGATATTGTCTTGTTTTATTAAAATTGTTTTCGTTAAACAGAGGCTAAAGGTAGATTTCAGGGAAAGCTCAAAAGATTACCTTTAGATATAGAGCTGCCCCGTAAATCCTCGAGGCGATTTGAAATTGAGCTCAGACTTTTCATTGTGTTGACGAACGCAGAAAGCTGTTGCCATCTCGTGAATCGAGTTTCATCAGCCGAAGAATTCCAAAACAGATCAGACAGTAGAGACACCAGAATTGTTTGTAGTAGTACACCACCATGTCCAAAGTTTGAAATAAAACAATATCTGATGAAATGCATACATTTGTGAATTTAACGCAATTTTCCATAAAGTTCCTAATTCTTATCACAATATGGGGATTTGGAACTGTATGGAAAAATGCATTAGTTAAGTATTGTGGTGAATTATGAATCATATAGCATATTCATAACTACATGGTTAGTCATAATTGTACTTAACTTAACTTTAACTTCTGCAAGCCATTTCTCCCTGATCTCACTCCAGTGTCTCACTAAAGGGCCTAGAACTGAAGTCTATTTGCATATCAATTGTTCCACAGGCAGGAAGCCAATCTTGGGCTGAAAGACAGTCATTCCAAATTGTAGGTTTTACTCCTTGACTTGATAGTAAGTAAGTATTGGGGAGAGCCAAGTTACCAAAGTGATCTTTGATCTGATATTATCTTTAGGGTCTGTTTGAACATCTTTTATCACTCAGGAATACCACCTGGGGTAGGAGGCTACAGTTTGTCTCTATGCATTTTATTACTACAGTGTCTGTCACAGTGGGGGTCTTTGACTTCCCCTGACACACACACACACACACACACACACACACACACACACACACACACACACACACACACACACACACACACACACACACACACACACACACACACACACACACACACACACACACACACACACACACACACACACACACACACACACACACACACACAAAGGGACAAAGGTGACACCCACTGCAGTTATAGATGTATAAAGAGATGGGACACAGAAGAGTTGGAGAGAGATTTGTTGGAGTTGGTTCATGATGGACAGGCTTGGCCTGGCCTTAGTGTGCTATACTATGGAAAGATGACGTTGTTATGCTTGTAACCTGATGTAACTATGGGAGATGCCTTGTTTGAATAAAGAAGGACTTTGCCTGGGAATCGCAACTCATTTTGTGCTACATTAGGAAAATAAGGAAATAATCCACGGACCCCTGTAAGGAAAGATACCACAGTATTTCATCATATATTTTATTTCAAACTTTTGATATGGTGCACTGCTAACTGCTAAACCAATGTCTTATGTGCTACTGTAAATGCCACCAACAGTAAGCAGGCTGCCTAAAAACGATTTGCTAATGCATGTTATAAATATGGATATTTTATCATTCTGAAGTGTGATATAACCTAACACATTTGTCTTGTATTACAACATCGCACAGAGACAGAAATGTACCGTTGAAGTTATCACACTTCAAACTGATAAAAGATTCACATTGATATCCTGGCA
>NC_136799.1:23226520-23231520 GCF_951216825.1 Electrona antarctica | reverse complement strand
TTCCTTCTCGACAACTTCTTTAATTCCTTTTGTCTTTTTATTCTGTGCACCCCACCCCCACTCCTTTCTCTATTTCTCTTGCTCTCTCCTGCCTCTCTCCACCTCTAGTTGTTAATCAGAGGTGATTGGGAGCAGAGAGAGCCGGAGAGGAGCTCCCAGGTGGATCAATGCCTCTAAATGATCTGTTCGAGGATCCCGTTAGAACGCGCGAAACTAGCTCTGATAGGGCGCCGGAGCATGAAGTCGCTCATTTCACATCTAACTCACTTCCTGATTCACCCGCTGGGAGAGAGACAGGGCCCACCGCTAAAGGGATAATTCGTCCTGAAGCTAAATACTCCACTAACCAAGGTGCTTAGACCAAAATGTCTTTATCGCCGGCAATCAATTACTGCCAAGCTGAGGCGGTGGAAATGATGAATGGCTTTAAGAAAGCTCCATCCCAAACCCCAAGTGGTGAGGTATATGAGATGCTGAGATTGCCATACAACCGGCTTTGTTTATCGTTTATCCATTATTTGTCATTATAGAAACAATTAATTTTTAGTCTCAAATTCTCTAAATGAACGATAAGAGCATTGACACTATGTTGCTGTGAATTATTGGATTTCTTTCGGGGCAGTGTCATTTACATATTCTATAGCTGATGAATAGTTTTTATGTCGTCTGAGGTATGTACAGATCCTTCCTGAGGTGCCTCCCTGAAACCAATCCAGTACTGTTGTGATTGTTAGGATTATTTTTAGTCTAGAGATCAATGCAATAAAATATGGATGGTAAGAATTGACCTGTTGGCAGTTTAAGGAGGTAATACAATCAGTGCTATATTGTAGTGTAATCTCAGAATGTGGCTTCAAAACCAAGCACCCCGAAAGAGGGCATGCCTTTGACGGCGCACGTTAAAAATAAACCTATAGACACTGTGCTTAGTACAGAAGAGGGTGCAGCCATCTTGCATGCACCAAACCAGATAAGCTGGGTTTTGGCTCTCGGGGCAAATGCTCAGCAAAGCGACTACAAGGCTCTTGTTTTACATCACATCTGTCGGGCAAAGCTGAGTGGGAAACAACGCTGGGGACACACCAATTATTCAAAATGCAAGAGATCAGGTCAGGACCTCTATCGTAAGCCGCAAACATAGAAACAATATAAAAGTGGATCGTGTGGCTTGTTTTTGTCTTTCAGTTTCTGGCACGGGGAGTACAGGGTGTCGGTGAGCATCAATGACTACCTGGACATCTACTGTCCCTTCTACGAGGGTCCCCCGTCCCACGGGCGCATGGAGCGCTACATTCTCTTCATGGTGAACCAAGAGGGCTACACCTCCTGCCAGCACAGGATGCGCGGCTTCAAGCGCTGGGAGTGCAACCGTCCGACGGGCCCCGACGGGGCCCTGCGCTTCTCAGAGAAGTTTCAGCTCTTCACTCCTTTCTCCCTGGGCTTTGAGTTCAGGCCCGGACACGAGTACTACTACATCTGTAAGTAAAGTCAGCCCGTGTGTAAAGCTTCAGTGTGGAATATTGTTTCTTTATAAAGAATATAACACATAGTCCTACTTGTATTGTATGTTGAATGAATGAATAATGTTATGCACAATTAGAGACTATTTTGTTCCACAGCTAATTCACTTTTTAAATTGCATTAAAGACAGTCCATAACATGCAGGCAGCCGAAAGCAAAGGAAAATAAAAGCTTGGGTACCGAGGCTAGGCAGTGTGCAGGCTGGATGCTCTTTCAGCAGACCTTATGTAGGCCTACAGGGGCTCACTGTCCTTTTTACTGAAAGTAATTCATCTGGTCAGTTTATAAAGTTTAAAAAGATGAAAGGAAGACAAAATACATCATTATAGGCTTGGTGCAGTATAGATTTATATAAGATTTAGACCGTAAACATTTTTTTTAGTTATAAACATATATTCCTGTTGCATAATAGTAAAGATCGTACTGTAATATATCACTATGCTTCGACTATATAGTGGAGAATAAGAGTATAAATGGAGCCAAAAAGACTCATAATCCATTTGGTTCCATTTTTACACTCAACTTTACACTAAATGAATGCATCCATATGCTGGACAGATAAGCTCCACACGTGTGTAGCATGCGTTTGTGGGTGTCCATTTGTTTGTTTAGATCATGTACGTATGTGCATGCAGTAGCTTTTTGCATAATATGCAACAGCCTGCATGAATTTATTATGTGTAGGCTACGTACCTACACGTGTGTGTGTGTGTGTGTGTGTGTGTGTGTGTGTGTGTGTGTGTGTGTGTGTGTGTGTGTGTGTGTGTGTGTGTGTGTGTGTGTGTGTGTGTGTGTGTGTGTGTGTCATTTGTGCCTTTGCGTGTGGCTTTGTTTGTGTCTGCTCAATATGCAGGTGCAAACGATATTTAAATATGCAATCAAGAAAACTTGATTGAGAACGCACACAAATACAATGGCCCATCCCCCCGCACACACACCGTCACCAATACCTTCCATCTCTCTCTCTCTCTCTCCCTCCCTCCCCCTCTCTTTCTGCCGTTCTCTTTATTACTCTATCCATCTTTCTCTAACTCTGTCTAGATTTTAAGTGGTGTGCTCAGCAAAGTGGTGAAAATGTCACCAGGCAGGCGTAGTTTGTAATCATTTTTATATTAGCCATATTGATGTTTCTCCTCACTTCAACAAGTGATATATTAGTACTACAGACAGGCCTTTTCCCCCCGAGACAGATTATCTCAACAGCTTTAAATTAAAAAAGAAAAAGAAAAAGATCTTCACCACACTTAGAAGTTCTATTTGACCTTAGTTTTAATGTACTTGGTGGTTCCTGATGGGTGAGACGTATTACATCAAGGCACTTTAGATGGTGCTGGGTAAGTTAATCACAGAAGTATGCTAATTAAACTGTAGGAGAATGATACCAAAGAAAAAAGGATTGACACTAATATGGTACCATACCCTGGGATTCGCGCACACCCTAACTACTACTACTTCCTACTTCCATAGCTTGTGGCAAAAAATATATATTTTTTTTAAATAATCTGTTTAAATTTGAGAAAATATCATCTTCTTCAGTCCCTGTATATGCAATTTCTGATCGATTGGCCAACCTACAGAGGAGACAAATCTATGAGAACGGCTACCTAACTGTATAAATGTCCCCTTCCGACCATTAGCCGTGATGTCACCAAAACAACTGAACCAACCAGCAACAACCAAGAAAACCAAGGCATGACTCCAGACTATGGAACCATGAACACGACAAGAGCTTCATTAGCCCATGGCAAAAATGCTTGTACGGTGAACCGCTTAGACTTGGGAAAAGTTCAAAATCTGCTTAGTCAGTCCCTGCATATATGCCTAATGGTCAATGGACAATTGGACATGTGACATTTCAGATCAATTGGCCAACCCCCAGAGGACAAAAAAGGATGAGAATGGGCAGAGTTTACAAATTTGGGACAAACATGAAAATCACACCTGTGTGAAGTAAGTGGTGCAACTCCGTGTGGGGGTCCCCGGGGGGACTCTCTCTCTCTCATTAGCAGGCAACAGTGCAACACTATCTCTCTCTCTCTCTCTCTCTCTCTCTCTCTGTTTCTGGCACAACAGCGCCACTTTTGCCCCTACTGGTACTAAACGGACATACCCATGCAGGCAGCCAGCCAGGCAGGCACCCACACACATAGTCACAAGGAATTGGTTTGCACCACTTAAAAAATTCATCTTCATCAGTCCTGTGACAAAAATGCTTAGCCCTATACCGTAAGAAGCTTAAATTTGAAGTGAGAAATCAGCTTCCTCCGCCCACTACGTATGCCAATGGCCAATGCCATGGGTAATTTCAGCCAATTCACTGAGGAGAAAAGGATTAGAATGGATGAGGACAGACTGAGAGTCTTAATTGAGTGACAGAGTTAACAAATATTGAAGGATCATCGTTGCCAGTCCCTGTCTGGGAAGTGGGAACATCAGCTTTGTGCAGTCCTTGCATATGACAATAAGAAATACCCATTTATGGACTGATGACAGAGAGACAGACAAATGGAAGGATTCATTTTATTTTAACTTTGCACCTATTCAATAGCTGTATGGGAAAGTCTGTCTGTACGTGTGTCTGTGAGCAGCGAATATCCGTTACTGTTGGACCTACTCCCTGGATGCCATAGCAGAACCTCTGCTCTACATTTTTCACATCGGCCTGTTATGATGCCACCAATATTTGCAAAGCGGTTCTTTTTTTGAGTGGTGTAAACCACTCCTACAACTGGCTTTTTTGTGCAGAAAAAATTAGCATGGTTGCTATGTTCACCCTGTTCACCCGGGTGTGATTGTAAACCACTCCTACAACTGGCTTTGTTTGTGCAGAAAAAATGAGCATGGTTGCTATGTTCACCCTGTTCACCCGGGTGTGATTTCATTACGTCAGACATGATTTCATTACGTCAGACAGGCCTTACACCACTCAGTTCACACGGGTGTGATTTTTTATATTACTCCTACATATTTTTGTACAAACTTCACGCAAGTCGGTACACATTATCTCATCTCGGTAGTCATGTGATAAAGACGTATCTGTCAAATTTATCATATTCCATTCCGATTAGCTATGATTGGCTTCCAAAGTTTGCAAGACTGGCCCGTTTTGCAAATAATTAATGCAGCGCCCGCTGTTTTCATTTTTCATTGATCTCATGATGGTGCTACAACAGTCCACTTCACGTTTTAGCGGGATGCACACGCAGGTCCGACACACCAAAGGTCTGACATGTGTAAACAACGGTCGGACATGCGGTCGGACATGCGCTGCTCCCGTGCTTGCAGTTATGGTTAGGTTAGGGTTTGAGGTAGGTTGTCGTTCTAATGATGGTCGGACCAATAGTATGTCGGAACTAAAGCCTGTACCCGTTTTAGCCAATAACTCTTGAATCGTATAGGTCACACAATAACAATGTTTTTCCCCTGGATTCCTTGGATCGTCACTCTCCATTTAGAGTTAGGCCATTTGTGCCATTTTC
>NC_136799.1:22801520-23221520 GCF_951216825.1 Electrona antarctica | reverse complement strand
GCATTAACAACCTTTATAAGGCAAAATAAAAATCATTATGCTCTAAGTAGCATGTGACGGGTCAAACTAGGGGTTTTTCATGATTCTGAACCCATTCAAAGCATTAGTTTTGCATGAAAAACAGTGTTTTTTGTGCAAAACTATGTTTGCAATGGATTCAGAATCTTGAAAACCCCCTTGACACGTCACATTCACATAATGACATTTTGCATTTTTTTTGCCTTATATAGGTTGCTAATGGTACCCCAACTTTCAATCCCTGAATGTGTATTTCATTCACAGTTTTATGTTATTTGGATGACCCTGAGGATCATAAAAAGCCTTGATCGATTACTATTGCGATTTATTTTGCGTCAAACCTTAGATTGATTGGCCCATAAGTCCTAAACTCTATTTAATTCCTTGTACACGCATGACTGCATTTCCACTCAGAAGAGTAATAAAGTATGCTGATGACACGATCATTCTGGGCCTTATTAAGGGAGAAAATGAGTCCGCGTACAGGGAACAGGTGAACAATACAACATACAAGACTGGATCATCAGTCATCACCAGATCTGCATACATGGAGCCGGCCAGCAACTCTACATCTGGCCTCAAACCCTTAGATCTCCATGTATGGAGCTGACCTGCGTCCCACCAGTGGTCCCCGGCCCACAGGTTGAGAATCACTGTGGTAAGGGATATATCTGACAGCCCATTCCCACCACCATTCTCCATCATTTCCCTCAGAGGCAGAAGGAAATGTAAAAGGAACACGGAGCAGACACGACGTGGGGGGACAGATTCAGTAGCCATATCGTATCACGCAGGGGGGCCCAAAGCACTGCATCATCTCCAGGCAGGGGTTATGGGATTGGAGCAGCGGGTGGATTTGAGTCAGATCTAGGCATAAGAGGTGGTTGTGGAGGAAAGCAGAATGTGTAAGACAGATGAAGGGCAGAGAGAGGAAGAGGGGATGGCAGAAGCACAGGGAGGAGAGGGCAGTGAGAGGGTCACATTTATTTCCTGTACTTGATGACCCCATGCTCTCACTGCATAGACTTCCTAGGAGTTGGTCTGTGTGTGTGTGTGTGTGTGTGTGTGTGTGTGTGTGTGTGTGTGTGTGTGCGTGTGTGTGTGTGTGTGTGTGTGTGTGTGTTTGTGTGTGTTGCGCTCACACGCGTGCGTGTGGCAGTTTTTGTATTCCTATGTGCCTGTCTGAATATGTGTGTGAGTTGTTTAACTCTCAGAGTGGGTTGCAGCAAACAAAGATGAAATTAAGCATAGTTTATGGCTAATCAAGGATTTGTTTATCCAGGTTGCATTTTAATTTGAGTTGTGTTGCACCACTTAATTTTAAGCACTGCTTAACAAATCAGTCATTAAAACAATTAACTGTGATTAAACCCCTTGTCCTTCCATTAATTTTGTCCACCATGACGCACTGGCCAGTGTAAATAACAGCAGCAATGTTACTCCCTTGAGACTACTCATTAGCATTAATCCTTTCTTCCCTTTTGAGAGAACTGGCATAGACATATGTTAAAAGTAGCCTGTGGCAGGCAAAGAAGAAATTATTTAAACTGTCTACCATTATCCGTTTCCTAACCAAGCTAGGAAAATGTTGCCGCGTGTAATGAGCTTCACATTTGTAGCTGGAGCAAGGCTTGGACAGTAGCTGCATTTAGTCACTGCCATGTTTAATTTCAGCCGCGATTTTTGTTTTTTTTGTTGCATTACACATTCTTTGTTCATTCGGTATTGCTTTGAAAATTCTTCATCATCGCAAATCTCAGGTTTGAGAAGGTCCCTTATTTTTCTTTTTTTTTTTAAAGATATTTTTTTGCGGCTTACGCCTTTTATTGGTTTTTGAAGGGACAGACAGTAGGCTGACAGGAAACGGGAGAGAGATGGGGGAAGACATGCAGTAAAGGCCGTGTCGGGCTCGGGAGTCGAACCCGCGGCACACTGCGACTGGATTACCAGTCGGGTGCCCAGACGGTTACGCCACCGCCTGGGCGTCCCTTATTTTTCTAACCCATGCTCAGAATGAAATGAACACTATAGGGGTTTTGCTGTATACCTGTGTGCATTGCATATGTATTTAGCCCTACATGTCTACACGTGTTCAATACATGTGTGAGCATGTGCGTGCTGTGCACAGGTACCGGTTTGGTCAGATAGTTGACCATTACTTCTCCCGCTCTGCTTCCACTTCCACCTCTGTTGGAACCATTGATCCCAAGTTCAAACAGCACTTGAAATCCAATCTATTGTACCGTGAAGTTTGAAACATGATAAGAAACTTCACAGCCCCTCCACGAGCAGGACAAAAGGCCACGAAACCTTTTATTAAATGTTGTCAATTACATCACGAGGGAAAGGGGAGGAGGACAGGGGGAGGGCGGGTGCAATCTACAGGGCAAATCGTTTTCTCTCGCAGTTAATCTGGACCTTCAGTCTCATCTCCTGCTTCCTCTCCTTGCAGCATCTCCTCACCCAAACCATGTGGGGCGGCCATGTTTAAAGCTGAAGGTGTATGTGAGACCTCCAGGTAAGTCACGCTCAAACCACACACACACACACACACACACACACACACACACACACACACACACACGCATGCATGCGCACGCACTCACGCACGTACACAGGCACGTAGACAAACACATGCACTTTAACACACATGCACCGTCCAGATTGGATATCACAGTAACATTAGGGGAGAATGAGAGGTCTGATAGAATGCCCTGGCAACACTCTCTGCTCTGATTCACTGGGTAGCCAGGCAACGCACGCACGCACGCACGCACGCACGCACGCACGCACGCACGCACGCACGCACGCACGCACGCACGCACGCACGCACGTAAGTACGCGCGCACGCACGCGCGCAGACACACACATTGTGTGCACCTCCAAGTGGAATCGAAGACACAGACGTAAAGAAAATGTCACATGCACACACCCACAGACACAAGCATACATGCGCTTACAACACATTCACACCCATAGTCCTGTAAGTACACATTTACCTACATACACAGACAGAGGCACACAGACGCATGTGCGCGCACGCACACACACGCACGCACGCACGCACGCACGCACGCGCACACGCACGCGCACACGCACACACACACAAACCAACTGGCACTCACACACACCAACTGGCACTCACACGCATGTGGACGCGCACGCGTGCACACACACACACACACACACACACACACACACACACACACACACACACACACACACACACACACACACACACACACACACTTCACATCCAATCACATCACATCAATATGGAGTGAGAGACAGGCCTTCTGTCCTTGCGCAAAATGAACAGAATGGTTTTGGAAAGTGTTCTATCTAAAATGATATGACACTATTCCAGTACTCTGTCAGGGCTGATTTTATAATAACAAAATCAGATAGGAATCTAATAACCTACCTATCAGGGACAGATGTAATGTAATAAGATTCACGGTTTTCAGTGAGATTCTCGTCCTCTTCCGCCATCACAGTCCAGTGTAAAGAGATGAGGTAGGATTAGACTCGCCCCATAAGTGTTCCCTCCTTTCCTCATCATTCAGTGTGCACTCAGGCAAGACAGTAGCCTACATTCTTTTGAAAATAGCTGGGCCCAAAGGAACATACATGGGCAACTGATGGCCCAGGGGCCACATGCGGCCCCCAACTTCACTTAATGCGGCCCGCAGGTTAATATCGGAATACTGATATATTATTGATTTGATTAAAATTTGTTACAATTCCAAAAATGACCCGCTTTTAATTACTTCAGTCTATATTAGTAGCTGAATGACTAGTATTAGAATTTTATTGTATTTTTGTATGTCCAATGTATTTGCATTTAAGTTCATATAAAGTTAACATAAGTATAACTAAATGCATTTGAAATTAAATAAAATTTTTACTTTTCAGGATTACAATTCAAAAATAGCAAAAAAATAATTCAGGATTTCAATTCAAATATAGCGAAAATAGCTGATCTACAAGCTCAAAACGCGTTACAGTGCGATGCGTTTTGAGCTTGTAGATCGGCTATTCATGTCCGAAATATGCTTATGTGGCACTCTGGAGTGAGTGTGGAAATGTAGTGGCCCTCTCCATCTTCAAAGTTGCCCACCCCTGTCGTAGAAGGAGCACTGCCTATGCACGTGCATGGGATAGTATCCTGGCTATGATAGTATTAGGGAAGCTACTTTGTAAATAGGCTACTAGATGAAAATGGTTAATTTGTTTTACTTTTAATTAATAGTAAAAGTTATGTTAGAAGATTATTATTTTTTTGTTATGTTTGTGTTACTTTCACAAAACATCCTTATTTGTCATCGAGTATATCTTTTTTGAGAAAAATCTAATAAAGGTCTAAATAGCTAATGGTAGAAAAAGTCATTAGTGTGCATGAATATAAAATATACCAATGTTTCTGAAAATAATGTGGTGCTTGACATAATACTATTAACTAATTTGTGAACGTAATATATTATTTAAACGTCATCGCAGGCACGCACGCAGGCACGCACGCACGCACGCACGCACGCACGCACGCACGCACGCACGCACGCACGCGCGCACGCACAGATAATTTGTCTTGAAATCTATCTTAAGTGGTTTCCCAAGGCAGATTTTAGCCTCCTGAGTATTAAACTGCAAGCAGGCATCGCTACAGAATTAAATTGGAGATAGTATAGTAATGTCTCACTGCCACGATGACACGGCTTTGAGGCTCTCTGGAAAAAGGAGCAGAGTCAGCCGTCATGGTTTTCCAGGACTTAAAACATGCCATATCCGGCAGAGAGTGGAGGGAGGGAGGGTGGGTGTTGTGGGGAAATGCTGTCTTCCTCCTGCATAATTACTGAAACAACATTCATTCATTGTTTTATTGTGTCATTACTTTAGCTCCACTCTTTGATTCTGCTCTTTGGCGCCAAGTGTTTGAATAATCCATCTGGCACTGAAAACCTTCATCTCATCTGTGAAATGTTGTTTTCGGCCATGAGCTCTGAGCCACTGCACGTGCGTTGGATGTGTGTGTGTGTGTGTGTGTGTGTGTGTGTGTGTGTGTGTGTGTGTGTGTGTGTGTGTGTGTGTGTGTGTGTGTGTGTGTGTGTGTGTGTGTGTGTGTGTGTGTGTGTGTGTGTGTGTGTGTGTGTGTGTGTGTGTGTGTGTGTGTGGGTGTGTGTGTGTGTGTGTGCGCGTGCGTGCGTGCGTCAGCTGCTCCAGATTCCAAGTCTCTGTGATTAAACTGTAATTAGGTTGGTTAAACCCCCCGCAGAGCTCCGTTGCTGTCATCTCCACTCCTCCCTCTTCCTCCTTCACTCTTTCCTACTCACTTCCCCTTCTGTCGTTTTCTCTCTACCCCTCTGTGGCTGATGCTGCCGCAAAGGAGGAAGAGGAAGGACAAGAGGAAGAGAGTTTCATGTTTTGTCAATCACTTTCCAAGTCTGTGTTTTTCCTTCCCCAACAACTGTTCCAATTGTCTTACTCTTGTCTCTGTCTAAAACAGTTGTTCAGTCACTCTGTTTCATACTGTCGTGTCTTTGTTGTCTTATGTGTCTCACTCACAGTTCCAATGTTTTGTTGTTTGTTTTTGTCCTTTTTTCTTTCTCTCTCTCTCTTTCATTTGTTTCAGATGGATCAGGATATGACTCTCCAGAGCCCTTCCTGACTGGTGGAGGTCCGTGTTGGAGGACAGGCTCTCTGGCTCTGTTACCTGCCCTGGCTTCACTGCTACTGGGACTCCTCTGTTGGCTGTGACCCCCACTCCCTGTCTCCCCCTGGTGCTCCCACCCGAGGCTGCTGGACTGGGCGAGGCTGGGCTGCGCTTGGCTGGACTGGCTGTCCCTACAAATCCATCACCCCTCAGGGAAGCCCCTCAGTCTCCATCCCCTATCCCCTATAACCCCTACTCCCCTCCACCTCTGTGTTACCACCAGCCACTGCCAGCGCCAGCTTTTTCCATGGCCCAGCCACAGACACCCATCCTATTGGCTCGCCTGAGAGGGTTGCATCCCTGGCCTAGAGCTGTCTGGGGAGCTGTCCTGGATCTGTGATCCCTTCAAGCCTGGGTTGAGCGGATATGTTGCACCCACCTCTTAGCTGGAAAACACAGAGGAAATCTTTTTGCACTCATTTAAGGGGGTTGGGGTGGGGTGGGGGGAGTTGGGGGGGGGGGTGTGGGGGTCATTGGAATTGACTTTCGCCCTCAAATGGGGTAGATCTAGGTGTGGCTACGGTTGCACTTGTCATTTCAATGCAACTTTTATCATCCGATCATTTTTATCATCTCATCATTCTTATCATCTGATCATGCCAGGACGCATTAAGTGACAGGGCTGCGAGCATGAGAATTGGATTTAGCTCACATTACTCTCAGCTTGTCAAAGCCAGATTTGGAAGTGGTCAGGCTTGCATTGTGATTGGAATTATATATAATATAGACAAAGTCCAGCCACAATGTGCATTTAAGAAACGCGAAGACACAGAGAGTGAAGCAAAAATAACACAGACACCGTGTTAAAGTGAAAGCGGCCACAGGAGACGCGACTTGGGGCAGACATTTTGAGTGCATGCGGCAACGTGATATCATAAAATCCTTCAAATCCGATCTCTGCGATCGGGTCTCTAAAATCTAATCAAAATCACAAAAGTGTAACCGTAGCCGGTTTTAATGATGTGGGGAGTGGTGTCTGAGATGTGTGTGGGTAGCTGGGGTGGAGGGTGGGGTTATCGGGGTGAGGTGTATATTTTCAGGAGGGATGTGTTGTTTGTCTTATTCATGTTTCTAAACTAAAGCATTTATCACAGCCAGCAGAGCCTGCACGGCCATCCATGGCACTGTCTAATGTTGGTAGGGGGCCGGGTGACTTCTGGGGAATTATGACTTTTGCTCATGTATGAATGTACCACTGGTCACCCACCTTTTGTCTGTCTGTATATTATTATGACTGTGGTCACTTACAGATCCTTCTCTCGGACAGGCAGGATAAAAGGGTGGGGTAAAGGATGGAGGTGAGTCTGGGGAGTATTCTTTAAAGGAAGAAGGTAAAGGTAAGAAAAGGAGGCGACACTCAGTTGCATGACCACTGTGAAACCCTCTGATCCAATCCTGTTTGTAACAATGATATATTTTTTCATGGTGATAAAAAGAAACACCCTTACTACTATTACTAGATGTCTACGAGTGAGACCCACTCTCCTGCTCTCTCCCAGAGACTTCCAGGACATCAAAGGAATAAATAACCTCTCTTCTCGCTGCTGTTTGCTCCTGTCTGCCTTGTGGGCGTTGATGGATTAGTTTGGTCTGGGAGATAAATGGACCTTGTGGCTGAAACTGACTGGAAATCAGCCCTCAGGGCCTGGGCTAGATTAAAATGGACATAAAATCTGACTGAAGCTGGCCTGGGGTCTGCGGTTAAACCTATAGGGGAAGCACATGGGCCATGGCAAATGAGACAACGCATATGCACGTGTGACTGTGTGCGAACGAGACTGCCACACACAGCCTCCGACTCGTCCGCAGAGATTTTTGTGCATCCATGGACATGGCATAAAGGGAACGGCAGAAAGAGAGAGGGAGCAGAGGAAGAGAGAGAGTGTCTGGGGAATGAAACTTCTTTAATGTTGGGAAGTGAACATTATGATTAAGCACTGTGAACAAGAACTCACACGCGTACGTGCTCGCTCGCTCGCACGCGCACACACACACACACACACACACACACACACACACACAAGTGTACACAAAGACACAAGTACATAAACATATACAGTACAAACATTGGAAGCCACATGCTCACATTCACACATGAATACGCACGCACGCACGCACGCACGCACGCACGCACGCACGCACGCACGCACGCACGCACGCACGCACGCACACACACACACACACACACACACACACACACACACACACACACACACACAACCCCTATGCATACACTTCACTTATACACACCCACACATACAGGACATTTGCAAACACAAACAAGAAGTACTCTCTTCCTGGTTTCATCTTATTTTTGTAGCATTTAAAATCACTGTTAAGGACTCCTGTGTGGGATGCAGTGATGGAGTAAAGGCTGTGGATGATTCACACAAAAAAAAGAGAGAGAGAGAGAAATAAGTCTTCTTCTTCAACTCCACTGATGCTGTCCTTTTTATCATTCTTCTCTGGTTTGTGATCCATGGTTGGTAGTAGTAGGATGCTTCCGGGTCTGAGTGTCATGTATGAGTTTGTCTCCTTTTCTGTTGTGGTGATTTCATTGTTGAGCCGTCCACCGACAGTCAGTCAGTCAGTCAGTCAGTCAGTCAGTCAGTCAGTCAGTCAGTCAGTCAGTCAGTCAGTCAGTCAGTCAGTCAGTCAGTCAGTCAGTCAGTAAGCCAGTCAAAGTTAGTCAGTGAGGCTACATTTACAGTACATTCATACGTTTTTGTTTTAAAACACAACTTTTTCTACATTCGTGTTTAGCGTCCACATGCCAAACATTTTGTAACCGCTAAAACTGACACTTTTCAATACGCTACTGTTTCAAAAACTCTGGCACTGCATTTTAGTTTGGACAGGCGTGAACAAAGATGTTTTAAAACGATAACGCAAACACAGACTTTCACTTCCTGATTGGATTGGGTCTTAATATCAGTCACATGACATGTCCTTGCCAGTGGTGAATTCAGACTTGCTAATGCATTTGGACAATCCTAACTAGTTGTTTTTCAGTCATTCCAAACGTCTGAAATACCATCACCATCTTCCTGGGTCCAGACCATCAAAACACAGAGTAAAGAGCCCCAAGTAAAGGATCTTGTCATCAACTTCTACCAAACACACAGTATACCACAATGATTGGGAACAATAATTGACTGCACACACATCAAAGTAAAACAACCCCTAGCTAAATCCACAGACTACATCAACAGAAAGGGGAAACATTCTTTGAATGTACAAGCATTGTGTGACTTCATGTACTGATTCATGGACATAATTGTCAAATGGCTGTCAAATGTAAAATGTGATATTCGTTTTCAGGCGTGTAGAAGGGCCGGAGATAATTTCTGCAAAAACGCGAGATTGTTCTCAAGTTCTTTTTAAAATGGAAACGTATTATATGTAGCCTCAGTCAGTTAATCGAAAGTAAACAAGTTGGAGTGAGGAGAGAAACACAAATAAAGATTGTCTTTTTGTCTACTGGGAAAAAAACAGTTCAAGTGAGTGATTCTTTTCTTTTCTTTTATATGGACGTTTATTTGCATGGACAGAGATTATTTCTGCAAAAATGCTTATGTGGATGGAGATCGTTTTCGTTTTAAAACATTTTTAATATGAAAACGTATTATGTAGCCTCAGTCAGTTAATCGAAAGTAAACATGGAAAATCGGAGCAAGGATAGAAACACACAAATAAAGATTGTCTTTTTGTCTACCGGAAAAGCAGTTCAAGTGAGTGATATTTTCTTTTTTCTTTATATGAATGTTTATTTGCATTTTCTCTCAGTTTGTTTTCATATTCAAGGGGGATGATGATATTCATATCATGTGTCTATTCAAGTAATTTTCATTCCCAAGTCTATCTCCCTTTGACGCCAGAGACCTGGGACTACCTAACCGAGTTCAACACATGAAATTATTCAGATGAAATCACCCTCCCAGATCTTCAGATGTTTCATCCTGCAGCAAAATGACAGCTAATCTTCACTGCTGACAATACAGACACACAATACCTTTCCTGTCCCATATCCATCCGTTTTTCAGCAGGATGGCCTCATTGGCTATCCTCCCACCAAACATAACAGCCAAGTATGTCCATTTACATCATTTTGTCCTGTCAAATTGTTATTGGGTGTGAGGTGCCCTGTTGACTCTACCGGTTTGTGAACATGGCACATACTGTAATTGCGACATATAGATTTATATTCCGCAGATGACCTGTGTCACACATACTGTACTATGTCCTCATTCTTCCCAATGTCCTGTCTATCTAGTCAACCTAATAAAGCAGAAATGACAGCAGAAGAATAATCTATAAATGCCCTTGAGCTAAACACCAAAACTCCTACCTGTTCACTCATTATACTGCTCCTCTGAGCCTAGCTAAATGCATGGAATGTAAAATGTTTCCCTCTCCTGTTGACCTCAATTGGTCTTCATGAGACCCAACATGGATAGAGAGACAGATAGAGTGTATCCACGTCTCCCCAGTGGGGCTTATTAGGGCACGGTCTAGCTTAAAGCATTAATAACGCTGGATTGAAAGCATCATTTGAAACCACAGTTTCACTGAATCATCATCTCCTCCTGCAGCACAACACGGAAAAAAGCACAGCACAATGTTGTTTTGGGGGAAAAACTGAAGTACATGAATAATAGATGAGTCTTGACTAGCCATGTTTGGCTCTTTTGTGGAAACGGGGCTAATGGCTATCAAAGTATCTGGTTTCCATCAAACAGATCCAGATGAGAACTTGAGTCAAAATGAGAAGAGGTGGGGGATTACAGTGAATGGAGACAAGGGTATAAATTAGGGCCGGGACTTTAACGCGTTAATTGAGATTAATTAACTACAGAAAAATTAACGCGTTAAAAAAATTAACGCATTTAATCGCACCTTTTTTTTCACGGCGGAACGTTTCTCACTGGGCGCATTTCTAGGCTCATTAGGCTGCTGCACTCCTTGCACGGCTTGCAGGGGGAGGAGCAGCAGCAGCAGTCCACTCTACACTACAGCTCCGTCAGACACCAACTTACAACACCCAAACGTTTGCTCCGTGGATGGGACATTTAGATTTAAAAGCTATCGGATGGACGCGTGGATAGCAGCATGGTTGTGTGCAATGTCAGAGGGAAAGGATCCATAAGCCATATGACCAATGTTAGCTTCCATTCTAGCTATGGATCAGAGCTAGCTTCCATGCTAGCTGCTTCAGCTTAGCATGTCTCGCAGAGTAGAAGCTTGCACGCCTTGCAGAGGCTCGCAGAGATTTCACCACAGCACGAAGCTGTCAAGCTGTCCTCGATGCGAAACATACTGAAGCAGCAAGTGTGAAAGTCCGTGGTCAGACAATGGTCTGCCCCAACCCAATGTGAAATGCACTCCCCAGCTAGTTCATTCCACCGTTTTTTATTTTGTTCCTTTGTCTAAGTGTTTACCCCCTAATAAAGTTTTTTTATTTTTTTTCTCATGCCCCACCATGTAAAGCACATTTGAGTATTCATAGACACTTTATATAGGCACTTGCTGCACTTGTTTATCTGTTGGAGAAAAGAAAGTTGTATTGCTTAAAGGGGAATACCCCTCATTTTCAACATTTTTCTATGGAGTTGTGTGGAAAACTGGAAATAATAAAAAGTCACCCCATTTTGTGTTGCCTAGAACTGGAGGTCTGACAAAAAACAGTAACACTATGAAGTACAGCTTTGTGATGTCACTGAGATGTACTTGTTACTGTTACTGATTTTTTTCAGACCTCCAGTTCTAGGCAACACAGAATGGGGTGACTTTTTTATTATTTCCACACAACAGCTCTAAGGTATATTAATGACAGTAAAATGTTGAAAATGAGTGGTATCCTGTAGTCACTATTCATTGATTCACTGGGATACCAAAAAACATTTGGAAAAAAAAAAGGTTTATCACTGTTCTCGGGTTGAATATTGATATGCGATTAAAATGCGATTAATCGAGATTAATTCATCACAAAGCTTCTAATTAATTAGATTAAACATTTTAATCGAGTCCCAGCTCTAGTATAAATTTATTTCTGTAAAGTGCGATTGGGTACAAACCGAATTAGCCTAGCGTAAAAGGAAGGCTGATGAAGAGAGACCCCTGAGGTCTTCCTCCCCTCAACCCTGCATGAGGGGAAGTGAGGGGTGGATATGTATAGAAGAATTGGAACGGGGCCAGATGTGAACAGATGTGCCCCCTTGAAATCATGAGAAAGCAGTGATCTGGCATATGTCACTGTCACACATATACACGTGCATGTGTGTGCACGCACGCACGCACGCACGCACGCACGCACGCACGCACGCACACACACACACACACACACACACACACACACACACACACACACACACACACACACACACACACACAGACAAGCTGTATATCCCCTTGTGGCATTCCAGATAATTAATCATTTGATTAATTCAGCCATTTTCATTGGCTGGCCCACTTATGGAACAGTCAATGGCTAGCATAAATTTGGCCTGTGATGTTTTTTTGGGCAACAGTCAATGATGAAAGCCAGAAATGACTTCTCCTTTTTCACTTTTCATCTTTTAGTTTTTTCCTTTCAGTAGAACTCTCTCTCTCTCTCTCTCTCTCTCTCTCTCTCTCTCTCTCGCTCTCTTTCTCTCACCTCTGTTTCTTCTATCACACTCTCTTTCTCACACTCGCACACACACAGACACACATATAGGAATTATTAGCCTATAGGGCTAATCTGTCCTTTCCGCTCCTCTGTACTTTTGTCTGCTCGTGTTCAGTTCAGTTAACTGGTATGATTTAAGAATTATGGAATTAGGGCAGCGCGCTCCCATCACTATTAATGAGGAACGACATGATGAAAGAGCTTGATCCTGAACCTGCCATCTGTAGGCCTACTGCTTCATTTACACTGTATCAGTGTCGAGCACCGAAAATAGCAGATCGACAAGCTCACAAAGTCACATTGTTTTGTACTAATCTGGCGTACGTCGAAGTATAAACCAGACTCCTTTTCTTTTTGTTTCGATTTATTATCTCTGCCAAGACCAGGAGGCAGAGATTATGTTTAATAATTAAAAAATGCTACAAAAGTCACTGTTTGTTGCAGAAGCATAATCTTTTCACCAAAATTAGGTACAAATTTCTCGGGAGTATATGATCATGGGAGTATATTGCCTGCCATTGGCTTCCACAATTATAAGAGGGTCCTATTTCTTACTAACAACATATATCTTGAACAAAACATCCAATCAAACCTAAATTAGTATTGCATGTTGAGGGGCCTTTTGGAGGTGCACTTGTAGAGGCTGCCTCCAAAAGCACTTTCACTCCTGTATTGGAGCGCCACAAAAAATGCACCATATGTTGTGGAAATCCACATGCCCCCCAAGCTTCTTCTGCCCTAACAGCTGCAACCCGTGACTTACACAACCCTGGTTAGGCAACCCAGCCTGGTGGAGAAATGTGCGGCCCTTTCTATAGTTGCCGTGTCTTTCTCGGGCACACACAACAGCAATACCCGTCTCGGCACACACATACACAAATACTACACTCTTCTTTTCCTTCTCCCTCTCTTTTTCTCTTATATTTTCTGCTCCAGGCATATATACACATTATTACAGAGGAAATACTATTAGCTCTTCAAGGACTGCTGGATGTGGCGTGAAATGGTCAAATGTTGCACAGCATTATAAAGTTAAGTGAGGACCACACAAGTGTGTGTGTGTGTGTGTGTGTGTGTGTGTGTGCACGAGTGCACACGCATTTGTGTGCACACATTTGTATGGGTATGTGTTGGGCATGTGTATGAACACACGTTTGAACATCTATGCATACAGTACAAGTGTTCACATGCACACACACACACACGCGTGCGCGCGCACGCACACACACACACACACACACACACACACACACACACACACACACACACACACACACACACATATACACACACACGTCCAGATGTACCATGTGTTATAGCTAAATAATGCATGCTGTGTAGACTCTATTAAAGATACATGGGCAGAGAGAGCTTGGCACCAAGTGCTGTGGGCAGTTTGTTGGGGCAATTCTAGACCATCCCTTCAGCAGCTTGGGGTTATTATAAGCAGTTCAGCTTGTACTGTATTTTGCTGTAGGTGACCTGTAGGGAAAAAAATTAACTTAGCTGCAGTGAGGGAAAATGTTTGCCTGTGAGACTCAACTGCCTCCAGCTGATATGTAAGCTGGCTCCTTGCCCAGTCAGCATGTGTCTTTGAATTCACCTTGTGCCAGGCTCTGCGGTTGTAAACATAAAACTTGCTGAATTACAAGGCAGATTTGTTGATAATCGCTCGAATTTCATTTCATAATGCACTTTGCCCTACCCAGTAGAGTAGACCATATTAGCAGCCTATTCATGTAAATTAATGGGGGGTCTGGGTAAAGGGGGAATGCTGCCCCCGTGAGGGGAACATGGGTAAGGTGCCCCCCCCCCCCCCCCCTTTTTTCTTTTTTTTGCCATTGGAGTCATATGACAGGACATAGTGACCCAAATCCCATGCCCAGGACGGACTGTCACGCTGTGGTTGGCTACAAGTTGGTCATAGTAATTTATTGTAGCAAAGTTTAGGGACATTCAGGAAAAAATAATTTACTCATCGATTCTGTAAACTAGTCTAGAATATTTAAATTGGGCATAAGCACAACTCAGTTTTCAGTCAGTTTGATTGATTTAAGTATTTATTTACAGTTTGCAGAATTACAGTACATTTCAAGCACAACTCAATACAAAAAACTGTTAACTGTGAGTGGACAACGCAATAAAACACTACACTTGTTTACAAGAGGGTCCACCTTGTTCAATTCATCATAAGTGCAGTCTCAAAGTATAGTTAACGTTGGAATAGCGCAGATAATTCAGACATAGAAAATAAACTATCTTATTTAAGATCTAAACATCCTAACCTTGCTATAGTTTAGTAGTTGATGTAAATTATGAAGAGTTGTTTCAGAGCCGAGGCTAAGAGGCAGAGCATCTCTCATGTCTCCATGATGTCTCCCCGCACCAGCTGCTAGACAGACAGTGCTGCCTGACAACCATCCAGCCAATCACAGCGCACCGTACCTCTCTGGCTATGGGATTTAGATATGGATATCCTACCCTTCCGTAGTGGCGGAGGAGTAGTTGAGTGAAGGAATCCTGTCGCCTCGGCCAAGTTGACATACCTAAACTATAAGACGAAGTCCAAAGGAATTTCCTAACAAGGAAGCTTGCCTGTAAGTATTTTCTATCTTTACCTTGATAACAATCGCAGTGTCATTCTGGTTGCCACGCAGCATATTTATTTCCCTGGTTAATAGAGAGCGGAACTAACTAGCGCGCTAGCAAATGAGCTAACTGCTGTGTGTGTGTGTGCGTGAGAGAGAGAGAGAGGTACCCGGATCCTCCTGCTCAACGACAACTTTTCAAACAATGTGTCAAGTTTGTAAAGTTGTACTAACTACAGTTGATTGATACGGCTGTTATTCTGTAGACATGTATTTAGCATGATGGTACTTTGCGTAGTAGATCATATCGTGTTCTTTCAGTTTGCCACTCAGTTTAACGTTATCTGTTTAATAACGTGTCAACTCGGTAAACAAGGCAATTATGGTGTAAACACAACAGCCCAGTCAGCCGATTTCTAATGAGATCAAAATGGTTTACAATCTCCCTGAACAGTCTACTGGTACACTTTGACTTAATACTTTTGCACAGTCGTGGTTTGTAAGAAATGCGACTTGTATAATGACATCGGCTTTGCAACATAGGATGATGTCACCGGCTGTTGACTGTGTACAGATGGCAGTTAGTTGAGCCCACAACTCTTGACTTGATGTCACAACGTAACGTAACCAAACATACTTCATTCATTGACTGGTGTCCCCCGGGAGGACCGTAAGGGCTGATTCATACTCTTAATTGTCTCCACCAGGCCGAAGGCATGGGGAGAGAGTATGTTTTGCACTCCGTCCGTGTGTGTGTGTCCTTCCTTCCGTCCTTCCGTCCGTCCGTTATCAGCTAATCTCCGGCACCGTTGGCCCGATCCATGCCAAACTTTGCACACACACTCCCTGGATGCCAACGACAAACCTCTGCCCCAAATATTCCTCAACGGCCTGTTATAGCGCCACCATGAGGCTGATTTAGGCAAAACACATTTCTGTAGATAACTCGTACACATTGTATCCATACATCACACAATTCGGTAGCTCCTTTCGGAACCATACGTTAAAGTTTCTGACATTTTGATGACTTTACGTAGGGTTCCTTCTCGTCGACTTCCAGCGACGTGGGACGCAATCTGACTTACCCTGATTTACCCCTGTGCTGCGCTGTGGGTGTGCTAGTTATTTGTTCCAAAAGAAGCATATATCTGCTATAGGAGCCAACGGAAACATAAATGAAACTTTCCTTTGTCGCAGAAGCCGTTAAGTATTTTTAAACTGTGCTTGACCATTTTGGCAGCTCTGAAATTCTCTCTTCGGTCCCTCCTTGTTGACATCTCGGTTGGCTAGCTGCGCCTACGAGGCGCGTAGGGAGGCGCAGGTAGCCAACCCCGATGCTGGAGGCGGTACAATGGGATGTCAACAAGAGAGAATTTCAGAGCTGCCAAAACGGTCTGACAAAGATTAAAAATACTTAACGGCTTCTGCGCCGTTCGCGGGGGGTTCGGTTGTCTCCGTTGTCTCCTATAGCAGATATATGCTTCTTTTGGAATATGTCAGCATCACACACGAACAGCGCAGCAAAATCAAACGCAACGGTGTCATTGTGCGTTTGAGAATTATCATGTAGCTTTGCTTTGGTGATACCGGACCCTATGGGTTGGGGTCCAAAGGAGCTCAACCCGGGGGGTCCGGAGACGGGCTAACAATTCGGTATACACTATCTCCATAGTCATGTGATCAACACAGATCTGCACAATTTCCCATCTTCCATCCTGATTGGCTAAGATTGGCTTCCAAAGCTCACATGATTGGTCCGTTTCGAACAAAATTCCACAAATCACAAACAGTGTCCAATTTCCATGAAATTATACACGCACATTTCCACTAGGCCGAGGACGACATGCCACTATTTTTTTCAGCTTTTCTATTTTATCAGCCTCACGGTGGCGCTATAACAGGTCAATTCCTGTTTTTACCTATAGCTGCATGGACAACTTATGTATGTGCACTCCCTAGAGGCCATGGAAAAACATTTTCCCTGCATCCCTCCACATCTGCCGGTTATAGCGCCACCATGAGGCTATAGCGCCACCATCAGGCTGAAGCTGTGAGCCACTCTGCTACACTATAGCGCCACCATCAGGCAGAGGCTCTGAGCCACTCTGCTACACTATAGTGCCACCATCAGGCTGATGCTCTGAGCCACTCTGCTACAATATAGTGCCACCATCAGGCTGAGGCTCTGAGCCACTCTGCTACACTATAGCGCCACCATCAGGCTGTGAGCCACTCTGCTACACTATAGCGCCACCATCAGGCAGAGGCTCTGTCTGAGCCACTCTGCTACACTATATCGCCACCATCAGGCTCTGAGCCACTCTGCTACACTATAGCGCCACCATCAGGCTCTGAGCCACTCTGCTACACTATAGCGCCACCATCAGGCAGAGGCTCTGCTACACTATAGCGCCACGATTTCTGCAAAACACATTGTTTGTTAGTCGCACAGATTTCATCCAAATCTCACGCAAATCGGTACACATGATCTCTGTAGTCATGTGATCAAGACGAGTCTGTTGGATTTCTCAGATTCTACACTGATTAGCTAAGATTGCCTTCCAAAGTTTTCAGGAGTAGCCCGTTTTGTACAATGCTCATCCAGAATTCTATCCTCAGAGATGCTATGAGTGATCTGGCTCTGCATTTCCTCAACAAAATGAAGAAAATTGTTGCAAGAAACAAACAAACAAAAAAACATGTTTATATTACTCCTAAACATTTTGCCAAACATCACACACACTCCTATCCTCCTGGTGGAGCCCTGTGCCCAGAAGGGCACTTTTTCTAGTTTACCGCTGTTTCGGCGCTGTAGTGCCGAAATGATTTCGGCTCGTCAGACATTTTCAGCAGCACAGAAGAGCCGACTTTAGGACGGTACCCGCCCCCCCGAACCTCAAATGACGTCACATTGTAGGCTCTACAGAGCCGAACCGACTTTTATTCGGCTCTAAAATAGGAGTATGAATCGGCCCTTAGCCTTTGCGCCATATCTCTTCACAGACAAGCTCTGTGAACTTGTAGATCTGGCATTTTACCCCTGAACGTTTCCCCCCCCAAGATAATAGGGTTAATATGTGGACGGTTAACCCAGCAGCAGCTGAGTGACAAATCGACAACCTACGCCCTGTCATGTGGTGGTATAGCGGAAATTGACGTGTTTTAGGCCAATGAGGAGGGGGAGGAAGAAATGCACAAAGATAAAGACGTCAGAGTTTGTAGTCGCCAGACCTGGAGGAACAGGTTTGGGTTGATTAGCAGGAAATGTGTGACCCATACTTCCAGTAGGAAGACACGGGCTAGACAAGTTATATTGGCCTGGCACTGTGAGGGAACTGCAGTCAAGGCAACATGAATGGGTATGTATTACAACGGCTTTTTAAATCACCCCAGAGTACCCAGTAAAATGATAGTGTGTGTGTTTGTTCAGCCAGGGTGGGAAATTATCACCAGCCAACACTGGCTGGTTTGGCTGTTGATGTTAAGGTAGCCGTAGCCCCTTGTGGGACCCTTGTTTACCTTTTTCTGTATTTGGTGTAGAAAAGGTAAACAAGGGTCCCGAAAGGGGCTAATGTTAAGGTTGTTCTGCTCTACATACAACCACCATACAATGTAGGTCTATGTATAGATGAGGGAGTAAGTATCGGTCAGTGTCAAGCACTTGTGGATATATTCAATATTCATGTTTGGTGTATACCGGTAAGAGGGATTCTGATGATAACCTATGTTTAAAATTTAAATATATCATATTTGTATAGATGCTTAATTTAAACCAAACTATGACGTTTTATTTACCCAACAAGGGTCGTCCAGATCATGTAGGGTTAAGTCCATGTATACACAAGGATGCTAGCTATTATTTGGGATTGCAACATTTCAGTTCAAGTAATCAGTATCTGTATTGACATTCTCAACCAAAACACTGTTTGTTGTCATTGGAGTACAACAGTATCTGCTGTAAAAAAAGACTCCCATGTTTGAGTTGCAAAAAGCCATCAGTCCAGGCAGGGCTAGGAGTGGCGGTGGTCGGACAGAAAACACAGGCCCTGAGGCGAGCCTATAGGACCCAATAAAACCAGAGTCAACCCCATGACTGACTGTCTGCCAACCTCCCATTTGTTTTTGCATGGGGTGGATTTATGAGTTGGAAAGTGAACATAGTTCAGGGGGTTATTGCAAAAACAGGAAAATGTTACTTGAACTCCAAAGGAAGAGAGCGAGGAGACGGGAAGGAGAGCGGAAATAAAGCTGCGTCCTTACTAGAAAACCATCTGTGACACATGCTTTACAGATAACCGGCTTTGTCTTTTCCATTGCAGTCTCCTTCTGTGCAACATTAACTGCTATTGTTTTGTGAATCAACAATCACAATCATTTTGTCCATTCTGAAAAGGGCATATAAAACACTGAATTTGCGAAATCAATGCCTCTTTATTCCCAAACTAGGGATGCACCGTTATTGACATGTTGGCCCATATCCCAACATAAACAGCTTGAATGTGGTATTTTTATTTAAAAGAAAAACTCTGGTGGAAAGAAGATGTTGGCTTGATGCCCCGGGTATCGGAGGAGACCTGAGGCTTTCTTCACCCTCCCAATGACTGATTGTGGGGGTTAGCAGAGATGGAGTACTTGTAGAGAGGCTGGGGAATTGGGATTTGGCTTTACTAAATTGGTACTCGAAGGGGAGAAAATGTTTTTCTTTAGTCTTGAAAGTGCATGTTTTGCACAATAACATAGTCTTTTCATTATGTCTGCCCATGATCTCTGTGATTGATACAGTACGTTTGTTTACCTCAGTCACTGATACTAAAATCTGATTTTATTAATTTTTTTCTATGAACCTGTGACTTACACCCATACTGTTATAAAACGAAAAGAAAAAGATTTTGAAAAGAAACTGAAACTTCTGAAAGCTTTATATCGGTTTGACATCGATATTGCATTTTAAGGCTAACATCGGCCGATACCGATATGATTATACTTTATTTTTATGTTTATGTGATGACCGATTAATCGGCCATCAAGTTGTCCAGGTTTTATGGCCACACAAGAACAGTAGCTTGGACCATGGCAACAATTATGGAACTAGAACTGAAATTATCCTCAAACACTACTGCTATATAAAATGCCAGATGAAACGCTGGCCTGAAACCATGTTGCCAGTCACTACAAAGCCAGTCCGTTGTCAACTGTAGTTGTTTATGTTCCAGCCATATCAAAACCTTCCCGTCAGCACACAGCCCTGTGACTGACATTGTAAAACCGGGACCTTGACCATATTAGAACATTTGGATTAAACACTAACCTTTTAGTTGGTATTTTTTCTAGCAGGTTAAGTTTCCAGTGCTTTCATAATTGTAAAACTGTAGGCTAAGGCCCAAATCCTACTAAGTCAGCCATTAGTTGTGAATGAAGGCTTTATCATTCTTATGTGAATTACAGTTTAATTCTTTCTTTGAACAAGTGTCTTTAAAGCAAGTTGAACCCAATCACGGATCCTGGTAAAAATGTTGAGTATAATATTCTGTATGCCTTCATACTTGATATGCATAAAATAAACTGATCTCATTCATATTGTATGTACTATGTATGTACTATAATTATACAGTCTAGTTTGCCCAATTATCCAAGCTTTAGAAATAAAACTAACTTAGAATGGAAGTTTGGTAACTCCTTATCAAAATACATTTCAGTTGCATATGGTTAAAGACATGCATTTGATTATTTGATGGATATCATGTATGAAGGCAATAAGACATACGGAATATTACACTCCATATCATAATTAAACACTGAAATGAAGGTCTTCCGCCTGCGACCACCGCTTGGTCTCATGACCCTCATTTTGCTATGTCAATCTCATTATCACTGCCCTCTCATAGTCTGCTTCCTTGTTAGCTATACTCCACTTAACCCTAGCAACAAGGAACTGCTGCTGGTCTTTGCAATGGAATCTATGCAACACCTGCTCCTTGTGTTCAGACCCCAAACATTCCCTCACAGGTGGAGGAAAAGAACCCAATTTGTTTAGGTTTTGCATTGTATTCCTTCCCTATACTGTGCTGTGTGTAGATTCAATTATCAGTGGTATGCTATATGTCCTGAGGTTATTTGTCTTGAAGGCAGGTTTGGATAGTTATCACCAGCAGAAATTGATTCGTACAAGACTGCAAAACACACGCGGTACTATTGATTTGTTATTATGTCAGTTGGGGTAATTCACAATTCACATGTTGTTAATGTTGTTGGTAGTCTACTCGTGTGGAAGAAAAACACTGGATATCTTACAATAGGCTGCGTGGGCACCTTTTAGATTCTATCACCTTAATTATGTTTTCAGCGTAGACAAAGAGCTACATAATTCAACCACATGGACACAGACATGTGGAAGAAGCATGTAATGAAAATCACAAGTGGCTCAGGTTGTTGCAGGTTGTCATTCATGAGTAATATAGTGACTTAGTTTCTACAGTTGGTTGTAGTTTTTCATGTTTAATGACCTGTTGCAATAGAAAATAGCCAACATGTATAAAATTAATTGTTCCTAAAGCAACAATCAAGTGTTGCCATTAAATAAGGAACATAATACAATCCTCACACTGTTGTTCACCTATTTGTAATTTAACGTTAGCATTAAATGAACGCTGAGGACTTTACTGTGAACTAGTAGTGTGTCCTCCACACAGCATCTTTATTATTCTGGAACTAGTAGTGTGTCCTCCACACAGCATCTTTATTATTCTGGACTGTGAACTAGTAGTATGTCCTCCACACAGCATCTTTATTATTCTGGACAAGTTTTCATCCATAGACGGCTTGATTGTCTCGGCTGTCGCCCTCCTATGTGATGATAACGTCGTGTCCATCTGTCCTCCTAGGACTACAAGTTTCGAGCTCAGTGGCACTGGAGGAGCCTCCAAAAAGAACGACGGCACCATGCACACCAACGACATGACTGTGGAGGACATCACCATGAGGTCCAACCAAGTGACTGATGAGGTACTGTTGAACACACACACACACACACACACACTGAGGAAGCAGTGTATACATATAATCCTCAGTGTTGTTTTTTCCTTGTGGTGTCATACAGGCTTTTTTTTTATTATGCTAGTCAGCCATAAAAGTGGTAGCATTTCCTCCCAGGGGCCACGTGATCCTAAATTGAAAAGTTTTTGCATCACTGGGGAGAGAACTTCAGGGTGCCTGATCAGCAGAATTAACTAAAATGTCTGTGCCTACTTTTGAATCTCAAATTGCTTGCATGCCCCATTTCCAATTTTCTAGGGAGCATGAATTTATTTATACGTTTATGTGCTGCTAAAGTTGTTCCATTGCAGAACGCTAAGACACATACACGCACACACGCACGCACACACACACTAACATGCACAGACGCACATGCATACCACAATGGGTGAGAAAAATAATGAATTAATGTCCAAACTGTTGTTCTGGCTCTAATGATTTGCATAGGTATATTGTTATGATCTAACAAACATAACACACTTGATTGAAAAACCATAACCTTCAACCCAAGCATGCCCATTGCATGCACCCACCACAGAGACCAGAGACATCAAACATTGTTCTTTGTTCCTTCATGTCCAAAGTGCTAATAACTATCCTCGAATCCCCCATTAATATCAGCAGTGCTGATATAATAGACTCAACACCTTTTTATCTCAGAATAAATATGTAGCTATACAAATTTGAAATGAGCATACTGGTGCACTCCTCACACGCACGCACGCACGCACACACTGTTATTGCAGAAGCATTATAGCTGTGTTGTTATTCAAATATTCTGGACATGCATAAATAAATTCAACAGTGCACTGCAGATTAAAACAAAAAAAACTTCTTGAGGAAAAAAAAGCCGCACAAATTGAAATGCGCGTGCGAGCACACACACACACACACACACACACACACACACACACACACACACACACACACACACACACACACACACACACACACAGTGTTGAGGAAGCAGTATAGCGTTACGCTGGGGTAATTAGACCTGTTTGTTTCAGAGTTGATTATTAGGCAAAGCCTTTATGGGAATCGTATAGTGCTTCATGCCTAATTTACCCCATATATCAAGGCTATGATACCTTTAGTATCAATAGACACCAAAGGCTTGTTGCCTGTCTGCCTATTACACACACAGAGGTTGCTGTGCATACACAATCACACAATGTGAAAACAACCTTTATTTTAATCCTTTTATTAAGGCAGAAGCCGCAGGACCTACACACCACACCTTACTGTCACGACACACTACAAACTACATTATTTAAACGCATCCCAACACACACAGGCACCAGACACTTCATATTTATAACTGTACACATGCCACACACACACGCACATCAATCTATAATTGTTACAGAATCTCTGCCTGCATGCGTCTCTCTGTCCGTCCGTCTGTCCGTGTGTGTCCCGCAAATCTCGAAAACCATCTGACCGATCAACTTCAGACTTGGCATGCGTATCACAGAGGACCCCAGGGAGGGCTGTGCCAAGTGGGAAGTCGGTCGGGTCGATGGTTGTCCAGAAGTGCTGTGTGGCAACGGATCTCATTCTCCAAAGACAAGACGGACGGATAGAGATCTCCAAATATGGGTATAATCGGGACACAGAGAGGTGCAATGGGTACTCTGACAACGGGTATTGCATTACCGGAGGGGCATGCATTCCCAACAGGAATCGTTCCCAATCGACATCAGCCTAGTACAGATAAATGTCGAGAAGCTGATATCGATCAATTTGACTCTTGTGTACCTGTACATGAGATGTAACAACTTAAATCTTGAATTTTGATATCCCCACTTTGCCTCTGTGGTTTTCGCTTTTCACACATCGAGCTCTGTCAGCTACATCAGGTTTGTTGTATTATTGGGCCCATGGTTTAATCAGAACCCCAAGGCATCTCATGACTGAGCATGCTGCTTCAGATGGAGCCAAATAGATCATACCAACCTGAACCTACAAAGTAAAATGTTCGTTTACAAATGGAACCAAGTAGACGCGTTTGGGTCCACTCAGAGTAGAGCGTGGCTTTCACCTTGTTGTAACTGTTACTGTACTAAAATCTCATGCTGCTTCTTTGTTTCGGTTGTCTTCTTATCTCTGTCTCTTAACCAGAACTACTTCTCCTTTTTTCTTGTACTTCTCTCTCCTGCTTCCTCTGGTGACCGCTCGGTCAGGAGGCGGAGGTGATACGTGGGAATTTGCATAAGATGGGTCCCTGCGTTTACTGGGCTTGCCTCTGGCTTTTTGGGTAACTGCAACTGATACTAAAAATGTTCACAGCATGCCAGGAAAAACCTGGTTTAATGTTATTTTGTTGTTGTTGTTGTGTGGTGGTGTTTAAGCATTGCCAAGCCCAATTAAGTCTCCCCAAACAGCCGGTAACACAAAGTTTAGTTTTCATCTCAAACGTTTTCCTCGGAGCACCTCAGAGCTGGGATGTTTGTGTGCTGTGCGACACCTCGGCACTAAATTACCAAGTCTGAGGTATCCGCTAGAGTCTAGACGTACTGTAGTCTTCTTTATCCACCCTGGTGTTGTTATGGCTTAGTACATAGATGCCTGCTTATGCTCAACATCTCTTCATTCTCCAACCATATTTTCTGTCATTAAAAAAAAAAATCCTTTTCATCACCCTTCGCCTCTCACTCTCGCAGTTTTAATGGATTCCAAGCAAACATAATACAGTGAGAATGAGTCAACCTGGACCCGGCACGCTCTTGTTAACAGTTCATTACACATGCTGACAATGAGATCGTGACGAGAGTCCATGTCTCTCTCTCTCCCTTACGCCTGCACTCTTATGTCACCACCCACCTCTCCCAACAGCCGCTTCTTGGTATTAATAGATGCTTGAAGGAAGGCTTCACATATACCTGGAATGACTGCATTCCACCCTGCTGTCAAGACACTGCTGCCTTTATGTGTGTGTGTGTCTGGGGTGTCCATGTGTGTCCCTACCTAACCTACTTGCTTTAGACACTGCTACCTTTATGTGTGTGTGTCTGGGGTGTCCATATGTGTCCCTACCTAACCTACTTGCTTTACCCCACTTGGGTTTCTTCTTATTCTTCTGTGCTTACACATGGCGGCCTACTGTATGCTTTAGTCTCTGTTTACAGCCCAGTCCACAGTACACCAAAATAGCAATGCAACGAGTTGCAACTTGTAACCACTTGGCAACAGAATCCCAAAACTGTGTCGACAGTTCATTGCATCACAAATCATTTGTGTGTGGACTGACTGGACTCACTAGGCTTTATACTCTATGATGGTGTTGCGTGGCAAAATAGCCCATCTGCAAGGTCACAATGTGCCTACGCATTGAGCATAGCTTGAATAGTGTGTGTGTGGTGTGTGTGTGTGTGTGTGTCCCACGCTTGTGTTCAAAAATGCAAACCAGTGTCACTGGTTGCTTAACCATATCAGATCCAGGTTTCCACTCCTATTAAACAATTCTTGATGTAATTCATGATTCAAAGGAAAGGGCAGTAAAACTTAAAATGGAACTCCTATTCAATATAATTTATCACAGTAAGTGCAAATCCGCTCTTCCTCTATTACTCCTCTATACCTACCAGCCTCAAGTTGCAGGGGCAAGATCCCAGAACGAATTTGGGCACACAGAGATCTTTGTCTTTTGGATAATGGAGCACAAACATACTTTTCCTTAGCATAACAGCTTTTTATCATAACGAATGTTCTCAGCTTTGGTTTATGCAATATCCTGTGACCATTTGTTTTGATATAAACTATAAAGTGTGTCTTTAACCATAGAGATGTTTATAATACTGTTATTTTGAAAACTGTCACATAACCCCAGTTCTCAGAAGTGTATCCTCTACTGCACTTGCCCAGGCACCTTTTATCGATACATCCCAGTTGAAACTTTTCTCTGGCCTTCTGAGTAGTCTATTCCACATAGGGCAACCAATGCTGCCTCTCCATCTTATCTCACACGGCTCCCTCCCAGCCCCTGTTCTGGCCAATACATACAGGAGCGTGTGCGTGTGGTGGTTATAGGCCAGTCAATCTAGGATTTGTCCCAAAAGAAATTGCAATAGTAATCATTCAAGGTTTTTCATGATCCTTAGGGTCATCCAAATAAACTGTGAATTATATACATTTTGGATCATGATAAATTCAGGGGTTGAAAGTTGGGTGCCATTAACATCCTATATATGGCAAAAATGTCTAATTTTAATTATGCTTTAAGTAGCATTTAACGTCTCAAACTAGGGGTTATTCATGATTCAGAATCCATTGCAAGCATTACTTTTGCACGAAAAACACTCCTTGGACTAAAAACGACCATAGCCGTCATCACAAATGTGATGAGGTCGGCACATTTGGGCACAGTGTTTTTCGTGAAACTAATGCTTGCAATGGATTCAGAATCATGAATAACCCCTAGTTTGAGACGTTAAATGCTACTTAAAGCATAATTAAAATTAGACTTTTACCTTAAATAAGATGTTAAAGGATAACTTTAGTTTATTTCAACCAAGGTTCATGTTTTAGGTTGTTATTAGAGAAAGTAAAAGATGAGTTCATTTTTTTTCATTTGCTGGTTTCTTTCGTTAGGGATTTTAGCTGGTGGGGGCATTTGAGCATGATTGGGCTAAATATGTATTTATTTATTTTTTACAAAACCTTCTAGCGATTTTTTTTTAAATTTACTATAGTCTTACTAGACCCCAAGAAATTACATCTGGCCACAAAAGATCACGAGATCAGATTCAGATCTACTGAATGACTGAATGTATCTTTTTATTTTATTTTGTTATTTGGATGACCCTAAGGATCATAAAAAAACCTTGAATGATTACTATTGCAAATTATTTTGGGTCACGCCCCTTTTTAGCTTAGATTGACTGGCCTATTAGCCGCTTGTGTTAACTTTATCTGTCACCTGATCAGGGAGAGTCCAAGCTGATATATTTTGTTGTTCTGCGCCACAGTGACAACAACCTGTGCGTAGGCGTCTGCCTCGTAAATGCTCACTACACAGATGTCAATCTGAATAAATAAAGTTGGGTGTTGATGTTTTAATAATATGTATATTGTATGTGTTTTGTCAGTCAAACATGTAGTAGTACACCTTTTTATGTTCACTTATAGATCATTCCACTCTTCCATATCCTTCCCTATTAATTGTACCACTCTCCCCTATTCTTTCCTTCTGCTTTATTATTACTTTCCATATTCCTTCTGTATTGTGTGTTGTCGGTCATATATCCTTTTTAGAGTCACTCTATAGATCTGTCCACTCTTCATTATCCCTCTCTACTTTAATACTTTCACTTGTCCCCTATTTTTTCTGCCTTTTATTATTGATTTCCTCATTGCCTGTGTCCCTCTTTCACTGCATATCTCTTTCTGTCAAACTTTTTCTTTGTTTCTGAATGTGTGCGTGCACGTGCGTTCATAATCTCACCACACCACACCTGTTGTCTCCCCTCCCCCTTCCAGTCACTGGAGAGCACCCGACGGATGCTGCAGATGGCGGAGGAGGTGAGTCCTGCTCCAACTCTTCATGCTCTGGATCATTTTACACTCGCATCCATTGTTAACCACCACAAAGCATGCATCACTTTAGGTGTGGATGGCTCTTAACCCCCTTATGGCCAGTGACGTATTATGCGTATTGATATCAATAAATCCCTCATGGCCATTTGACGTATTGATGTAATCGTTTAATCCCCTGTAATCGGGAGCTTAATATAACAATGTAGCAACTTTTAGCTTGTTTGGCTAACGGCCGATGTAATCTACCTAAAACCGTCCGAAATCCGCGCATGCACGGTCGATCACGCATGCGTGTGATTGCGCATGCATCGCTGCGTAAAATGCGATATTTTGGGCTTGATTAGAGCTTAATTTTACTTAGTTATTAAAATAAACAATGATCGCTTAGCATTCCGGACATCTGATAGTGCTGCACCAGTCCAAACTAGTCCCGGATGTTGTCATTCCTTAAACCGGAAGTGATATCGCCAAATTCGCTCTATTTGGTCAAAACCGGCACAATGGTGACGCTACCGCCACCATCAGGACTGAGTGTCTACTATAGGATTGCCGTGTGAGAATGAGATGCAGTGTGTATATCATGGATTTTTCTATTGACATTAAAATGACAAATTAAACATATGAATAGTGCAGGCAGAAGGCACAATCCACTGTTTAATTAGGCTGGCCATAAGCCAGTTAATGGAGTGAAGCTTGCCAAAAAATAACGGATCTAAAAGCTTACAGATGCATTGTTAGCTTGTAGATCCGTTCTGTTTGGCAAACGCATTAATTAGGCTTAAGTTCAGTGGACTTTTCAGTCAATTTAAGCTGCTGTAAATTGACGAGTAAAAACATTTGCATGGTTAATTTACGTACGTTCGTGTTTACTTTGGATTTATTTGCATGAGGAAGTATAGAGCTCCGAAGTCTGACGTCACTTTCAGTAGCGGTCGTCAATCGCCAGGTTCTTGTATTTGTTTATTTGCATTGAGATCCCCAAACGGCGATGTAGTCTCTGGGTTGTTTGGCTCGTTTCTAACGCTTATTTTGTTACTCTTTGGGTATATTTGTACATTTCCACCTTCAGTCGATGCTTCATATCCATATGAGTGAAAAGGCCCGGGTGATCGGTTTATTTTTCAAACACAGTTCTTATATGAGGCGATCTAAAATCCCCCTATGGAGAGTACAATGCTTATAAAAACATACATGAACCATGGCGCTCACTGCCCTCTGCTGGTAGTAGAGGGCAGTGACGTCAGGACTTCGGTGCTCTATTGCGACACAGTGATGTATTAAAACCAAAATGAAGTATACAGTAGAACACAGAGAATTTAACACATTTGTCAGAGAAGAATGAGATGAGAAACTAAGGTCTTCTTTATAACCATCTCACTTAAAAAACATTAAAACAGGGGAGACGGACAAATGTAAACTATAATTCAATAGCGAATAACTGAGCATTCTCACATCTTTTAATGCTGCAGTTCATAACTTTTATGTCTTATTTTATCTCGGGCTATCTGAGATTCGAACCGGGGTTGAGAGACTCTGTTTCTAAGAACAAATCCCTGCTTGGCCAGGGGAGATATTGCACTTAACTTAACCGTATGAACTTCAAGCAGTACTACTCATGAACCAATGGGTGGTCTACCTGACACATCACTAGGGTCTAAATTGATCAATAATGGAGCCTCCAACCCCTGCATATGTGCCCGTGTTATATTTTATTAACATACTCCCAACATGCATATCGGTGCAGCTTCAATATTTCTCTAGGAGTTTACTAAATCTTGATTCATGAACAAAGTCGACTGTCCTTCAGACCCTCCTTTCCAAAGTCAAAATGTACATCACTGTCTGAAAAAATGTATATTTTTGTTGTGTATTCCAGAGCAAACAGACGGGCGTCAACACCATGGTGATGTTGGACCAACAAGGAGGTACACAGACATACCCACAGCAGTGGCACAGGATGCCTCCAGGATGCCTCTGATTTTCATTGCTCCCATTCTGTCATGACCGTGACAGCGATAGGCTTTAACTCGCAGAGTGATGCCAGCCTCAGTTTGAGCTGTTTGCCACTTTTGAGAGATGCACCAACTCAGTTTGGCACTTGCATAATACAGTCAAAATCCTCAGTTTTAATTTAACTTTGAGTGTGCATGTGACCATTTCCTTGATTAAAGTATGCAAATGTGACACTGTATAAAATAGGCATCTTTTGAAATTGTGTACAAAAATGTGACGTGAACCTAGAAACAATCATACCAAATGTATATTGTTCTAAGAAGTGGCGTGGTCAACCTCTTCAGGCACATGATCAATTAAATGCTTTTACGTCTTGTTATAGGCTCGTCAAGTCAGTGTATTGTAAGGCAACTTGTGAAGCATACAAATAACACAGAAAATATTGACAGTGTCAAATCAAACTTAATTCATATATAGCACATTTACTACACAAATACATTCAATGTTCCTGCTTTGCAGGAAATATGTTTGCGTGCAACATATTTCAAAGCTAGTGTTCAATATTGGTTTTGTCTGTTTGTGTGTGTGTTTGCAGAACAGCTGAGGCGTGTGGAGGATGGCATGGATCAGATCAACCAGGACATGAAACAGGCTGAGAAAAACCTCACAGACCTCTCAAAGTGCTGTGGCATATGTGTCTGCCCCTGTGATAGGTATACTTCATGCCTGCATAAACCACACACACACACACTTGACGTGCTAATGACGTGTATACACATCTTTAGAATCAAAACCACGGGGTGCCTTGGACGTGTATAGGTCCTTTTTATTGATATCAAACCACTTTATTTATTTTTTGGCCTTTCCTTCTTCACCGTGTGTTTCACGCATGCACACTGCCATTCACTTCCTTGTTTACGGCCCGACTAAAAAGGCTCATAACTCTAAATCTATGGCGCTCTCCATGGTTTTGACCAAAAGGGCAATGTCTTTATTTCTGACTTCACCATGCATCTCGTTTGGAATATTAACGCTTCTAGAGAGACATAAGACGTGGTAGTGTGAGGTACGTAAGAACGGAAGATTATGCCTCCGGCTTTTGGGTAACGGAAGGCGGGGCTTTTCAGAGTAAAATCTGCCTCGTCTGCTGGCACTCTTGTGCCATTATTTAGAAGAATTCCCCGGCAAAAATTGTTAGTCTTTCCTGTACCACAGAGGTCTGTGGTACAGGATGTTCCACAGATGGCTGAGCGGGTGCACACATTAAAATCCATGGTGGTAAAGTCAGACCGCGTACAAATGGAACCAAATGGACCCTTGTGGGTCGATTTGGTTCCATTTGTAAACTCTCAGAGTCAAATGAACAACAAAGGATTTTTCTGTGCACTACCACTACACCAGGTGATTTCACTAATTAGGACACCCTCAAGCAGAGAGGGAGGAACTAATTACTAGTGGAAGCACCCGGTGTAGCGGTGGGTTGGAACGAAAACCGGCAGCCACTCAAACAGCCTTTGGCACATCGTTGTGGCACCTCCGCTCTACCGTTTGATAATCAGGCTAGGCCACTGTGCACAACTAACCCTGCTGAAAAGAAATTTCACTCCCGTCAGTTTCACCAAAGGGTTTTAAAGCAGCCTGGCCTGAATGCCATTTCAGACTCCTCCACTCTGCAAAGAAAACATTTCTCATAGACAGACAGACAGACACACTGTTCTGCATGCAAGAAGGTGAAACTATAAAGTTGTGGGTTCTGGAGATTCAAAGTACTTGGCTTCTACATAGTCCTGAACCAGCCTCTGGTTTAGTGAAATAAATTTAGCGCTATACCTGACAGCAACCTAGTGGCCATGGAGTTCTGCAATAGCGGCATTACCAATTCCAGCATTTATATTCATACAGTATCTTCATGACTCATACTTAACAAACCCCACACACAGTTTTCCCCACTTTTCACTATGTCAAGCAATGCTACAATCTGGCCAACTTTCTTTTTTCCTCACTGAACTATAATGCATAGCAATAGAGAATCCGTTTTCGAGTGTGCATTACCCACTTTCAACCAGCATCCCTATTTTAGATATTTCTTTGCAGACTATTGCAGATCTACAAGATCACAAGCTTGTACATGCACTATTTTTAATGGGTGTGTGTTTTATTACCCTGTTCTAAAGTTTTAATCAATCTTTCTAAAATGCTTTCACAATGGAGGAGTGGATTCTATGATGAGTACCTACAGATAAGGTAAAGGAACCATTAGCATGCTTTGAGAGCAGTACTACAGTACTAATCTAGTACTGTAGTAGTAAAAAGCCTTTATCTCAACTCTCGTACAATATAGTAACGTTCGTTCACCTAAGCACTTCCACTTCCTGCTTTTGTACTGATGGGCTGTTTTCTCTCTTCAGGGTATCGTCCATAGAGCACGACTCAAAGTACAAGCGTACCTGGGGGATCGGAGGGGGTATCGGAGGGGGCGAGGGCGGCAAAGGCGAGGGGGATGGAGCTGTGATCTCCAGACAGCCATCAGGGGTTCGTAACGGCCAAGCTCCCCAGGTCAACACCTCAGCGCCTTCAGGACCCTACATCAAGAGGTGGGACTCCTATTCAGATCTTAGTACTTTTGTTTGGATAGGCTTGTCCAAAATCATTCACTACTCTCTTTTATAGGGAGTTTTGTGTAGTGGACTTTGTAATGAACTCATTGGCAAAATGAAAAATCAGACGGACACTACTCAATCAGTAGTGTCAGTAGTCACCCTTGTGGTCGCCGAGGCTACCTTTAATTCAATCTGAGAACACATTGGCAAATAAAGGAGAAACGGCGCCCTACCTTAATTAGATAACTGCTGTCGCACAATTCAAATGTCAAGATCTGAGGCTCATATCACAAGTTCAGGTAGACTGTTAATCTCATGAGGGAGACCAGGGTCTGAATTCTGGGTAGGTGTTAATCTGATGAGGGAGACCAGGGTCTGAATCCTGGGTAGGTGTTAATCTGATGAGGGAGACCAGGGTCTGAATCCTGGGTAGGTGTTAATCTCATGAGGGAGACCAGGGTCTGAATCCTGGGTAGGTGTTAATCTCATGAGGGAGACCAGGGTCTGAATCCTGGGTAGGTGTTAATCTCATGAGGGAGACCAGGGTCTGAATCCTGGGTAGGTGTTAATCTCATGAGGGAGACCAGGGTCTGAATCCTGGGTAGGTCATGAAAGTTAAGAAGGGGATAAAGTACATTTTCTGTGAAGTTGCGTCTGTCAACACCCTCAGAAAAGTTTTTCACCACAAACACTCCAGCCAGTTACCTCAGTGATGCAGGCAGCACAAATATTTGACAAATGCGAGCCCTCTAGTTATGCTTTCTCAGACATAGACTAACCACCAACAGGCAGATTGCTTTATATTCAATCCCTCTCCAAAACACCCTAATTCGTTCATGACTATGCATATGTTAAAACGAATAGTGAATGCGTTTTCATGGGCATCATACACGGCCTAGTTAACTGTTGCTGCGGGAGACAGAAGCTGCTCAATATGTACACAGTAAAATCCTTTGTGTTAATTTATCTATTTGTAACTCAAGAGTGTACAAATGGAATCCATTTGGAATTTCATTTGTAGTCAAATCAACACTGAGGATTTGACAGTGTTGCACGCTGTGATAAGCTTGTAAGTCCTGAACAAATGTCCTCTCCCCTCAGACTCATTAAAGATTATATACAGGCGGAGGGTTTATTAAAGGGAACAGTAGTCATTTTTGTATCTTTTTTTAAAGACTGTAGGAAAGGTGAAGTTCTGTTGGGACTTAATTGTGGGCCACCAGAAAAAGAGGGTGTTACCCACCGCACCGTTGGGACATACTCTTACGGGTCCTTTTGGTTACCGTAGCATAATTTGTAACGTTCTCAAGAGTCACACATGGATAAATGAACGTCTACTGTCTCCGTCGTGCAGGATAACCAACGATGCACGGGAGGATGAGATGGAGGAGAACTTGGATGTGGTGGGCAGCATCATTGGCAACCTGAAGTCCATGGCCATTGACATGGGCGGCGAGATCGACAAGCAGAATAAATCGATTGACCGCATCACAGACAAGGTGAGACATAAGATATGCTCTTCATCAGAGGTCATGGTCCTTCTGGCAATAAGTGCGTGTGGGAGGGGGTTGTGGAAATGTGCTGTACCTGTGATACGCTGTGACCCAGCTTTACTTATCTACCACCTGCCTTATTAGATCATTTCTTATATGCTCGTATACTATGATTTTTGCAGTGTATGTGAACAATTTTTGTATCACTGTTAAAAAGCAAGCAAAGTGTAAACAGGAAAACAGATTTATCAACAGATGGTTACTGGATGCGGTCGTGCTGTTTCCTTTGAAAGTATTAGCAGATGTAGTTTGGGGTTTTCCCTGTCCCTCACCTGCCTCATCTTTTTCTCTTTCAGGCGGACATGAACAAGTCCCGCATCGACGAAGCAAACCAGAGAGCCAACAAGCTCATCAAGTAGACAAAGAGAACCTGCTTCCATCTGCAACCATCTACTCTGAACCTCTATTCACAGTGAGATGAACATTCAGAAGAAGCAGTAAGGCAATCGGTAACTGCTGCTGTATCAATACCAAATCCACAGGGCCTGTCGGGATCATATCTTAGCCTTAACCGGAAGAGTTGTGGCAGAGTTATGCTGCCGCTTTCTATCTCACCTTTCTGTTTCTCTGACTTGTTTTTTTTAAATAACAAACCAGAGTGAAACAATGTAGTCCGGAACTTTTCCATTTGGACACACTTGTTGTTTGTTGCTGTTTCTGGCCTCGCTCGCAGTCCTGTCTATCTCTTATATGCATGGATAAATTCAGTGATCCATAGCAATGTTGTTGCGATATACCCCCAGGCATTTGTATATCGCCCCCTGTTGGTCCTACCTTCACATGGCTGTGGGTGCTTCAGCTACAAAGCTATGGGAATACTTTTGTTCCTCTTGTACTTTTGTTCCTCTTGTAATTGTTATTATAAGTGATTGTTTTGAGATTACTTGCTTATTTAATTACTCTATGAAGCTAAAATGACTTGCGAATAAAGTTAGCATTTTTTTTAACACACCCATTTGTCATTTATGTAAAAGCTGTAATTAACCAGTTTGTTTTACTTTGACTCGTTTGTTTGTACACACACACACACACACACACACACACACTTTTATATTGACTAGATTTTAGCAAATACCCCCAGGTAATAAGCAACTTTATAGGAATGCAGTTTCTTTATTTTCTAACTTATAGCAAGCCTATAAACTATGCTGATTGCCTTCAAGATACTTGTGTGGTTCTGATTGCCTTGTGAGAAACTAATTTATATGAAAACCAATCCAAATACCTCCTAGCAAGAGACTATTATAATCCAATATGAGAGAATTTCAATACTTGCTACAGCCTTAGGGTAAAGCAACTTGTTGAGTTTACACTAAGGTTGAAATGTGAGAGCACGTAACAAACGCACAATATCAAATGTGATGCAATAGATTGTCGCTAATTTTATAGGTGTACCATATTCACACGGTGGCCATTTTGCTCGTCATACTCTAGGGAGGGTGGTAAACCCAACCCTGGCCGTTGTTTGAATATGTTTAATGGTTAGATTTTCCTTTGCCACTGTTGGATCAAATGCTGTATTTCACTGCCATGTAACCATGTTATGCCTTTCATGAGGTTTTCGAAGAGTTCTGTTCCAAAATGAGAGATCCAGACTTTTTTTATTTTGAAGAATGTTTTGAGCTAGGATTTTTAATTGTAGCTAAATAAATGCTGCCAGTGAACGTAAAACAAAATGGTATATCTTTACAGTTCTTAGTTACCTTGATACCGTGTGTGTGTGTGTGGAACACAATATCCACACATTTTGAAAATTTGAAATATTTGTGCATGTTATCTATATATATATAGATATAGATAACATGCACATACACATACACACATTTTCAAAATGTGTGGATATTTTGTTCTAAGTGGATTTATGGCATTTTGGAAGGAAACCCTTAATTTTATCCTACGTGTGATACTGGTGTAAATACTTAATTATGGCTTTGTTATCCATAGCCTACATACTATATTATGAAACTCATTCTTACCTCTTTTCTAGTTTGTAGAGGGTTCCTACACATGTCTGAACACAAATGCTTCATAAATACATTATTTGATAAAAGGTTTGGGAGTTGCACAGACAAGTTGGAATAACAATGCAAAGAGGTTATGCAGTTCTGCTGCACATGCAAACATTAACTATGCATTTTATGCAACCATAGACTCAATTGTCATTTCATATATTCTGTTTTTGAAGAGTGAGCTTCAGTTGTATAATTCAGTCTAAAATATATTTTAACACTGACCAAATAAAAACTGTAATTCAGTCATGGGGAAATAACTGAGTTTTGAAAATAGAAATTGTGTAGGAACCTCGTAATGTGTTGTATTAGTTCCATGGTTGTGTTGTAACAGCCAGTGTCAACGGCACCGCTGAATTGCATGAATACATTTTTTTCCCACAGCGAGCCCAATGTAAAATGTTTACAGCAGATTGTGGAAAACATTATTTCTGGTGGCAAAAGTGCAAAAATAAATCTGATTTTGTTGAGGCGGTAAATTGTGCAATGTAATCAAGCCTGCCTGGTCTTATTAGGCCTCGCTGTGGAAATGTGTCTAATGATGAGGCAACACAATATGCTGGATATATTTCATGTAGGCTACAGTATGCATTTCATGACAAATGCTAATTGCCCATCCACTGCTGCCACAGGCCAAACACCTACCTAAATTAACTGCTATTCAGAACCTTGTTCTGCACAGTGATCATCTTCAGCCTGCAACCTGTCACTTAATCTAATTAGCTGAACCCAGAGTTCTCTTCTCTTGTTCTGAGGCTTCGTACACACCTACACAACAAATGTTCGGTCCGTGTGTGATGTCTGATTGCTATTTGATTGCTGCTCCAATTCATTTTCAATGGGAGTCACATGGTTTGACCAAACATTTTTGTTTGATGAGGGGGGAGCAATCAGCAATCAAACACAAATGTTTGATCAAACCATGTGACTCCCATTGGAAAAGCATTGTGGTGGCCCAAAAAAACAACCAAACATTGCTTGATTGGTGTTTGGTACGTGTGAATGAGACCTGAAGCCCACTGGAATGTATACTGCAACAATTTGGCCTATTTGGAATATGTTGACATGTGCAACTTGCCCCTGTTTGTACCCGGTTTGGTTAATGGATGATTCTTTTATTTAACATAGTAAAAGTGCCTTTACTTCACACCTAAAAATGTTTCATCCTTAACTCTTTTTGAAAGTGAAATTGTTTATATTCAATAAAAGGCTTGTAAAAATGTTGATGTGGTTCTTCACCTTTGTAACATTAAATACAAACTGTAAATTCTTAATGGTGGTTTAATTTAAACCAGTTGTCCATTGAGGTGGGTTATGAAGGTTACTGTCATCTTGCAGTGGTTCTCAACCTGTGTGTCGGGATTCTTTGACAATTTAAGAACTTAAAACCTTTTAATATCTACATTTATTTTAAATAAAAATACCATTGCTGCATCAAAAGTAATCAAACTATACCATAAAAAATAGTCATTGGCCAAATGACTATTGACTAAGTGACTAAAAGGAAGAGGCAAAACATTTGAAATAGCCAATCTAGATTTGCTATTTTCACAATATTAATATTAAGTGCTTTTCAGGGTTGGGGGCCACCACTCCTGAATGAAGTGCCTGGTGCTGGGAGTCTGGTGCAACGCACAGGTCCTAGGCCTGGTGAGAGCCCGAGTGGACCTGGTGAGACGTAGGAGGGGCCCGGACAGGAGTCAACCCACAGAGCCTAGTCCTTCCACGCGCCAGAATCTTGTTCTCCCAGTCCTGGCAGAGTAGTTCCGGAGCACCGGATTGTGTGGCCCTGGTTTTTCCTAAATGGGACTGATTGAGGGTAGCTACTGGGACGTAAATCGGGACTTGATCACCCCGGCTGGGTCACCTGAGTGAGGGGTGTGATGTTTGAGAGACCCGAAACCCTGATGACCTTGGGATACATCACTGAGGAAACGTCCCAGGTGCATCCATGCGATGTTTTCTTTTGTTATAGTATGTCTTCCGAAACCATGAACTATATAGTATGTCGTTTTTTCATGATTTTCATGATTTTTTTAAATCCTCCAAGATCATGAAAAACGACATACTATAGTATGTTTTTCGAAACCATGAACTATAGTATGTCGTTTTTTCATGATTTTCATAATTATTTTAAATCCTCCTCAATCATGAAAAATGACATACTAAAGTATAGTTCCGAAACCATGAACTATGCTATAGTTCATGGTTTCAGACGGTTTCAGAAGATGAACATTTTTTTATCAATGTTGTTACTCAAAGGGAACGGCAGACTGTCTTGTGGCATATAGCAAGTAGGTCAGTGACTCTGGCTGCATGATCTGGAGGTTGTGGCTTCAAACCCCACTCAAATCTTTACTTGCAAAAATCTGCCATTGACACCCATTCTGAATTTCTCAAATTTAAAAGCACTATATTTCTAAAACTATGAAACATTTCAAAGATTCCTTTTCAGGCAAACATGTCCACCATAAGATGAACCTAAATAGCTTTGAATGGGGTTTCTATGTGTACGTATGTAGGACTAGTAGCATGCCAAAGTTTGTGCTATTGCCAATTTTTCCAGCATGTGTCTGCACAGTAAGCTGAATTATACAAAGTGTGAATGGAGTTTCTAGGTGAAAGTGATTTTTTGACGTGCCACTATCTGCCATTATAAATTTCTCAAATTTGAAAGCACTAGCCTATATTTCTAAAACTATGAAACATTTCAAAGAATCCTTTTCAGGCAAATGTCCACAGTAAGATGAACCTAAATAGGTTTGAATGGGGTTTCTAGGTGTAAGTATGTAGGACTAGTAGCATGCCAAAGTTATACATTTCTCATGTATATATGTATGTTTGGTTTCGGACGGCATACTATAGCATGTCATTTTTCGTGATTTTGGAGGATTTGAAAAAAAGATGAAAATCATGAAAAAGCGGCATACTATAGTCCACTGTTTCAGACGGCATACTATAGTATATAATATTTTCATGATTTTGGGACACTATGTCAGAGCCAGGACTTGAACCTGCAGCCTCCTGATTTCCAGGCAGGCTCTGTACCCAGTGAGCCACTTGTTCTCAAAAGGCCGAATAGATAATGACAGATGAGCCAGAGACTTGTTTCCATTGTGGTTCATAAACATTCGAACGTCTAGAGATAAACAACAGCAAAAGAAACAATAGACAAATCTCCTGTTATTTTATTTTTTGTATTTGATATTTGTATCAATGTTGTTACTCAAAGGGAAAAGCAGACTGCGTTGTGACAGGTAGCAAGTAGGTCAGAGACTTAGCACACTGGCACCATGATCTGGAGGTTGTGGGTTCAAACCCCACTCAAATCTTTACTTGCCAAAATCTGCCATTGACCCCCATTCTGAATTTCTCAAATTTAAAAGCACTATATTTCTAAAACTATGAAACATTTCAAAGATTCCTTTTCAGGCAAACATGTCCACCATAAGATGAACCTAAAGAGCTTTGAATGGGGTTTCTATGTGTACGTATGTAGGACTAGTAGCATGCCAAAGTTTGGCTATTGCCATTGGGAATGCATTGGGCGTTTAAGTTAAATAACTGAGAAACTACAAAACATTTCAAAGTAAAAAGTTCCAGCATGTGTCTCCACAGAAAGCTGAATTATAAAAAGTGTGAATGGAGTTTCTAGGTGAAAGTGCTTTTTTGACGTGCCAATATCTGCCATTGAGCCCCATTGTAAATGTCTCAAATTTGTAATCACTATATCTCTAAAACGATGAAACATTTCAAAGATTCCTTTTCAGGCAAACATGTCCACCGTAAGATGAACCTAAATAGGTTTGAATGGGGTTTCTATGTGTACGTATGTAGGACTAGTAGCATGCCAAAGTTTGGCTATTGCCATTGGGAATGCATTGGGCGTTTAAGTTAAATAACTGAGAAACTACAAAACATTTCAAAGTAAAAAGTTCCAGCATGTGTCTCCACAGAAAGCTGAATTATAAAAAGTGTGAATGGAGTTTCTAGGTGAAAGTGCTTTTTTGACGTGCCAATATCTGCCATTGAGCCCCATTGTAAATGTCTCAAATTTGAAAGCACTATATTTCCAAAACGATGAAACATTTCAAAGATTCCTTTTCAGGCAAACATGTCCACCGTAAGATGAACCTAAATAGGTTTGAATGGGGTTTCTAGGTGTAAGTATGTAGGACTAGTAGCATTCCAAAGTTTGTGCTATTGCCATTGGGAATGCATTGGGCGTTTAACTTAAATAACTCAGAAACTACAAAACATTTCAAAGTAAAAAGTTCCAGCATGTGTCTCCACAGAAAGCTGAATTATAAAAAGTGTGAATGGAGTTTCTAGGTGAAAGTGCTTTTTTGACGTGCCAATATCTGCCATTGAGCCCCATTGTAAATGTCTCAAATTTGAAAGCACTATATTTCTAAAACGATGAAACATTTAAAAGATTCCTTTTCAGGCAAACATGTCCACCGTAAGATGAACCTAAATAGGTTTGAATGGGGTTTCGGTCAGGGGACCTTAGTATAATTGCCTTATTTGAATCTGAATCCAACATATAAAAAACATATTTGTGATTTTTGTTCGTTTAATTTGCTAGTTTTTCCTTTTTTTGTTCAGAATTGAAAAATGGGAAAACGCTAAACGAAAAATCACAAAAACTGGTCAAGGGACCTTAGTATAAGTATGTTTGTTCAATTTAATCCAGCAAAAAGAAAATTGCTATTTTTTTCCTTTTTTTTGTTCAGATTTGAAAAATGTGAAAACTCGAAGCCAAAACCCAGCTTTTAAAAGCTGCGTCAAAGTTGAGTTTTCAGGAGAAAAAAAGCACGCAAAAAAGCTGTTCATTCCAAGCTTCAAAACGAAAAAGCTGGTATACATAGAGATAACATGGGAGCACGAAGCAAGAAGCTGCTTCTAGCTTCCTTGGTGTTAACGCGGCTAAAGTCTGATTATGCCTTTGGTTTTTTTGCACTACTGATTGTTACCCGTTTCCTTTCTTGTCAGTTAAAATTATCATTCATCATCACTTCCATCTTGTCCATCTCCTAACCTTAACCCTAACCAGATTGGTTACCATATGGTACCAGAACAAAACAAAAAAAAAGCAGCGTGAATTGTCTGGAACCAGTGGCGCAGTGTGTTAGAACGCTGCCACATGATCGGGAGATGGTGAGTTCAAACCCCACTCAAGTCTTTACTTTCAAGACGGATTTCAGAAGAAGAAAATTAAAACAAAAGCAGTGTGAATTGTCTGGAACCATTGGCACAGTGTGTTAGAACGCTGCCACATAATCGGGAGATGGTGAGTTCAAACCCCACTCAAGTCTTTACTTTCAAGACCGATTTCAGAAGAAGAAAAGCAACACAAAAGCAGTGTGAATTATCGTGGAGCAGTGTGTTAGAACGCTCCCACATGATCGGGAGATGAAATCCCACTCAAGTCTTTACTTTCAAGACCGATTTCAGAAGAAGAAAACCAACAAAAAAGCAGTTGAATTGTCTGGAACCAGTGGCACAGTGTGTTAGGACACTGCCACATGATCGGGAGATGGTGAGTTCAAACCCCACTCAAGTCTTTACTTTCAAGACCGATTTCAGAAGAAGAAAACCAACGACCTATCAACCAACACATTCAAAGGCATATCAATCCCATTAATCCGTTTTCTTATCAAGTTGAAGGCATCCCGGATTTTGTTGAGGGTGGGTTGGGTGTTTCACGGTTTCTCATCAACTCCATGTTAAATCACACAATTACCCCCCAACGGACACTAGCCATAACCCTAACCCTAACCCTAACCCTAACCCTAGTTGTCTGGTACCAGATTGGTTACCATATAGTACCAGAACAAAACAAACAAGAAAGCAGTGTGAATTGTCTGGAACCAGTGGCGCAGTGTGATAGAACCCTCCCACATGATTGGGAGATGGTGAGTTCAAACCCCACTCAAGTCTTTACTTTCAAGACCGATTTCAGAAGAAGAAAACCAACGACCTATCAACCAACACATTCAAAGGCATATCAATCCCATTAATCCGTTTTCTTATCAAGTTGAAGGCATCCCGGATTTTGTTGAGGGTGGGTTAGGTGTTTCACGGTTTCTCATCAACTCCATGTTAAATCACACAATTACCCCCCAACGGACACTAGCCATAACCCTAACCCTAACCCTAACCCTAACCCTAGTTGTCTGGTACCAGATTGGTTACCATATAGTACCAGAACAAAACAAACAAGAAAGCAGTGTGAATTGTCTGGAACCAGTGGCGCAGTGTGTTAGAACGCTGCCACATGATTGGGAGATGGTGAGTTCAAACACCGCTTAAGTCTTTACTTTCAAGACCGATTTCAGAAGAAGAAAACCAACAAAAAAGCAGTGTGAATTGTCTGGAACCAGTGGCGCAGTGTGTTAGAACGCTCCCACATGATCGGGAGATGATGAGTTCAAACCCCACTCAAGTCTTTACTTTCAAGACCGATTTCAGAAGAAGAAAACCAACAAAAAAGCAGTTGAATTGTCTGGAACTAGTGGCGCAGTGTGTTAGGACACTGCCACATGATCGGGAGATGGTGAGTTCAAACCCCACTCAAGTCTTTACTTTCAAGACCGATTTCAGATGAAGAAAACCAACAAAAAAGCAGTGTGAATTGTCTGGAACGAGTGGCGCAGTGTGATAGAACCCTCCCACATGATCGGGAGATGGTGAGTTCAAACCCCACTCAAGTCTTTACTTTCAAGACCGATTTCAGAAGAAGAAAACCAACAAAAAAGCAGTTGAATTGTCTGGAACCAGTGGCGCAGTGTGTTAGGACGCTGCCAAATGATCGGGAGATGGTGAGTTCAAACCCCACGCAAGTCTTTACTTTCAAGACCGATTTCAGAAGAAGAAAACCAACAAAAAAGAAGTTGAATTGTCTGGAACCAGTGGCGCAGTGTGTTAGGACCCTGCCACATGATTGGGAGATGGTGAGTTCAAACCCCACTCAAGTCTTTACTTTCAAGACCGATTTCAGAAGAAGAAAACCAACAAAAAAGCAGTGTGAATTGTCTGGACCCAGTGGCGCAGTGTGTTAGGACGCTGCCAAATGATCGGGGGATGGTGAGGTCAAACCCCACTCAAGTCTTTACTTTCAAGACCGATTTCAGAAGAAGAAAACCAACAAAAAAGCAGTTGAATTGTCTGGAACCAGTGGCGCAGTGGGTTAGGACGCTGCCAAATGATCGGGAGATGGTGAGTTCAAACACCATGCAAGTCTTTACTTTCAAGACCGATTTCAGAAGAAGAAAACCAACAAAAAAGAAGTTGAATTGTCTGGAACCAGTGGCGCAGTGTGTTAGGACCCTGCCACATGATCGGGAGATGGTGAGTTCAAACCCCACTCAAGTCTTTACTTTCAAGACCGATTTCAGAAGAAGAAAAGCAACACAAAAGCAGTGTGAATTATCGTGGAGCAGTGTGTTAGAACCCTCCCACATGATCGGGAGATGAAATCCCACTCAAGTCTTTACTTTCAAGACCGATTTCAGAAGAAGAAAACCAACAAAAAAGCAGTTGAATTGTCTGGAACCAGTGGCACAGTGTGTTAGGACACTGCCACATGATCGGGAGATGGTGAGTTCAAACCCCACTCAAGTCTTTACTATCTATACCGATTTCAGAAGAAGAAAACCAACGACCTATCAACCAACACATTCAAAGGCATATCAATCCCATTAATCCGTTTTCTTATCAAGTTGAAGGCATCCCGGATTTTGTTGAGGGTGGGTTGGGTGTTTCACGGCTTCTCATCAACTCCATGTTAAATCACACAATTACCCCCCAACGGACACTAGCCATAACCCTAACCCTAAGCCTAACCCTAACCCTAACCCTAACCCTAACCCTAGTTGTCTGGTACCAGATTGGTTACCATATAGTACCAGAACAAAACAAACAAGAAAGCAGTGTGAATTGTCTGGAACCAGTGGCGCAGTGTGATAGAACCCTCCCACATGATTGGGAGATGGTGAGTTCAAACCCCACTCAAGTCTTTACTTTCAAGACCGATTTCAGAAGAAGAAAACCAACGACCTATCAACCAACACATTCAAAGGCATATCAATCCCATTAATCCGTTTTCTTATCAAGTTGAAGGCATCCCGGATTTTGTTGAGGGTGGGTTGGGTGTTTCACGGTTTCTCATCAACTCCATGTTAAATCACACAATTACCCCCCAACAGACACTAGCCATAACCCTAACCCTAACCCTAACCCTAGTTGTCTGGTACCAGATTGGTTACCATATAGTACCAGAACAAAACAAACAAGAAAGCAGTGTGAATTGTCTGGAACCAGTGGCGCAGTGTGTTAGAACGCTGCCACATGATCGGGAGATGGTGAGTTCAAACACTGCCTAAGTCTTTACTTTCAAGACCGATTTCAGAAGAAGAAAACCAACAAAAAAGCAGTGTGAATTGTCTGGAACCAGTGGCGCAGTGTGTTAGAACGCTCCCACATGATCGGGAGATGATGAGTTCAAACCCCACTCAAGTCTTTACTTTCAAGACCGATTTCAGAAGAAGAAAACCAACAAAAAAGCAGTTGAATTGTCTGGAACTAGTGGCGCAGTGTGTTAGGACACTGCCACATGATCGGGAGATGGTGAGTTCAAACCCCACTCAAGTCTTTACTTTCAAGACCGATTTCAGATGAAGAAAACCAACAAAAAAGCAGTGTGAATTGTCTGGAACGAGTGGCGCAGTGTGATAGAACCCTCCCACATGATCGGGAGATGGTGAGTTCAAACCCCACTCAAGTCTTTACTTTCAAGACCGATTTCAGAAGAAGAAAACCAACAAAAAAGCAGTTGAATTGTCTGGAACCAGTGGCGCAGTGTGTTAAGACGCTGCCAAATGATCGGGAGATGGTGAGTTCAAACCCCACGCAAGTCTTTACTTTCAAGACCGATTTCAGAAGAAGAAAACCAACAAAAAAGAAGTTGAATTGTCTGGAACCAGTGGCGCAGTGTGTTAGGACCCTGCCACATGATTGGGAGATGGTGAGTTCAAACCCCACTCAAGTCTTTACTTTCAAGACCGATTTCAGAAGAAGAAAACCAACAAAAAAGCAGTGTGAATTGTCTGGACCCAGTGGCGCAGTGTGTTAGGACGCTGCCAAATGATCGGGGGATGGTGAGTTCAAACCCCACTGAAGTCTTTACTTTCAAGACCGATTTCAGAAGAAGAAAACCAACAAAAAAGCAGTTGAATTGTCTGGAACCAGTGGCGCAGTGTGTTAGGACGCTGCCAAATGATCGGGAGATGGTGAGTTCAAACACCACGCAAGTCTTTACTTTCAAGACCGATTTCAGAAGAAGAAAACCAACAAAAAAGAAGTTGAATTGTCTGGAACAATTAGGACCCTGCCACATGATCGGGAGATGGTGAGTTCAAACCCCACTCAAGTCTTTACTTTCAAGACCGATTTCAGAAGAAGAAAAGCAACACAAAAGCAGTGTGAATTATCGTGGAGCAGTGTGTTAGAACGCTCCCACATGATCGGGAGATGAAATCCCACTCAAGTCTTTACTTTCAAGACCGATTTCAGAAGAAGAAAACCAACAAAAAAGCAGTTGAATTGTCTGGAACCAGTGGCACAGTGTGTTAGGACACTGCCACATGATCGGGAGATGGTGAGTTCAAACCCCACTCAAGTCTTTACTTTCAAGACCGATTTCAGAAGAAGAAAACCAACAACCTATCAACCAACACATTCAAAGGCATATCAATCCCATTAATCCGTTTTCTTATCAAGTTGAAGGCATCCCGGATTTTGTTGAGGGTGGTTTGGGTGTTTCACGGTTTCTCATCAACTCCATGTTAAATCACACAATTACCCCCCAACGGACACTAGCCATAACCCTAACCCTAACCCTAACCCTAACCCTAACCCTAACCCTAACCCTAGTTGTCTGGTACCAGATTGGTTACCATATAGTACCAGAACAAAACAAACAAGAAAGCAGTGTGAATTGTCTGGAACCAGTGGCGCAGTGTGATAGAACCCTCCCACATGATTGGGAGATGGTGAGTTCAAACCCCACTCAAGTCTTTACTTTCAAGACCGATTTCAGAAGAAGAAAACCAACGACCTATCAACCAACACATTCAAAGGCATATCAATCCCATTAAACCGTTTTCTTATCAAGTTGAAGGCATCCCGGATTTTGTTGAGGGTGGGTTGGGTGTTTCACGGTTTCTCATCAACTCCATGTTAAATCACACAATTACCCCCCAACGGACACTAGCCATAACCCTAACCCTAACCCTAACCCTAACCCTAACCCTAACCCTAACCCTAACCCTAACCCTAGTTGTCTGGTACCAGATTGGTTACCATATAGTACCAGAACAAAACAAACAAGAAAGCAGTGTGAATTGTCTGGAACCAGTGGCGCAGTGTGTTAGAACGCTGCCACATGATCGGGAGATGGTGAGTTCAAACACCGCTTAAGTCTTTACTTTCAAGACCGATTTCAGAAGAAGAAAACCAACAAAAAAGCAGTGTGAATTGTCTGGAACCAGTGGAGCAGTGTGTTAGAACGCTCCCACATGATCGGGAGATGATGAGTTCAAACCCCACTCAAGTCTTTACTTTCAAGACCGATTTCAGAAGAAGAAAACCAACAAAAAAGCAGTTGAATTGTCTGGAACCAGTGGCACAGTGTGTTAGGACACTGCCACATGATCGGGAGATGGTGAGTTCAAACCCCACTCAAGTCTTTACTTTCAAGACCGATTTCAGAAGAAGAAAACCAACGACCTATCAACCAACACATTCAAAGGCATATCAATCCCATTAATCCGTTTTCTTATCAAGTTGAAGGCATCCCGGATTTTGTTGAGGGTGGTTTGGGTGTTTCACGGTTTCTCATCAACTCCATGTTAAATCACACAATTACCCCCCAACGGACACTAGCCATAACCCTAACCCTAACCCTAACCCTAACCCTAGCCCTAACCCTAGTTGTCTGGTACCAGATTGGTTACCATATAGTACCAGAACAAAACAAACAAGAAAGCAGTGTGAATTGTCTAGAACCAGTGGCGCAGTGTGTTAGAACGCTGCCACATGATCGGGAGATGGTGAGTTCAAACACCGCTTAAGTCTTTACTTTCAAGACCGATTTCAGAAGAAGAAAACCAACAAAAAAGCAGTTGAATTGTCTGGAACTAGTGGCGCAGTGTGTTAGGACACTGCCACATGATCGGGAGATGGTGAGTTCAAACCCCACTCAAGTCTTTACTTTCAAGACCGATTTCAGATGAAGAAAACCAACAAAAAAGCAGTGTGAATTGTCTGGAACGAGTGGCGCAGTATGATAGAACCCTCCCACATGATCGGGAGATGGTGAGTTCAAACCCCACTCAAGTCTTTACTTTCAAGACCGATTTCAGAAGAAGAAAACCAACAAAAAAGCAGTTGAATTGTCTGGAACCAGTGGCGCAGTGTGTTAGGACGCTGCCACATGATCGGGAGATGGTGAGTTCAAACCCCACTCAAGTCTTTACTTTCAAGACCGATTTCAGATGAAGAAAACCAACAAAAAAGCAGTGTGAATTGTCTGGAACCAGTGGGGCAGTGTGTTAGGACCCTGCCACATGATCGGGAGATGGTGAGTTCAAACCCCACTCAAGTCTTTACTTTCAAGACCGATTTCAGAAGAAGAAAACCAACAATAAAGCTGTGTGAATTGTCTGGACCCAGTGGCGCAGTGTGTTAGGACGCTGCCAAATGATCGGGAGATGGTGAGTTCAAACCCCACTCAAGTCTTTACTTTCAAGACCGATTTCAGAAGAAGAAAACCAACAAAAAAGCAGTTGATTTGTCTGGAACCAGTGGCGCAGTGTGTTAGGACGCTGCCAAATGATCGGGAGATGGTGAGTTCAAACCCCACGCAAGTCTTTACTTTCAAGACCGATTTCAGAAGAAGAAAACCAACAAAAAAGAAGTTGTATTGTCTGGAACCAGTGGCGCAGTGTGTTAGGACCCTGCCACATGATCGGGAGATGGTGAGTTCAAACCCCACTCAAGTCTTTACTTTCAAGACCGATTTCAGAAGAAGAAAACCAACGAAAAGCAGTGTGAATTGTCTGGACCCAGTGGCGCAGTGTGTTAGGATGCTGCCAAATGATCGGGAGATGGTGAGTTCAAACCCTACTCAAGTCTTTAATTTCAAGACCGATTTCAGAAGAAGAAAACCAACAAAAAAGCAGTTGAATTGTCTGGAACCAGTGGTGCAGTGTGTTAGGAAGCTGCCACGTGATCGGGAGATGGTGAGTTCAAACCCCACGCAAGTCTTTACTTTCAAGACCGATTTCAGAAGAAGAAAACCAACAAAAAAGCAGTTGAATTGTCTGGAACCAGTGGCGCAGTGTGTTAGGACCCTGCCACATGATCGGGAGATGGTGAGTTCAAACCCCACTCAAGTCTTTACTTTCAAGACCGATTTCAGAAGAAGAAAACCAACAAAAAAGCAGTGTGAATTGTCTGGACCCAGTGGCTCAGTGGGTTAGGATGCTGCCACATGATCAGGAGATGGTGGGTTCAAACCCCACTCAAGTTCAAACAAAAAAGAGATGATGATGATGAGTTCCCTGGCACCCTGGAATAAAGGTCCAGGGTGCAATCCCACCCAAGTCTTTACTGTGACACTTTGCTTTCCACACTAACATCAAGTAGCACAGAAAAGCTGTGTTGTAGTAACCATCAGTTAGCTCAGTGTGATGAGATGCTGTCCTTGGGAGCCACAGGTCCAGGGTTCAAATCCCACATTAGGCATAACTGTGACACTTTGCTTTGCACACTGATTTCCTGAAGGACAACTTTAAAGCAGCCCAGAAATTCACCATGATTGTGTGCCGGTAAGTGGCCCAGCGGATAAGTCAGATATCCGTAGTATACCTAGTAGAAGTGTGCCGGTTCAAACCCGACATACTCCTAGTAGGCGGTGATGGTTCAAATCAATGACACCTAGAGTAGGAGTGGCCCTGTGGATAAATCAGATGATATCCGTAGAATATCTAGTAGAAGTATGCCGGCCGACATACTCCTACTAGGATGGTGCTAGTTCAAATCAGCAACACCTACAGTAAGTAGGAGTGTGTGCAGTTAAGAGGCCTGGTGGATAAATCAGATAATATCCATAGAATACCTAGTGGGATGGTGCTGGTTCAAATCACCATCACCTAGAGTAGGTAGGACCGTGTGCCGTTAATTGGCCCGGTGGTTAAATCAGATAATATCCGTAGAATACCTAGTGGGATGGTGCTGGTTCAAATCACCATCACCTAGAGTAGGTAGGACCGTGTGCCGTTAATTGGCCCGGTGGTTAAATCAGATAATATCTGTAGAATACCTAGTGGGATGGTGCTGGTTCAAATCACCATCACCTAGAGTAGGTAGGACCGTGTGCCGTTAATGGGCCCGGTGGATAAATCACATAATATCCATAGAATACCTAGTAGGATGGTGCTGTTTCAAATCACCATCACCTAGAGTAGGTAGGGGGTCAGGTAAGAGTATGTAGTGGCAGAGTAGGTTGAGGTGTAGATAGGGGGAGAGTAGGTGAGGGTTGGTCAGTTAGGTGGAGGAGTAGGTGAGGGGGGTCAGGTAGGGGGAGATTAGGCGAGGGGGGGGGCAGGCGAGGTGGTGAGTAGGTGAGAGGGGGGCCAGGCAGGGGGAGAGTAGGCGAGGGGGGAGGGCAGCCAGTGGGAGAGTAGGTAAGGGGGGAGGCCAGGCAGGGGGAGAGTAGGCGAGGGGGGAGGCCAGGCAGGGGGAGAGGGGGGAGGCCAGGCAGGGGCAGAGTAGGAGAGGGGGGGGGCCAGGCAGGGGTAGAGTAGGAGAGGGGGAAGGCCAGGCAGGGGTAGAGTAGGAGAGGGGGAAGGCCAGGCAGGGGGAGAGTAGGAGAGGGGAGAGGCCAGGCAGGGGAGAGTAGGAGAGGAGGGAGGCCAGGCAGGGGTAGAGTAGGAGAGGGGGGAGGCCAGGCGGGGAGAGAGTAGGCACGGGGGCTCTTCCTATTTTTTTTTTTCAATAATTTTAGAAAAAAATAAAAATTTATAATAAAATATTTATAATATTTTTATAAAAAAAGATTTGTTTTAACTTATTTATTAATTATTTAAAAAATAGTCAGGAAGACCCCTGCCTGGCCCCCCTCGCCTACTCTTCCTGGCCTTCCCCTCTCCTACTCTCCCCCTGCCTGGCCTCCCCCTTACCTACTCTCCCCCTGCCTGGCCTCCCCCTCACCTACTCTCCCCCTGCCTGGCCTCCCCCCTCTCCCCTTGCCTGGCCTCCCCTCTCTCCTACTCTCCCCCTGCCTGGCCTCCCCCCTCTCCTACTCTCCCCTTGCCTGGCCTCCCTCCTCTACTACTCTCCCCCTGCCTGCCACCCCCTCACCTACTCTCCCCCTGCCTGGCCTCCCCCTCACCTACTCTCCCCCTGCCTGGCCTCCCCCCTCTCCTCCTCTCCCCTTGCCTGGCCTCCCCCCTCTCCTCCTCTCCCCCTGCCTGGCCTCCCCCTCACCTACTCTCCCCCTGCCTGGCCTCCCCCCTCTCCCCTTGCCTGGCCTCCCCTCTCTCCTACTCTCCCCCTGCCTGGCCTCCCCCCTCTCCTACTCTCCCCTTGCCTGGCCTCCCTCCTCTACTACTCTCCCCCTGCCTGCCACCCCCCTCACCTACTCTCCCCCTGCCTGGCCTCCCCCTCACCTACTCTCCCCCTGCCTGGCCTCCCCCCTCTCCTCCTCTCCCCTTGCCTGGCCTCCCCCCTCTCCTACTCTCCCCCTGCCTGGCCTCCCCCCTCTCCTACTCTCCCCTTGCCTGGCCTCCCCCCTCGCCTACTCTCCACCTCGCCTGCCCCCCCCCCCTACCTTACCCCCCTCACCTACTCCTCCCCCTAACTGACCAACCCTCGCCTACTCTCCCCCTATCTACACCTCAACCTACTCTGCCCCTACATCCTCTGCCCCTACATACTCTTACCTGACCACCTACCTACTCTAGGTGATGGTGATTTGAACCAGCACCATCCTACTAGGTATTCTACAGCTATTATCTGATTTATCCACCGGGCCAATTAACGGCACACAGTCCTACCTACTCTAGGTGATGGTGATTTGAACCAGCACCATCCCACTAGGTATTCTACGGATATTATCTGATTTATCCACCGGGCCAATTAACGGCACACGGTCCTACCTACTCTAGGTGATGGTGATTTGAACCAGTACCATCCCACAAGGTATTCTACAGATATTATCTGATTTATCCACCGGGCCAATTAACGGCACACGGTCCTACCTACTAGGTGATGGTGATTTGAACCAGCACCATCCTATGTCGGGTTTGAACCGGCAGACTTCTACTAGGTATTCTATGGATATTATCTGATTTATCCACCAGGCCACTTAACTGCACACACTCCTACTTACTGTAGGTGTTGGTGATTTGAACTAGCACCATCCTACTAGGAGTATGTCGGCCGGCATACTTCTACTAGGTATTCTACAGATATCATCTGATGTATCCACTGGGCCACTCCTACTCTAGGTGTCAGTGATTTATCACTGCCTACTAGGAGTATGTCGGGTTTGAACCGGCACACTTCTACTAGGTATACTACGGATATCATCTGACTTATCCGCTGGGCCACTTACCGGCACACAATCATGGTGAATTTCTGGGCTGCTTTAAAGTTGTCCTTCTGGAAATCAGTGTGCAAAGCAAAGTGTCACAATTATGACTAATGTGGGATTTGAACCCTGGACCTGTGGCTCCCAAGGACAGCCTCTCATCAGACTGAGCTAACTGATGGTTACTACAACACAGCTTTTCTGTGCTACTTGATGTCAGTGTGGAAAGCAAAGTGTCACAGTAAATACTAGGGTGGGATTGCACACTGGAACTTTATTTTTTTGTTTGAAATTGAGTGGTGTTTGAACCCACCATCTCCTGATCATGTGGCAGCGTCCTAACACACTGAGCCACTGGGTCCAGACAATTCACACTGCTTTATTGTTGGTTTTCTTCTTCTGAAATCGGTCTTGAAAGTAAAGACTTTAGTGGGGTTTGAACTCACCATCTCCCGATCTTGTGGCAGCGTCCTAACACACTGTGCCACTGGGTGCAGACAATTCACACTGCCTTTTTGTTGGTTTTCTTCTTCTGAAATCGGTCTTGAAAGTAAAGACTTGAGTGGGGTTTGAACTCACCATCTCGCGATCATGTGGCAGCGTCCTAACACACTGCACCACTGGTTCCAGACAACTCGATTGCTTTTTTGTTGGTTTTCTTCTTCTGAAATCGGTCTTGAAAGTAAAGACTTGAGTGGGGTTTGAACTCACCATCTCTCGATCATGTGGGAGCGTTCTATCACACTGCGCCACTGGTTCCAGACAATTCACAGTGCTTTTTTGTTGGTTTTCCTCTTCTGAAATCGGTCTTGAAAGTAAAGACTTGAGTGGGGTTTGAACTCACCATCTCCCGATCATGTGGCAGCGTCGTAACACACTGCGCCACTGGTTCCAGACAATCCAACTGCTTTTTTGTTGGTTTTCTTCTTCTGAAATCGGTCTTGAAAGTAAAGACATGAGTGGGGTTTGAACTCACCATCTCCCAATCTTGTGGCAGCTTCCTAACACACTGTGCCACTGGGTCCAGACAATTCACACTGCCTTTTTGTTGGTTTTCTTCTTCTGAAATCGGTCTTGAAAGTAAAGACTTGAGTGGGGTTTGAACTCACCATCTCGCGATAATGTGGCAGCGTCCTAACACACTGCACCACTGGTTCCAGACAACTCGATTGCTTTTTTGTTGGTTTTCTTCTTCTGAAATCGGTCTTGAAAGTAAAGACTTGAGTGGGGTTTGAACTCACCATCTCTCGATCATGTGGGAGCGTTCTATCACACTGCGCCACTGGTTCCAGACAATTCACAGTGCTTTTTTGTTGGTTTTCTTATTCTGAAATCGGTCTTGAAAGTAAAGACTTGAGTGGGGTTTGAACTCACCATCTAACGATCATGTGGCAGCGTCCTAACACACTGCGCCACTGGTTCCAGACAATTCAACTGCTTTTTTGTTGGTTTTCTTCTTCTGAAATCGGTCTTGAAAGTAAAGACATGAGCGGGGTTTGAACTCACCATCTCCCGATCATGTGGCAGGGTTCTAACACACTGCGCCACTGGTTCCAGACAATTCACACTGCTTTCTTGTTTGTTTTGTTCTGGTACCATATGGTAACCAATCTGGTAACAGACAACTAGGGTTAGGGTTAGGGTTAGGGTTAGGGTTAGGGTTAGGGTTAGGGTTAGGGCTAGTGTCCGTTGGGGGGTAATTGTGTGATTTAACATGGAGTTGATGAGAAACCGTGAAACACCCAACCCACCCTCAACAAAATCCGGGATGCCTTCAACTTGATAAGAAAATGGATTAATGGGATTGATATGCCTTTGAATGTGTTGGTTGATAGGTCGTTGGTTTTCTTCTTCTGAAATCAGTCTTGAAAGTAAAGACTTGAGTGGGGTTTGAACTCACCATCTCCCGATCATGTGGCAGCGTCCTAACACACTGCGCCACTGGTTCCAGACAACTCAAGTGCTTTTTTGTTGGTTTTCTTCTTCTGAAATCGGTCTTGAAAGTAAAGACTTGAGTGGGGTTTGAACTCACCATCTCCAGGTCATGTGGGAGCGTTCTAACACACTGCGCCACTGGTTCCAGACAATTCACACTGCTTTTTTGTTGGTTTTCTTCTTCTGAAATCGGCCTCTAAAGTAAAGACTTGAATGGGGTTTGAACTCACCATCTCCCAATCATGTGGCAGCGTTCTAACACACTGCACCACTGGTTCCAGACAATTCACACTGCTTTCTTGTTTGTTTTGTTCTGGTACCATATGGTAACCAATCTGGTAACAGACAACTAGGGTTAGGGTTAGGGTTAGGGTTAGGGTTAGGGTTAGGGCTAGTGTCCGTTGGGGGGTAATTGTGTGATTTAACATGGAGTTGATGAGAAACCGTGAAACACCCAACCCACCCTCAACAAAATCCGGGATGCCTTCACCTTGATAAGAAAATGGATTAATGGGATTGATATGCCTTTGAATGTGTTGGTTGATAGGTCGTTGGTTTTCTTCTTCTGAAATCGGTCTTGAAAGTAAAGACTTGAGTGGGGTTTGAACTCACCATCTCCCGATCATGTGGCAGCGTCCTAACACACTGCGCCACTGGTTCCAGACAACTCAAGTGCTTTTTTGTTGGTTTTCTTCTTCTGAAATCGATCTTGAAAGTAAAAACTTGAGTGGAGTTTGAACTGACCAACTCCCGATCATGTGGCAGTGTCCTAACACACTGCGCCACTGGTTCCAGACAATTCAACAGCTTTTTTGTTGGTTTTCTTCTTCTGAAATCGGTCTTGAAAGTAAAGACTTGAGTGGGGTTTGAACTCACCATCTCCAGGTCATGTGGGAGCGTTTTAACACACTGCGCAACTGGTTCCAGACAATTCACACTGCTTTTTTGTTGGTTTTCTTCTTCTGAAATCAGCCTCTAAAGTAAAGACTTGAGTGGGGTTTGAACTCACCATCTCCCAATCATGTGGCAGCGTTCTAACACACTGCGCCACTGGTACCAGACAATTCACACTGCTTTCTTGTTTGTTTTGTTCTGGTACCATATGGTAACCAATCTGGTAACAAACAACTAGGGTTAGGGTTAGGGTTAGGGTTAGGGTTAGGGTTAGGGCTAGTGTCCGTTGGGGGGTAATTGTGTGATTTAACATGGAGTTGATGAGAAACCGTGAAACACCCAACCCACCCTCAACAAAATCCGGGATGACTTCAACTTGATAAAAAAATGGATTAATGGGATTGATATGCCTTTGAATGTGTTGGTTGATAGGTCGTTGGTTTTCTTCTTCTGAAATCGGTCTTGAAAGTAAAGACTTGAGTGGGGTTTGAACTCACCATATCCCGATCATGTGGGAGCGTCCTAACACACTGCACCACTGGTTCCAGACAAATCAACTGCTTTTTTGTTGGTTTTCTTTTTCTGAAATCGGTCATGAAAGTAAAGACTTGAGTGGGGTTTGAACTCACCATCTCCCGATCATGTGGCAGCTTCCTAACACACTGCGCCACTGGTTCCAGACAATTCACACTGCTTTTTTGTTGGTTTTCTTCTTCTGAAATCGGTCTTGAAAGTAAAGACTTAATTGGGGTTTGAACTCACCATCTCCCGATAATGTGGGAGCGTTCTAACACACTGCGCCACTGGTTCCAGACAATTCACAGTGCTTTCTTGTTTGTTTTGTTCTGGTAACTTATGGTAACCAATCTGGTAACAGACAACTAGGGTTAGGGCTAGTGTCCGTTGGCGGGTAATTGGGTGATTTAACATGGAGTTGATGAGAAACCGTGAAACACCCAACCCACCCTCAACAAAATCCGGGATGCCTTCAACTTAAGAAAACGGATTAATGGGATTGATATGCTTTTGAATGTGTTGGTTGATAGGTCGTTGGTTTTCTTCTTCTGAAATCGGTGTTGAAAGTAATGACTTGAGTGGGGTTTGAACTCACCATCTCCCGATCATGTGGCAGCGTCCTAACACTGCGCCACTGGTTCCAGACAACTCAACTGCTTTTTTGTTGGTTTTCTTCTTCTGAAATCGGTCTTGAAAGTAAAAACTTGAGTGGGGTTTGAACTCACCATCTACCGATCATGTGGCAGTGTCCTAAGACACTGCACAAGTCAACTGCTTTTTTGTTGGTTTTGTTCTGGTACCATATGGTAACCAATCTGGTACCAGACAACTAGGGTTAGGGTTAGGGTTAGGATTAGGGTTAGGTGATGGACAAGATGGAAGTGATGATGAATGATAATTTTAACTGACAAGAAAGGAAACGGGTAACAATCAGTAGTGCAAAAAAAGCCAAAGGCATAATCAAGCAGCTTTTTGCTTCGTTCTCCCATGTTATCTCTATGTATACCAGCTTTTTCGTTTTGAAGCTTGGAATGAACAGCTTTTTTTTGCGTGCTTTTTTTCTCCTGAAAACTCAACTTTGAGGCAGATTTTAAAAGCTGGGTTTTGGCTTCGAGTTTTCACATTTTTCAAATCTGAACAAAAAAAAGGAAAAAAATATCAAATTTCTATTTGCTGGACTCAAACAGAATTATACTAAGGCACCACCATTTTTGTGATTTTTCGGTTAGTGTTTTCCCATTTTTCAATTCTGAACAAAAAAAGGAAAAAAATAGCAATTTTCTTTTTGCTGGATTAAATTGAACAAACATACTTATACTAAGGTCCCTTGACCAGTTTTTGTTATTTTTCGTTTAGCGTTTTCCCATTTTTCAATTCTGAACAAAAAAAGGAAAAACTAGCAAATTTCTGTTTGCTGGAATCAAATTAAACGAACAAAAATCACAAATATGTTTTTTATATGTTGGATTCAGATTCAAATAAGGCAATTATACTAAGGTCCCCTGACCGTTTCTAGGTGTAAGTATGTAGGACTAGTAGCATGCCAAAGTTTGTGCTATTGCCATTGGGAATGCATTGGGCGTTTAACTTAAATAACTCAGAAACTACAAAACATTTCAAAGTAAAAAGTTCCAGCATGTGTCTCCACAGAAAGCTAAATTATAAAAAGTGTGAATGGAGTTTCTAGGTGAAAGTGCTTTTTTGACGTGCCAATATCTGCCATTGAGCCCCATTGTAAATGTCTCAAATTTGAAAGCACTATATTTCTAAAACGATGAAACATTTCAAAGATTCCTTTTCAGGCAAACATGTCCACCGTAAGATGAACCTAAATAGGTTTGAATGGGGTTTCTAGGTGTAAGTATGTAGGACTAGTAGCATGCCAAAGTTTGTGCTATTGCCATTGGGAATGCATTGGGCGTTTAACTTAAATAACTCAGAAACTACAAAACATTTCAAAGTAAAAAGTTCCAGCATGTGTCTCCACAGAAAGCTGAATTATAAAAAGTGTGAATGGAGTTTCTAGGTGAAAGTGCTTTTTTGACGTGCCAATATCTGCCATTGAGCCCCATTGTAAATGTCTCAAATTTGAAAGCACTATATTTCTAAAACGATGAAACATTTCAAAGATTCCTTTTCAGGCAAACATGTCCACCGTAAGATGAACCTAAATAGGTTTGAATGGGGTTTCTAGGTGTAAGTATGTAGGACTAGTAGCATGCCAAAGTTTGTGCTATTGCCATTGGGAATGTATTGGGCGTTTAACTTAAATAACTCAGAAACTACAAAACATTTCAAAGTAAAAAGTTCCAGCATGTGTCTCCACAGAAAGCTGAATTATAAAAAGTGTGAATGGAGTTTCTAGGTGAAAGTGCTTTTTTGATGTGCCAATATCTGCCATTGAGCCCCATTGTAAATGTCTCAAATTTGAAAGCACTATATTTCTAAAACGATGAAACATTTCAAAGATTCCTTTTCAGGCAAACATGTCCACCGTAAGATGAACCTAAATAGGTTTGAATGGGGTTTCTAGGTGTAAGTATGTAGGACTAGTAGCATGCCAAAGTTTGTGCTATTGCCATTGGGAATGTATTGGGCGTTTAACTTAAATAACTCAGAAACTACAAAACATTTCAAAGTAAAAAGTTCCAGCATGTGTCTCCACAGAAAGCTGAATTATAAAAAGTGTGAATGGAGTTTCTAGGTGAAAGTGCTTTTTTGACGTGCCAATATCTGCCATTGAGCCCCATTGTAAATGTCTCAAATTTGAAAGCACTATATTTCTAAAACGATGAAACATTTCAAAGATTCCTTTTCAGGCAAACATGTCCACCGTAAGATGAACCTAAATAGGTTTGAATGGGGTTTCTAGGTGTAAGTATGTAGGACTAGTAGCATGCCAAAGTTTGTGCTATTGCCATTGGGAATGCATTGGGCGTTTAACTTAAATAACTCAGAAACTACAAAACATTTCAAAGTAAAAAGTTCCAGCATGTGTCTCCACAGTAAGCTGAATTACAAAACGTGTGAATGGAGTTTCTAGGTGAAAGTGATTTTTTGACGTGCCACTATCTGCCATTATACATTTCTCAAATTTAAAGCACTATTCTAAAACTATGAAACATTTCAAAGATTCCTTTTCAGGCAAACATGTCCACCGTAAGATGAACCTAAATAGGTTTGAATGGGGTTTCTAGGTGTAAGTATGTAGGACTAGTAGCATGCCAAAGTTATAATTTTTTTCGGACGGCATACTATAGCATGTCGTTTTTCGTGATTTTGGACTATTTGAAAAAAAGATGAAAATCATGAAAAAACGACATACTATAGTTCATGGTTTCGGACGGCATACTATAGCATGTCGTTTTTCGTGATTTTGGAGGATTTGAAAAAAATATGAAAATCATGAAAAAACGACATACTATAGTCCATGGTTTGGGACGGCATAATATATTATGTCATACTTTCATGATTTTGGGACAGAGCCAGGACTTGAACCTGCACCCTCCTGATTCCCAGGCAGGCTCTGCACCTAGTGAGCCATTGTACATGCTGTTCTTAAAAGGCCGAATAGATAATGACAGAAGAGCCAGAGACGTGTTTCCATTGTGGTTCATAAACATTCGAACGTCTAGAGATAAACAACAGCAAAAGAAACAATAGACAAATCTCCTGTTATTTTATTTTTTGTATTTTATATTTGTATCAATGTTGTTAGGGAAAAGCAGACTGTATTGTGAGCAAGTAGGTCAGTGACTTAGCACAGGGGTTCTCAACGTTTTTGGCTGGGGACCCCCGGAAATGCTTTGGCCGTGTCAAAGCATTTTTTTTTATAATTTGGGGACTCCCCAAAATTATTTGGCGACCCCCACCCACAGGTTGAGAACCCCTGAACTATAGTAGGCCTATGTCATTTTTTCCAAACCCTAATGTGTTCTGAAACCGTTAACTACAATATGCCTTTTTTTCACGATTTTCTTAAAATCCTCCAAAATCATGAAAAACAACATACTAGGTCTATAGTATGTCATTTATTTCATGATTTTTATCTTTTTTTTAATCCTCCAAAATCATGAAAAACGACATACTATAGTATGACCACCGGAGAGACGGGTGACAGCCGGAATGCAGACGGCACCCGGGTTAGCAGTATGGCCTTGGTGAGGCCTTTAGGAGGGCCATTATAATCCACCACTGTCTGTGTGGTGGATTATAGTGCCGGGTGCTGGGAGTCTGGTGCAACGCACAGGTCCTGGGCCTGGAGAGAGCAGGAGTGGACCTGGTGAGACGTAGGACGGGCCCGGACAGGAGTCAACCCACAGAGCCTAGTCCTTCCACGCCAGTCCTGGCAGAGTAGTTCCGGAACTTCCGGAGCACCGGATTGTGTGGCCCTGGTTTTTCCCTAATGGGACTGATTGAGGGTAGCTACTGGGACGTAAATCGGGACTTGATCACCCCGGCTGGGTCACCTGAGTGAGGGGTATGATGTTCAAGAGACCCGAAACCCTGATGACCCTGGTATACATCACTGAGGATACGTCCCATGTGCATCCATGCGATGTTTTTTTTTGTTATAGTATGTCTTCCGAAACCATGAACTATAGTATGTAATTTTTTCATGATTTTCATCATTTTTTGAATCCTCCAAAATCATGAAAAACGACATACTATAGTACGTCGTTTTTTCTTATTTTCATATATTTTTTAAATCATTCAAAAACATGAAAAACGACATACTATAGTATGTCTTCCGAAACCATGAACTTTAGTATGTCCTTTTTTCATAGTTTTAGAAATATAGTGCAATGGCCATATAGTTATTGAATGAGCTCTTGAGTCAAGACTCAAGAGCTCATTCGACTGAGCCAACCAGAGTCAAATAACACTCAAATAACATTCTTTAGTAAAGTTCATGAGCCGAGTCCATTGCACAAGTGCAAGCTAGTCCAGACAACCTGTAAAAGACCAGTTAGGATACATTTATCTCGTGGACCTACAGTAGAGGAGCAAGTACTTGCAACACAATCAAGGTCACAAAGTAGAACATCCAAAAGTAAAGAGAGCTTAAATCCCACATATTCTGAGTTCATTTTCAAGTTTATTCTCTCAAAATGTATTTGACATTTCCTGTAAACATTCTGGATATTTTACATAGCTAGGAGAGTAGAAAATGCGGATAAAAACCACCGAACAGAAAGGGCAGGTAGGAGCACAGGAAAAAGGGAAGTGGATGGCTGTGAGAAGGCAGGAAGTGTAAAACCAGACGAAGCTGAAGAACACTTCATCTGGTTAAATATATATTTTGACTGATACAACATGACAATATAGGTCCCTAGTTTCTCAAAAGCATCTGCATGTAGGTATACACAAAAAAGGGATTGGATGGAGAAAAAAAGTATGGCTACTGTACCTTTAAACTTCAGAGCAGAATATTTTAACATATGACACATTTTAAAATGACAACAGCCAAGTCAAGATCACATCTGATCAAAAAATAAAATTAAATACATTTTAAATATTTCACCATGGCAATAGGGTAAATTCTAAAAACATAATACATAGACATTTTAGTTAGAATCGGGTGTTCAGTTGTCATGTAAATGCAGCCATTAACCACTTTAACGTGTGCCAATTTTATACATGTTATTATAGGCGAAAATAAAATAAAGAAAAATGAGAATTTCAAAGATGTTTGGAGAATACCAGATCTACAAGATCACAGTGCGTTGCATCGCAAGATTCGCAACGCATTGCAAAATCATCTATTTTCTATAATATGTATAAATTGGGGTTATGTGATTAACCCCATGATCATCAGGGCAATCATCATAGCAACTTTCTAGAAACCTGGGAGCTGCACAGTCTTGGTGTTATCTTTGTACTATACAAATGTCTGCAATCTAGCCTAGATGAGGTCACTTTAGTTATGTCATCGTTCATAGACGAGACAGAGCCCACAGTACAAGGCAAAAAAGGCAGTGTGGGAAAGTGGTGTGTATGTGTGTGTACTGTATGTACGTGTGCCTGCAAATCTCTGTGTAGAACACAACTTATCATTTCCATAGTTTACTTTACATACTGTATGTATGTTTAGATGGATTTGAATGGCTTTTCGCTTGACACTTGTAGATTCACCAACTGTTAATTAAAACTCTAATTCTCCTCCTTTCCTATCATTCTGTTCTTCCCTTACATTCATAGAAAATAAAGAAACATTCCCACATCTCCATAATACTACTGTGTGACCCTTGCCTCAGTACAATTGTGTGCCTGGTCCTGCTGTGTGGTTTAGAAAAGCAGTCAAGATCTGTCTGACCCACGCTTTGTCCTTGAATGTAGCTAATCTGAGTACCATAAAATGTCCAATATTGGCCCAGGCGTTTATTTGCTTTTACAACTGAAAGCACCTGGCACTTGGATATACACTTGGCAATTATTAAATGTTTTACGGGGCACTGAATCTAAATAGTGAAACTACAGTTTTAATAACAAAATGCATTTCCACGTGCATGTAAGTAACTACAAGCCAATGTAAAAGACAAGTAAGGCAGGTCAACTTGGTCTTGTTTTGAAGGGTTAAGAATATCACCATAGCACCATGTCAAACAAACATAAAATATTTTACTTCATGCATCTGTTGATATATATATATTGTTAGATAAATTTAGGGGGTCAATACAGAAATGGTGGGTATATTCTCAGAGAAATAAATATCGCCACAGTTTAAAAATATAGCAAATACAACTATATTCAAAACCGACCATACTGTTTGATTGTGCTGTAATATATTGTCTGCTTGTACGGAAAGTGATAGCTTATCAAACTACAATAATAGTCATCTGTGAGGACGTCTGAACAGTCAATACCTGCTAATTTTGACAAAATAGCATTACTTTCACAGTGCATAGAGCATTTATATTATATACCTGCAAATTCATGTGGTGCACAGTACAATCCTGTGCAAATAGAACCAAATGGACCCATGGGTCGAGTTGGTTCTATTTGTACACTCTCAGAGTTAAATGAACACTCAGGATTTTATGGTGTGTGTGTGTACGTGCAGTAGAAAGCATTGCACTGTGGTTTGCATCACACCGATTCCTCAGATAACTTTTTACAAAGCATTTTAGAGCCTGCCATACGTTCTGTGTTTTGTTTTAAGCGCTCCAAGATCAATCAGCACAGTATTATAACCATTTTTATAAGGCAGATGAATAGAAGTACTCGTGGGAGTCAAATACTCTTGAGTCATACTGTTTCATAACAGGCCTACATTTCATACATAGCAACATCAAAGCATGCTGGACTAAAGCAAAGTTCACAAAAAAAAAGTCAGGGGGTAAAAAGTTCATTTTACAAATATTCTTTGGTTGAGTGTGAAAAAGAGGTTCCTGTGCTTTTATTTAATGCTTTGAACTTGGCGGTTTTGTTCAAAAGGACACGTTATAGAACAAAAATAGGTAGACCTAGCAACGATATATTGGCTTGAATACAGGCTTGAATCTAAACAACCATATCTCATCTATGTTAAACCTCACAAACGAACGTAAAAAAAAAAAGAAAAGAAAAAAACAACATAGTGATTAAAAAGCTCTCTGATTGTTCTCCACCGATTGTACACAACTTCCTCCTTCCAGGTCGCCTAGGGCAACGTCCCCAAAATGGCTTGCTATGTTCTTCTCTTACTTCTTCTTAGCGAAACGACTGAACTTCTTCTCCTTGTCTTTCTTGGGCTCCGGGAGGCCAGTGGAGGAGGAAGGAGGGGGCAAGGTCTGAGCCCTGGCCCCCGAGGGCCCTGCGGGCTCGTCTGCTGCTACGGTCTGAATAGCCTTCTCCATGGCTTGGGTCCAGCGCTGGAGCTCCTCCTGAAATCACAAGCACATCACAATGCTCTTAGACTGAACGTTTTGATTCTGTTTGTACAATCTCAGAGTTAAATGAATGCAGAGGATTTCACAGTGTAGATTGGGGTCCCAAAGATTAAAATAAATAATAATAACATATAATAATATTAAACTTTATTTATACAGTAGCACCTTTCAAAAGCAAGTTTACAAAGTGCTTCACAACACAACTAACAACAAATCACAAAGGCAAAAAACACATGAGTATAACACAATCAATTTCCATTTAAAACAAAAGTAATCAAATGAGCACAAGCATTAGCCAAAGGCTCTAACAAAAAGCCATCCTGGTATCAATCAATAGGGGTTTGTGGTCTAATGTATATCAAACTAGGGGTCCTTGAAATAAAAATGTTAAGAATCACTGAAATAAATTATACGACCCCAATCTTCACTCAGTGCTTATTTAACTCCACAATGTGGTCCCATTTGTACACTCGTTCAGAACCAGTGGTCTTGGATCAAGTATAAAGTATGGTAGTGAAGTGGAATGATTCACATATGTAACAAGACATTCAAAGATGTGTATGTGTGTGTGTGTGTGTGTGTGTGTGTGTGCGTGTGCGTGCGCGTGTGTGCGTGTGTGTGTGTGTGTGTGTGTGTGTGTGTGTGTGTGTGTGTGTGTGTGTGTCTGTGAAGCGGTATACACAATATAGAAGTGACTTATCGTTACATAGGGGTTAAAACTTACCTCATCTTTACACTGTAACAGATATTCACTTCCGTCTCCAAGACTGTGGAAAATAAAACAATTGTGGCATGAGTTAGAATTCACTGAGTAGAAAAACCTCACCATTGTTTGTTAGTTTAAGGTTTCAAGTTGACTATTACAGTAAAATGAAGACTAGGCAAACCTGTCAGGACTTGTTTTCCCCAAAAAGTATCTTGAAGTCTCTTCAGACGTTTTCAAAACTTGTGCTACACTTACTTACACTCCTTTCAAGACATAAATACAATAAAATAGTTGTGTCAGGTTGTTTGTTTGTTTGTTTGTTTCCCTGTTACTTGTTGGTATCCTGTTACAATGTCTTGGCAACAATTTTCTTCACAGTAATGTAAGACTATCCAAACAGCACCATTACTTAATATTTTTCTTACATTCTTACATTCTTATATCAACTTTAGGAAATAAACAGAAAATATTGCATGTGATTTTAAGAACATTTGTTTTGCGTTATTTCCCTTCAACTTATGACAGAATCAATAACAAACACAGCTACAGTACCACCAATTACACAAAAACCACAAGCATAAAGAAACCTTCTTTTCTTGCTGTCATGAAAGGAACCTTGGTTAGTGTTAAATTGGATAACAAACTGGAAATTCTAGGCATGTCCGTACTACAACAAATTTATTTTGTCATTTTAAGATAGTGTACAAAAACAAAATCAACAATCTAGTATAGAATCCATTTTAAATAACTGGTTAAAAAATTGGTTTTTCTTTTTTTTCTCTTGTAGATGGAAAATCTAATTTACAAACAAACAAACAAACAAACAAACCTGTGACATCCTCAAAATACAATTACCTATTTCACATTCAATCAGTCTTGTATCAAAATCAATTTGAGTGTGATAACATTATTTTGTCTAACATTTTAAAAGAGAACTCTGCCAAGCCAGCTGTAAGGTGTTTCAACAGGATGTGCCCTTGGTAGCAATAACATTATCTGGACATGAACAGCATACTCACCGCAATTTGAAGACTTGCTTCTTTTTCTTGTAGTTGCTGAGGATCTCCCAGCTGGCATTGTTGAGAGACAAGGGGTCCTCTCCGTGAAAGGTCACACTATGGCCAAAACTCTTGGCATCCTTGTAGAAGGAGAGCTGGCCAGGCTTAAGTACACAGTACAAGTTGTTCCACGACCTGGGAGGAGAGGAGAGGAGAGGAGAGGAGAGGAGAGGAGAGGAGAGGAGAGGAGAGGAGAGGAGAGGAGAGGAGAGGAGAGGAGAGGAGAGGAGACAACTCAAGATATTGAGACAAGACAAGAATCATAATATCGATCTTGCCCGTTTCCTAACTGGAGGCAATAATGCAAAATCAATTTAATTTAATCACATTAAAAAGAGGAGCTTCAGAACAACTACAGCACCACTCATTGATTAATTAATTAAGTTAACTGGAAACAAAGAGCTGCTGAAGTGTTTCCTCTGTAATAACAGTAAATAGCACAGCTAACTCAACAGCATGCTATCTGGAAATTAGGTCAGATCTTTTAGAGGACTGCAAGTTGCTTGTGGTTGCAGATTTAGTTAACAGTTAAACACCATCAGGCAGCGTTCGCATGAATAAATTAGTGCGAAAAGTGGGTGTTGACATTACCGATTTTCTTTCCCGTAAAGAAAGTACAAATAAAAAAAGATGAACGAATTGCACAAATTATAACGAATCACCAAGAGCATCAAGGCTTTTAGACACTTTCTAAGAAGATGTGCAAGACAACACGTCTTCCAGGGTGAACTCTTAAAGCTATCACTCACCTCTTCGTGTCAGCATGTAAATTTATTCAGTTAATTAAACTCTACCTGTTGGAGGCCTTCTTCCCAGCACTTTCTGTGTCTTGTTTACGACCCAGTGTGCCTTCCTGTAGCGTGACCTGTGTTCTGAGAGGATCTGCGGGCATGGTGGCGGCCCTCTCCGCTTCCCTGGGGATCTGTGCCTGCACAGAGGAGTCCAACTCCAGGGAAGCGCTCTCTTTCATCTCCGACACCATGAGTGCTGTGGAATCGCCTGCGGTTCCCTCCAGCAGGCCTGAACTGGGCTCCACTGCTACAGAACCAGACTGAGGGAGGAGGGGAGAGGCAGCAAACATGAGAGAGAGAGACACATAGACAGGAAGAAGAGATAAACATATTTTTTGGAACAGACAAATAGAGTGTGACATAGGAGTGAATAAATTCAAACATTCATCTGCAAAATAAATAATTACACACAGTGATAATTCCTTGCCAGTTTGGGGGAGGGAGGGAGTGGAGGTGTGTGTGTGTGTGTGTGGGGGGGGGGTTGCTCCATCAGAGTGTCTGCTTTACGCTTGAGTGACTATTTTTAAAACCACTTGCAATAAAAGGTGCTCATTAGTCAGTCTATTTTAAAGTCTGGAAAGAAAGCCAATGCGATCTTTCATGTGGAACATTTTAAAAGCCTTTATATGCCAAAGAGCGACCTTGCCTTTTGTCCTCTAACGCTGTGATCCGCACTAAAATCCTCAGTGTTAATTTATCCATTTGTAGTGCACAAAGAGTCCATTTGTTTATCCAAAGAGTGCACAAATGCAACTGAATGGAACCTTATGGGTCCCTTTGGTTACATTTGTACATTCCCAGATTAAATTAACATTTTACTTTGATATGGTTATGGAGAGACAGGTCATAGGAGATAAGCAGCAGCGGGCTGGAGGGCTGAGACAGCTCAGATACTGACCAGAGTCTGTTCCTCCACAGTGTAAAGCTGCGAAGAGTCCTCTACAAAGCCTGTGTCTTCTTTCCTGGAGGGCAGAGGGGCAGAGGGCGGCATGGGATCAGCACTGGCGGAGGCTTCAAAGAAGAGCTTTCTCTGTAGTTTTTCTCTGTGTGTGTGTGTGTGTGTGTGTGTGTGTGTGTGTGTGTGTGTGTGTGTGTGTGTGTGTGTGTGTGTGTGTGTGTGTGTGTGTGTGTGTGTGTGTGTGTGCGTGCGTGCGTGCGTGCGTGCGTCTGTGTGTGTGTCTGTGCGCACGCCATGGAGGAAAGTAACTACAGTATGTACAATGTATCTACAATTACTTATGTACTGTACTTAAGTACAATTTTGAGGTACTTTTTCCATTTTTTACTACTTAACACCCACAACATATCAAATATGTATTATTTTACTCCAATATAATGATTTGACGGCTTTAGTTACTAATTTGGTTACTGTGCAGATTGATTATTACAAAACATAATTAAAGGATTAAATTACGGTGAATTATAAATTAAACTACCCAGTTTCCCAGCACAGAAAGTAATTTAAGTCAACCCTAACTTTACCGGCTGCAAACAGTAACATTAAAGTACTACTTACAGTATGGTACTGTAAGTATATTTCAATACCCATTCTTTTGTAATTTTGTAAGAATATTTTAAGGTATTGATAATTATACTTAAAGCTACCCTCTTCCTCTTTCCTGTTCTAGCCCGTATTCGAACCCGGGTTTTAATTTTAACCAATGAGCCTGACCGCTGACCTGACCGCTTGCTCAGGGGAGACTGACCTTCAGAGGCAGTACCACTTGTTGTATTGTATTGACATACTCTTACTAGACATACAGATTTGACCACATAAAAGTTTAATCACGCAAAAAAGTTACATAGTACATCTTTAAGTGTGTGTGTGTGTGTGTGTGTGTGTGTGTGTGTGCGTGCGTGCGTGCGTGCGTGCGTGCGTGCGTGCGTGCGTGCGTGAGCGAGTGTGCGTGCGTGAGTGTGTGCGTGAGTGTGTGCGTTTGTGTGCGTTTGTGTGTGTGTGTGTGTGTGCGTGGGCATGTGTGTGTGTGTGTGTGTGTGTGTGTGTGTATGTGTGTGTGTGTGTGTGTTTGTGTGTGCGCGTGACCGCGTGTGCGTGTGTGTGTGTGGGTGTGTGCGTGCACATTACCTGCTGTCCTTGTCTGAGCGACTCTCCTCCGTGATGAAGCGCTCCATTTCCTGCTGTTGGTTCCTCAGCTCTAATAACTCCAGCTGGACCACAGATTCAATTTAGGATTAGTGATTTATACTTCAGTCGGTCAGTGTAGCACACTGATAATAATAACCGATCTACAAGCTCACAACGCGGAGAGACGGCGACACATTGTGAGTTTGTTGATCTGCTATTTTAGCACATCACCAAGCATAAATCACACTAAAATTAGGCGATGGAACAACTCCATCTCAGTGAGTTATAACATTCCATTCGTTTTGAATAGCCTTGCCTTCAAATTCACAGAATCACAGATATATATACTGTAATATGAATTATTTTCTAGTCTTCACTAAAAGACTATTGTCTTCAACTATGAATTACTATTATGTTCTGTTATGGTTGAATCTATATAATCGAATGATCAACAAGATTACAGATAAATTACAGGTTTTGTTTTCCCATGACTTTTCTTTTCATAGTACAACTGAGTTTAATTCCAAAATGACACATCAATCATGTATACAAAAATGACACGATATTACAAAATGTCTATGATTGATAGCTCAAAATGAGACATCAATCATGTTTACAAAAATGACACTTACGGTTACAAAATGACTGATAACACAACATTTTGAAATGTCTTATTCTTATTGTGAAGAATAGTAGAACTTACTGTAGGTAGTATAAATTGGTCAACAATTAAAAATGTACAGGGTGCTTTGCTGCTAACTCTATTTTAAAGATATATTAACTAATGACCTTTAAGGAATATATTTGTTCTGAAAGGTGACGTATCACATTTTGGATTTCCTCCTCAACCCAAGACATGGTACTGTAGGTCATACATTCAGACATATTTCAGTCACATGCTGCAGTTAGTTTCTCATTAATGTTGCGTAAACACAAACAATCATTTCCTTTCTTTTTTCCTCGGCCATTGCATCTCCTCTGTGTTACAAATGGATTAATCCATTTGGGTACATTTTAACACTGGAGTCATAGTCACGGTTCAAACAATGTCCAAAACCATTTATTTTCAAGAAATAGAATAAAGAACCTGTGCTAATCCATAAAACCCTCCTTAACCACTTTCCCTATTTTCCTGAAGTGTCATATTGTGACGCATAGTGAGCTTGTAGGACAGCTATTTTCGCTGCTCTTGCACAACATACATACAAAAAACATACAAAGATGAAATACGAAGATACAAGGCTTCTGCCCGACAGTGATGATAGACATCAGACATTGAGGGGGTCTGTGGCGCAGACAAAATTGCGTAAGTATGGCGTGAACATTACCTCAAACTTTTCAACTGTGTCAAAAGTAATGTTGTTGCCGTTGACAATATCGATCTAGACAGTAATGTGGTTATTAGGTCAAGTGAGGTATCTGATGCTATTAACCTGCGTGTTAATAACAAAGCCTGTGGCCTGGACCATATCACAGCTGAGCATCTTAAGTATGCCAGCAATAGACTTAGTCCATTGCTATCTATGTGCTTCACTGGTTTTATGGTACATGGTGTCCTTCCTAATTTAATCCTGTCTGTTTTACTGGTCCCTGTTCTTAAAGACAAGGCTGGGAAGTTAAACAGCATGGACAATTACAGGCCCATTGCCCTTGCCAGTATCCTGTCAAAGGTGTTAGAAAGAATAATTTTAACCAGGATTGAAATGTATGTTTTAACTACTGACAATCAGTTTGGTTTTAAGAAAAAAACACAGTACAGACCTTTGTATCTATGCTCTAAAAGAGTTGATCGCTAAGTATGAAAGTCATAACTCCTCTGTATTTTTATGTTTTATAGACCTATCGAAAGCATTTGATAAAATCAACCATGAAAAACTAATTGCAAGAAGTGTCCCCAAATACATAGTCAGAATTCTTATTTATTGGTATGCCCAGCAAACCTTCCAGGTAAAATGGGATAATGCTGTCTCCACCCCATTTCACGTTGGCAATGGGGTCCGTCAAGGTGGGATTTTATCCCCGTTTTTATTTAATGTTTATATGGATGACCTCTCAAGGCAGCTAAATGCTTGTAAAACAGGTTGTGGGGAAAGTGTTATTAATCATCTCATGTACGCAGATGATCTGGTTATACTTAGCCCATATACTGCAGGGTTACAACAATTATTGAAAATATGCTCACAGTATGGCAAAGAGTGAAGAATGATATTACTTATAATGCCAAAAAAAGTTGCATTATTATTGTTCGATCTAGAGAGGACAGGAAATCCACCTTTCCAGCATTCTGTCTCTCAGATGCCGCTCTAGCTGTGTCCAAGGAATTAAAATACCTAGACATATCCTCTCTGAGGATCTCAGGGATGATAGTGACATCCAGCGACAGTGTCGCAAAATATATGCTCAGGCCAATATGCTTTTAAGAAATGTTTTTATGTGCTCAGTAGATGTAAAATGTGCACTGTTCAGATCTTATGTCACCCCTCTGTATACAGCCCATCTATGGTCCTCGTACAGAGTAAAAAGCATGCAACGGCTCAGAGTGGCATATAACGATGCCATGAGGTTACATCTACGTGTTCCTAGGTGGCACAGTGCCAGTCAGTTGTTTACCTCTGTTGGTGTCACACATGTGATGCTTTGTTAATACAACTGATGTATAACTTTATGCAACGCCTGGAGGTGTCTAGTAACAGTATCATAGTGGCACTAACGAACCCTATGAAGAGCTGTTGCCTGGAGGTGTCTAGTAACAGTATCATAGTGGCACTAACGAACCCTATGAAGAGCTGTTACCTGGAGGTGTCTAGTAACAGTATCATAGTGGCACTAACGAACCCTATGAAGAGCTGTTACCTGGAGGTGTCTAGTAACAGTATCATAGTGGCACTAACGAACCCTATGAAGAGCTGTTACCTGGAGGTGTCTAGTAACAGTATCATAGTGGCACTAACGAACCCTATGAAGAGCTGTTACCTGGAGGTGTCTAGTAACAGTATCATAGTGGCACTAACGAACCCTATGAAGAGCTGTTACCTGGAGGTGTCTAGTAACAGTATCATAGTGGCACTAACGAACCCTATGAAGAGCTGTTACCTGGAGGTGTCTAGTAACAGTATCATAGTGGCACTAACGAACCCTATGAAGAGCTGTTACCTGGAGGTGTCTAGTAACAGTATCATAGTGGCACTAACGAACCCTATGAAGAGCTGTTACCTGGAGGTGTCTAGTAACAGTATCATAGTGGCACTAACGAACCCTATGAAGAGCTGTTACCTGGAGGTGTCTAGTAACAGTATCATAGTGGCACTAACGAACCCTATGAAGAGCTGTTACCTGGAGGTGTCTAGTAACAGTATCATAGTGGCACTAACGAACCCTATGAAGAGCTGTTACCTGGAAGTGTCTAGTATCATAGTGGCACTAACGAACCCTATGAAGAGCTGTTACCTGGAGGTGTCTAGTAACAGTATCATAGTGGCACTAACGAACACTATGAAGAGCTGTTACCGGGTCACATCCAGGCTGCGCAAGCACTGGCTCAGCAGCCTGCTGCTGATTAGGTAGGTCAGTACTTTTATATGCACTACTGTACTGTTTTGTATTAATTGCTCGCTTTTATCCTTTTCCCATGTTTTTGTCTACGTTGGTCTTATGTGATATGGACTACTGTCTGAAATAAAGATTATATATATAGTATGTACAGTACGTACGCTGCTATACTTACAGTGGTAAGGCGCTCCAGGGCTGAGAAACGCTCCTCCCAGGTGGCGGTGGACTTCTCAAAGGCTTCGTGCCTCTTGATGAGTTTCTCCACCTCGTCCACTGTCTGGCCCAGGTCCTTGCTGACCACATAGGGCTCCTGGGCTACCAGCCACGCCTCTGCCACTGAAGCGTCCCGCGCAAACTGGCACACCTCCAGCACTAGGCAGAAGAAGACAGGTGGTCAATACCGAATGGTGTGGGAAAATTACTCACTAATGTGCGTGCAGTTTCACAGCAATTGGCAGCTGCTTTCATGATTTGTGGCATTTTGTTCGAAACGAGGCACTTCTGATTGCCTTCCAAACTCGCCAATTTAAATGGAATATGAGAAATCAGACAGATACGTCTTGATCACATGACTACAGAGATAAGGTGTACTGAATTGCCTGAAATCAGTGCATAATCAGTAGGAATAGTAGGGAAAAAAAGTGTTTAGAAAAATCGGCCTCCTGGTGGCGCTATAACAGGATGAATAGAAGAATTTGGGGCGGAGAACAGAAAGCCTGCAACACACAAAAAACAAAATAAAAAGGTTTTTAGCTGCACAGCTTAAAGTATAATGTCAAGAGAAAAAGCCAAATAATGAATAATTAAATAAATACAAGCAGCTGCTTTACAGATGTACAGCTGTATATGTGTGCACAGCACAATTAAGAACATCAGTAAGTAGACAGCTTGCGGCGTCTGCTTGGAAACTTCATTCTCTCTACAGTGTGTTTAATTTAAGAGAATGTGAGTTATGTGACACGACTAAACAAGATGTTCATCTGATGAATTTCTAATTAATCTGCAGAATACAAAAATGAAACCTGAATCATATTATAGTATACTAGGTAAGTACAGGTTTAAAAAAATGTGTGTGTGTGTGTGTGGGGGGGGGGGGGGGGGGGGGGGGGGGGGGGGGGGGGGGGGGGGGCGCTTTTAGCCACTTGGTTAAAAGCTGGACACATACCACTTTTAGGTGATCACCCTCTCACCGTGGTGGTTGGAAAACTACAACATGGTGTCGCTGAGCCACAGTGATAAGCAAGTCACCGCTCTATGAGGGCCAACCAAGTATCAAAATCGAGAAGAAACGTTTCCACCAAAAACTGTGAAAGGGTCATCGCCTAAAAAAGTAGCATGCAGCCGCCTTTACAGTAAAGACTATATTGCTTTGACCGGAGTCCCCCATGGGTGTATACTGTATACTAGGCCCCTGGGTGACCCCAACTCTCTTCACCGAAAATAGTCGATAGCTTGTAGGACTGCTATTTTTGAGTGGTGCAACCACTTCTATAGACAGCTATGTGTGTGTCTGGGTCTGTCTGTCCGAGCACGAAAATAGCTTATAGTTGGTTTTCACAACCAAGTGTCACTGTAGTGCAGCCTAACACACACACACACACACACACACACACACACACACACACACACACACACACACACACACACACACACACACACACACACACACACACACACACACAACTGTATATATGATGATTTGGGGTGTTACAGTACAGTACAGTACAGTACAGTACAGTACAGTACAGTACAGTACAGTACAGTACAGTACAGTACAGTACAGGGACCACCGGGGACCGCCACACGGAGTTGCACACTCACTTCACACGGGTGTGGTTTTTGATGAATGTTCAACTCAGAATAGGTACGCTATGGTTCAAGTGATTAACATACAGACAGTAAAGGTACCTAATGTGTTAATTTTATAAAAGGATGTCTTAAAAAAACAAAGATGGTATTTAGAAGCATGATGTTAGCTAAATGCACGTACAATTAACTACGCAAAACATCATTTATGGATGTCATCACTGGCCTATGATGGCTAATTAATTGTGAATATGAGATCATACTGAAAAAAGGTGGATTTTGTATGCACGATGATAGCTTAGAGTAACTCACAGAGCCTGAGCCAATCCCATCGGTCGTCCCATTTGAACATCATCTCCTTTCTTTTCTCCAGCAGCTGCACCAGCTTCTCTTTGATCTGATGGAGACAGTCACACACTCATAATTAGACAGCACGATTGTAACTGGCCTATCATTATCTTAAGAATTACCAATAAAGTGAAGAGTGAAAAATATCAGTCCATGTTAAATTCAGTCCTGGCTGCATGGGGCCAGTTGCTCATTTAAATTCTTTTGATGTCATTTTCCCATTTGTAATAATTTATAAAACGCTGTTTTCTTTGTACAGCAATCTGTCTTAATGAGCATGAGCTGAGTATGGATTTGATCTTTTGTGTAAGAAATAAATTGTTTCCACTGGGTTAAACAAAAACAATCAACCCCTAGAAAATAATTTACCACTTAAACCCTTGTACTTCATTATTATGTAAAACAGCGAAAATAGTTGATCTACAAGCTTGTAGATCTGCTATTTTCACAGAATGTTCGCCAAATATGAATGTTCATCCATTTTTGCTGAATCTTAATCCATTTTTGACGAATGCTCATCCATTTTTGCTGAATGTTTGGCTATTGAATGCATGTCTATTTATGATTTATGACATGCCCAGATGCTAGGGTATAATGTGGTATAATTGTATAGTGGCTGAGACCTCACCTCAGAGGAGTCTCTGTGCTTGCGAGCCAACATGGCCTGACCCAGGTCCACACATTCTGTGAACTTGGGTTCTCTGGTCTCGATCTCAGAGCGGATCCCTTGGTGGTATTTCTGTAGGAGCTCCACCGATGACACATCCCTGCAGGAAAGCCAGGATGAGTTATTATTACAATAATTGCAATAATGTAATAATTATTACATAATACCAGTGCCCAATACCCAATATCAGTGGGTCTCAAAACTTGACCCCCACAACTATTTGAGTATACAAATGGAACCAAATGGATTTGGTTCCATGTGAATACTCTCTGATTTACAGACCTGAAAGGGTCCATTTAGAATCCCCTCAAGGAACCCAGAGAGGGTCCCTGGACCCCACTTTGAGAACCACTGCAACATCCCTAAAAATGATAGCACATCTCTTCTCTCTTTGACAAAAAATAGGCAATTAAAACAAGTTGAAAAAGAGATCCTTTTATGAAGCATATCTTGTGATGAGGCAGATTTTCCACTGTGATCACTCATCAGTAACCATTGAAAAGGTCTGAAAATCTCTTAAAAACTGAACTGAACAGAACTAGGAGAGGCATGCGGCTGGCAGCCGCATGCCTACTGTATCCTAGAAGTGTCTCTCGCATGGCTGATAAAAGATTGTTTGACTGCTTTGTGAGACATGGCTCAGAAATTTAGAGAAATGTATTCAAGCCTCTCTCACGCTTTACTTCAGGTCTTATTCGTTCAAACGTATCCACTCCACACTGAATAGATGGATCTGCACCAAGAAGCATTTATCACTGCGGCTTGGTGAATCAGAACATGCTCCTGATTCTGAATGCCCATAAATTATAATTTGCCACTTGATGGATGCTTTTGTCCAAAGGGATTTACAGTTAATTTAAATGAATGCTTACATTTTTAGCATTGGTCTTCCTAGCTGAACACAGGAGCCTGTTGTCCAATTCTTGATCAATGACACCCATAAAACCAATAAAGCATCTGTGTCACTTTATAATTTTATACTTTGGCTATTCACTTTGGCTATTAAAAAAATAGCAGATATACAAGCTCATAGCGTGGCACGAAGTGACGCGTTTGTAGATCTGCTATTTCTGAAAAATCTTGAATGTGTGAAAACTGACCCTCTGTCCTTTCCAAGCCCACGCCCACTCACCTGGGCTTCTCCTGCGTCTCAATCTGCTGGATGGTGCTCTCCATCCAAGCCATCAGGTCCTTGACCATGGTGAAGAAGCGGAACTTCTCCGCCGTGTCCAGCAGGCGCTTCCTGCGGCCGTCGCAGGCGTCCAGCAGACCCTTCCAGGCGTCCACCACCTCCTTCTCCGTGGCCTGGATGTCCACAGCCTTGTCCCCTGCATACTGGGCCTGTAGCCGCGTGGCTGTCTCCTGGAACTGTTGAACCTGGCCATGGGACAGAGTTGGGGATTATTAAAAACAACGTACCATATAGTCATTCTTCATTTGAGAAATAGCAAAAAATAGCCTCTGCGAGGTCACAATGAGTCGAATTGCAACATGTTGTGAACTTGTAGATGTAGGACTGTTTTTTGTATTTTACATTATTAATTAAGAAATCCCAAAATATAAGGATGCCAGTGGTTAATGTGGTTTACATACTTTTTATTTATTTAATTAAATTCAGTTAAATTGTGATGTTATCAAACGTAAATAGCAAACATATCAGACAATACAAATACAGTACATTTCCCAAAAGGATGTATTTAATTCAGTCTGTCCAGGACCAGGGATAAAACATGTCCCCACCAGTGATACAAATGAATGACCAGAGGGGGGAGTATCAAAAGCAACATGGAGTTTCCCCCCCATCCCCCTAACAAATTGAACGTTGGTGATCCAATCCAATCCCCCAGTATAATTCCAGCATAAGGCCTGTGTTGAATGTCGTTCCTACTCTCTGGCCTCAGCGCCCTGTTTCTGTACATGTTCCTATCTACATCAAGCCAAATGCTGCCTAAAAAAAACAAAATTACAAAGAGATCCACCATGACTGGGCCTGGGGTTTGTTAGGAAAAACAATATTTCCCTTTTCTGTTCAGGCCTTGTTTGTTTACTGCACACATTTCTATTATAAATGAGAATTCTGGGATCAAGGGGATATTTCCTCCATCTATTATACAGTAGAGGCACTGTGGCTTTGACCCCTGCTTAGCTGTGGCTGTGTAAGAAGCTGCTGAACTGAACAAGGAGTAGATAAAGATTTTACTGTCGAACTTTGATGATTCTAGTTCTTTGCGAGGTGAAGTGTTTGTTTCAGCGGGCACGGACTGCAGGCATGACTAAATTCTCTCAAATTGTGCCTTAGGCAAAAGAAAAAACAACTTCAATAACCCCTATCCTCGATGATACTTTGCGTAGTATCTTTAAAGTGCGGGAAGATGTTTTTTTCCCCTCTACCTGCTGTGATTTCTCACACGCCTTAAATAATGGTAACGTAAGTCTGTGAGTTGTTACCTGTTTTCCCAGTGCAGTGATGTCCCTCTCGAAGGCAGCATGCATGCGGTGGAAGGACTCGGCCTTGCTGAAGTCCTCTCCCACATCATCAGGGAGTTCACTCTGCTTGTCATGGATCTGTGCCACAAGCTCCTTCCCGTCGTCAAAGTACCTGAACAGACAAATCCCCCACAAGGGATGGGCTTATCATTGGTTCACATTATCATATCATTACAGATTTTACCATTAAGGTAATTTATTTTATTTATCAATCCCTGTAGCGGTTATCATCATCCTCATCATCTACAATCACCACCTCACATTCTACGGATTAGTTATATTTAAAACCATATACCATCCTCACATTTTACTGCATAGGGGGGAAAAATCTGAGTCATTCTAATCTACATTTTCTCCCTAGTAGGACTATAAAGATAACCTTGAGCCTTGTGGATCAAAATGTACTCACCAACAAACACAAACCTTCCAAACATCAGCATCACTCTAGCTAGCTTGCTATCACTGTGTTACCTAGCTTGATATCACTGTGTAACTCCTTCTGGATGAACCCAGAATCTTTACACATGCGCTTGTCTTTATCAGTATTATATCGGTCAATCCCACAAGGCCCATTACGGTGGATGAGCCGGTCGTACTTGAGCAGGTCGTAGGAGGCAGTGAGGAGCTGGGCTCGAGTGTCGATGAGCTCAAGGAGGTCAGCCCAGCTCTCATTGATGCTGTCCTTCCACTCGGCCATGGTCGCCGCTTCGGTGTGTCCCGCCTCGATCAGTTCGTCTATGGTCTGGTTGACAAAGTCCACACGCTCCTGACCTGCCATCCCAGTCTCCCGAGCAAAATCCCGGAACTTGTCCCTCAGAAGCTGTGCCGGTTTGAAGGGGAAAAAAGAGAAGTCATTTCAGCAAAGGGATGCGTGACATTTAAAATAGATTAGAAGTACAGTATGTAGGCTGAAATTTGAATATTCTTTTTTATGCATATACTGCACTGTGCGCCTTTGCAAAGAAACTTTTGGTGACCACTAGAAATAATTGCACTAGTGCACCATAATGTGATGTGCATCATGCATGTACTGTTTGCATGTACAGTACATATGCCTGTATGTGTGTCCGTCTGTCATCCCATTGTGTTTGATGTGTGTGTGTGTGTGTGTGTGTGTGTGTGTGTGTGTGTGTGTGTGTGTGTGTGTGTGTGTGTGCGCGTGCGCGCGTGCGTGCGTGCGTGCGTGCGTGCGTGCGCACGGACGTGCGCGTCGGTCTATCTGCCTGCCTGCCCACAGTGTCTCACCGTGACATGGTCCAGGTCCTGGCCCATCTCCTGGGAGGAGGCCACCACGTCCCTCTGTGAGATCCACAGCTCCAGGTCCTCCACCTCGCGGCTCAGCAGGAAGTGATGGTAGGTGTGGTCCAGCTTCTTCCTGCGGTCCTCCGCCAGCTCCTTCAGCCCTGCGTACTGTTTGTCTACCTGGCCTTGACGCCTGATGATGACCTCACTGTGGAGGGAGAGAAGGAAGGAGACAAAGAGCGGAGGAAGGAAGGGGAGCAAAGAAAGAAAGGGAAGGAAGATTATGGGGGAAGGCAAGATGAAAGGAGAGAAAGAAGTGGGTGAATTAATGATAGGATATTGGGCATAGAAAAGCGTGTCAAATACACTTCTCCCCAGACCTTCCGGTGCGTTCATAATATGCTTGCCTCTGTCCCCAGTCATGTATGTATTCAGTAAAGCTCTCATTATTGTTCCTTGTTCACTTCCCATTGGTGTTGACGCTCTGTTGTTTTTATTTCTTTACTTGTTTGTGTGTATGAGTATATATATATATATTCTATGAAAGTGTGAAACAGCTTAGGTTGTGTGAAAAAATAAATATAATAATAATAATTATATAATATAATATAATATATAAATTATATATTATATTATAATTATAATTATTTATATATAAGAATTATATAAATAATTAATATAATTCTGTGAAGTTGCCCAAACTGAAATAAAAGCAAAGTAAAAAAAAAACATGGAACATCAAAGCACTCACCCATCAGGATGGTCGTCGGCCAGCATCTTCTGGGCGCGATCAGCCAAGGCTTGCATGGAGTCAGTGTAGTCATCCACCGCCTGCTTCAGGATCAGGTGACGCTTCAACAGCAGCATGGCACTCTGCTCATCCTGGAGAGATCCAAGGGAGCAGAGGTGGTTTGAGGACATGGAGAGATGATCGGGGGGCAAGAGGAAAGGGGAAAGAGGCAGAGAAAGAGAAAAAGAAGAGACGCATATGGAAAAAGTAGGAGCAGCTTGTAACAAAAACTGTTAACTCTCCAAGACATACAGTAATGAAACACTTTGAGCTCTCAAAGTTGAACCAGGCTGCGTGGGAAGCAAAACAGTTTAGAATGAAGTAAAATGTGCCAGTGAAATTATGCTAATGCATGCAATCCTGCTTGATCTTGGCGCAACAACACACGCCTTGTTTAGGGTTAATGATCCAAACAAATTCAATTTTCACGTGCTACATCTTGGCATCTGCACCTGCTGCCTTGAGTGGTTCAGGCTACTTTGCCGTCTCTCACACTTACAGTAAGACCTGATTATATTTGCCATGTCTGCGTGCGTAACCGGACAGCAGACACGTACAATACGTATTTCATTTCTGTTTATATCACAATTTGTCAGCAGATGTGCATGTGATTCAAAAGTGTCACGGTCTCACAGATACTTCCACTTCTGCCTTCTCACACACTTTAATCTCTTTTGACAGTAAACAGTATTATCTTGCTAAGAATTGGGTTGTGTTTATTGACTTTTAATAACAAGTTATAAAGATATAGATAGTGACGGGTATCCTCACACAACCTCTCACCTCTGATTTATGCTACTTCACTTTGACTCTTTGATTTATGTTGCTGGCTTATAAAATGTGTTTTTTCTTCACACATATACAGTAGATGTCTCAACCCATTATATTTTCCTAACTCATAGTTAGCATACACTGCTGTCTTTCATCCTTAGATCTTTGTTCTAACTTCTGATCCATAAACATTATGCTGTGCCTCCTTTTTAACTCATCCTTAGAAATAGCCTAACCCTCTGCCCCCGGCACACAGTTTCCTTTGATGCTTCTTTGCTAACACTGAAGGTCAGTTCATGGTTTCCAAAAGTTTGTGTCTGACAGCCTGTTTGTTCATGCTCCATGCACCTGCTGCTTGACATTTGAATCTACACTCCAAACAACTCAAAGAATGAAAAATAATTATTCCACTGAAATCAATGAGCTGTGCATGACTTCATACGCAACCCCCCAAGGCGTCCAGCTAGTGGAGGCTGCAAATGCATAATTTGAACATCAAAAGCCTGCCACCACCCAGCCATGAACCATGTGCAATAAGAGCCTGAAATACAGTAATATGCACTTCCCAGTCTCTGACTCATGTAAATGTGGCCCCCACGACGTGCACGCTCGTGCCCCATACCTTGGCCTTCTCGTCAGCGATCATGTACAGTTCCTGCTCTCCTATCCAGGCCTCTGCTTCGTCCGCATCGTTGTAGTACTGCTGCGCCATGTCTGAGCCGCTCAGCCTCTCCCTGCGCTTGGCGTTCTCGTCCTGCAGCCGTGACCAGGTCTCCTCCAGGTCCTTCACCTGCTCTGCGATGCGCTCGGCCTCCGGCCGGCCCTCCGCCTCGGCTGCGGGTGCCATCCTCCGCCCCCGCTCCAGGACCTCGTCGACACGGGGCTGGTGGCCCTCGATCTCCCTCTGCAATGTCTAACGGGTGACGAGGACAGAACAAGGTAGGTCAGAAGTGCATATGAATATGGTATGCAGTCTAGTACATCTCACTAAAAGCACCAAGGGGGGTGGGGGGGTGGGGGTGGTGGTTGTGTTTTTTGCTTGAGAATACTAGTAAACTAACCATTTAAAGGCTTGTTAAAATGTGTCTTACATCAACTTGTGGCATAAGGTATATAAATAGTATTTGTATTCTGTTTGGATGACATCTGTGAATCATATCTAGCTGCCAGCTGTCTTGTCATCTGAGGCCCGGTTGCCGGCTCTTTGATTGCCTTTCATTTCAACACTACATCACCATAGAAACACAAGTGCAGTGGTTCACAGCCAAAGAGAGAACTCCCACTGTGTTCCACATTGGAATTAGTCACCTGGTTCTTTTTCAACAGCATTTGGACTGTTTGGAGATTGTGGCCATGCTCCTCTGACATGGCCAGTGGCATCCTCTCCTCTATCCACAGCTGAGAGACAGGTAGGAAGAGTGTGTGTGTGAGAGAGAGAGAGAGAGAGAGAGAGAGAGAGAGAGACAAAGACAGAGAGATAAAGACAGAGAGACAGAGAACAGAAACCGGGACAAAACTGTTAAAACCAGCATCCTTAATTAAGCAGTACTACATTAACACTCCAATTGCCTGGGGTTATTTAATCCATTAAATCATAGCGCCCAATCGATTTATAGCAACTGAGCACTTTTACCGACGGACCGAAAGTTATACCAGATGTGGGTGGAGCAGCTAAATGGCGATCGACAACAACGGGAGGCATGATTAAATCTAACACGACTAGCACATGATCTTTGTGTGATCTTAGAATTGGACGGGATGATTTAGATCGCGAGTTATTAACGTTTTAAGATTTTCGTTGTCGTCGGCTAAACAGGGGGGGGACATTTTCGATGACGTCCCACTGTTGTGCAACATCGAGGATTGTGCAACAGGCGCTCCTAGGCTGTGGAGCGATGCGATTGGTTTTCATATCAATAAACTTTGTCTTTTGGATAAAACTTCGCCCTGGGCGCTGGGTGTAACTAATAGAAACGACGGTGAACTTCGTCCTGGGCGATTGGGGTGTTAATATTCTCATCTTTCCAAAGCTGAGCGGCCGCCGCATTTGCCTGACCCATCTCTCATCCCCTTCATCTAATTCTTCTCCTCTGTGAAATTTGCACCGAGGCAGGTGTTTTCATCACATTACAAAATCAAAACTCTGCACTAGCAGATCCATCCTCACCATCTCATCGGCCAGGTCTCTGTAGAACTGATGGACAGCCTTAGCTGCCTCCAGATGACCCTTGCGCATCGCCAAGGGAGTGAGCAGTTGCTGGAACTCGGCTTGGAGAGCCTGCTGCTCAGCCTCCAGCTCGGGCTGGTCCTCCCTAACCCCACCATGCTTCTCCACAGCCTGCTGGAGCTCTTCCAGCTCCCTCGCCCGGTCCCGCACCTGGTTCTCTGTCATCTGACATGGGAAGGGAGATTAGGGAAGATGATGAATGACCGTCAGAATGCAATCAAAGATGTAGCAGGTGGTAATCCGACTTAACACAAAGTATCTGTCTCTCTTTTTCTTTTTTTATTCTTTTTCTTTTTTTGTTAGATGGAGTAGGTGCAAATATTTTCAGCTATAAACCTTTAAATACTTTAATAATACAGTTAAATACAAATAGTAGTAATAAACAGTATCCCTCACGTGCGCATCACCCACACACCTGGTGCTTCTTAAGAAGGATGTTGCCGATGGTCAGGTCTTTGACTTCCTCCTCACCACCTTGTAGCTGCAGTTTCAGCTCTCTCAGCCACGTTTTCATGTCGGCCAGGCTCTGGTCGAACAGCTCAGAGCGGTTGGCATCAAACAGCAAGCGTGCCTTCTCCTCGGTGGTGGACTCCAGCTTGTTCCACAGCTCGTGCAGCTTGGCCAGACGTTCCATAACAATGGGCTCAAACTCAGGCTTGGACTCCATCAGCTCCTGGCCTTCCTGTATGGAGAAGGACAGGAATGTTTAGAAGGTTACACCTTGTTTGTGGCTGGAGACTCCCGGAAATACTGGAGCACTGGTGCTGCAGTGTTCTGGAGCACCAGTGCTCTCGTTTACATTAATGCACTTTAATTATCTGAAATTTCCTATAGATTTTTTTTTTCATTATCGCAACTTTGTTGATCATTTTAAAGACGGAACTCAAATTCGATATCACGTTTTTAGCTCTGTTGGTCAGTTTGTCTGTCCATCCGCAACTTTGATCTCAAACAACATGTCTGGAAAACTACTGGCTGAAATGCCATGGAATCTTCTCTGCAACCGAAGAAAGCAGCCTGTGCTAATTTTAGTTACCGTACCTAATGGCCTTTGCTCTTGCGCCATGATTTCACACAATTTCAAATTGGCCCAATGTGAAATTACCCCACTGGCCTTCAGATCAGTGGCCTTGTGGTTGAGTGTCTGCGCTGGGACTGGGAGGCTGGGGTTCAAGCCCCAGTCGGGTCATACCAAAGACTCTAATAAATGGGACCCAGTGCCTCCCTGCTTGGCACTCAAGCAGGGAGGCACTGTACATCAAGCTGCCTCACGCTACAGAAACAGGAGATAGGCTCATGGCTCGGCAAGGCTACTTACTTACTTGGCTCTAAGCCAAAATTGACAAATGCACACAATATCTCAAAATCGAATTGGCAGATTACCATTGTGCTTAGCACGGAATAATCCTATTGATTTTGGTGAACCCATGGCCTTTTCTGCAAGTTTGAACTTGAACTTATTAGTTATCTGAATATAAAGTGAAGATTGTTATGAAACTTGCAGAGTGCATTTATGCTGCCTGGAAGATGACCCATAAGTGAGTAACCCCATGACCTACTATGCTCTAATGCCCCCTATGGCCACTGCATGTAATGAGAAGCATAGACTTGCTAGCTGGGCTCTCTTAGACTTGTTTTTATGTAGAATTACTTCCCTTTTAGTATGGCTGTAAGCACACCATCAGCACAAGTCAAGCCAACGTGTTTCTTGATCCATAATAGCTCAAATTCCACTTCTCAATGCTAGTAGTTAGGATGGGTTAAATGCAGAGGACATGTTGCCCGTATGTATTGTGACAAAGACACGCCCTTTTCATTCAAATGAAAAGATGTAATCACTTCTAATTTATGTTTCAGAGTAATAATACCACCGCGCACACACACACACACACACACACACACACACACACACACACACACACACACACACACACACACACACACACACACACACACACACACACACACACACACACACACACACACACACACACACACACACACACACACACACACACACACACACACACACACACACACACACACACTTTCCATTGACCTGATCTATTTTGTTGAGCCAGTCTTTGTTGGAGGCCAGTTCAGCCATGAAGGCTTGGTGTTTGAGCCACTTGGTGTGGAGGTTCCTGGCCTCGTCGTACGAGGTGTCCTGAGCTGTCAACATCTTCTCATTGATCCACAGAGTCAGCTGCACCATGGAGAGACACATTACATTGGATGAAAATGACTCAAGACCTGCCCTTCTAACTTAAAAATCAAGCGCCTACTGTACCACTTAGCAAAATGACACAGACAGACAGACAGACAGATACACAGATACAGTAAATAAATATACAATACTGTTGTACACAAAGAAAGGTAACATTCAAAGAGACATCAAGATTAAAATGCATGGCATTACACCTTAAATGCAAATAGACTGAACTCACATCTTGAGTGTTTTGCAGGAAGTGCTGGAGATCACGGTTATCTTTGAGCTTCTCTGACACTTCCTTGGCTCTGTCTTTATTACTGTTATGCCTGCAAGGCAAACACACACACACAAAAGAAACAGCATCATCAATATAGCTCAGACATATTGCCCATCTCGCCGTCTTTCCACTGACTTTTACTCTGACCATCATTCTCCCGTGCCATAAAAATTGATGGTTTCGACCATCAGAAGTAAATCCATAAATCCCATGCATTGTACAGTAGCACCGAGCCTCTCCCTTCTCAGAGAAACAGAGAAATACCTGACACGGTTAGCCAAATCAGCCCTCTTAGGCAGCTTTCTGCTGCAGAGTGAAAAGTAGCTCTTTGAGATCAATAACCATCATTGCCGGCGTCTGTCTCCCAGTCCGGATGGTGGTTATTCATGGGAGTACCTGGGCCCTCTCCACAGCCTACTATTAATGGGAGTACCTGGGCCCTCTCCACAGCCTCCTATTGACAGTAATGATGCTGCGTATAGAAAGCTGCCTCACTGGTAGTGGGCTTAGCTATCTTGGTTAACACCAATATATAGCTAAGTTTGTAAGAGGAATAGAGAACTTTTCAGGTGATGTGGAATAGTTGGCACAAAAAAACATTACAACACATTGTGCATCTGCAACCCGGAGTGCAGGTGTTAAGGATGACTCGTAGCTCAGCTGGCTGAGCTAGCATCATTAACAATCGTCAAAGAGTGTGTGAGGACTGGGAGTAGCTAACAGTTTTAACTTTTCCTCATTAGAACCTGCACATCTTGGCTATTTGGGTATTTACAGAAATCAAATACAGTAGTATTAGGCTACAGATGTCCAAAAACATTTGGTTTATTCTGCCCCTGCTTTCAATTGACACAAATGATGCAGTGCTTAACAAGCTGTCTCAGTGTTTTGGGGTAAACAACAAACTGAGTAAATTCACATTGACTGAAATACGTTTGGAGTATACGCAGCTAACTTTTCTTCACAGAAGTTCAGCTCAGATGTTATGTGGATAATTAGAGAAATAAAAGAAACAAGTGTAACGGTTAAAACAGGCCTAATAGGTATTAATATTACAGTTTCTATATTAACTAACACATTCAAGATATTGTTATTTATAGATTTTTAAGCTTGTAATGAACTCAAGGACACAAATGCAGATTGCAGTCTCATTTGCACACCCTAATTATTTGAATTAGGCTGGAAAATAGCATTTTAAGACCAATTATATTATAATTTTATTGTGACATTTGTCTCTATTTTATTTAGCTCTATATGCCTAGTCGTTTTGTGCTTTGTTTGAGGGCATGTATGAAAGTAACACAACATGCTGTATAATGTACACATTTACTTATAACCTAAAATATAACCTTTAATTGAACATGTAATGTGTTACATTTTAGTAACTTCACCAACACTGCTGGTTAAGACCAAGTTCAATATGAGACTAGTAGCCAAAAGTACTAACAGGTTCACTTCATTGACTGAATATAAACACATTCCAATTCTAATTCAAATTGACCACACTTTTGTTGTTTTTCTCCCTCAGTGTAATTTAGTATCCAATGTGATGAATAAAACCACGTGACGGACCTGTCTCGGATGGAGTCCATTTTGTTTTGAACTTTCCCAGAGTTGAGGTTGCCACTGTCCAGCAGCCGTTGTCCTCCCTGTAGCGTGCTCTCAATCTTCTCCTCATTGGCCTCCATGGTGCTCACAAAGTCCTCGTGCTTCTTCAGAGCCATCTCTGCCCCGTCCAGGGTGTCAGTTAGGTCTATGTGGGCCAAAGTGTACTCCTGAAACACAGACACAGTGACATGTTTGTCCCGGGGTGTTGAACAGCGGAGGGAACTCCAAAAGCACTCCTCTTGAATCATGGGGTTAAAAACACAATATTATTTGAAAGAAATGCAGTGTGGCGACATTCTTTCACATCGCATTCTTTTACCAAGCATTGGACTGCGTGATGTTGTTCAGGTTGTACTTGCTGATGGAGGATGTAGCCAATGTTGTAATTAACAATAATTATGCAGTGAATTGTCTTGTTTACCTTCTCATCTTGTTCAAAGATCAAAGCAATAGAATAAAGGCTTTCTAAAGACATTATTAGATCAACAAGACGTGATCTAATAATGTCGTGGCTCCCATGTAGAGCTTTGACTTTGTGTGGCCAGTCAATTACGCCGGTGAACTAGTTACTACTGTAGGGCATATCTATGCCATATGACTCCATGTTTGGGCAAGGTTTCAGCATAATGCACTTTAACAGTGATTATAAGAGTAATGATTATACAGTGTTATAAGCATATTACTATGAATTTGACCAACTTGACCATATATGTCATTTATGAGTGCTTATAAAACTATAATTATACAGTGTTCGAAGCAGATTAAAATGCATTATAAGTATGTTTCTAACACATTATAGACATGGGATGCATAGAAAGTGTTACCCGATATTTACAATATGAAAAGAAAGAGAGCGAGAGAAAAGGAGGGAGTTACTTCCATGGCCGCTGATCGGTCTTGTGATTTATGATGTTAGCCCTGGACACACAGACTTAAGAAGAGTCAGGTCATGGTGAGTATCCAGTCTGTATTATTATATTTACCTGGTTGTTGAGAATGGCTTCTGCAGCCTTGGCATCCCTCATGAACTGCTGGAAGCCCAGACCCTGGTCCAAGAGGTTCTTGTGACTGTCCCACAACTTCTGGAGCTCATCCAAGCCACGGTCCAGACCCTGAAGCCTCTTCTCCAGCTGCTGGTACTGAGGGTCGTCCTCCTGGCCCTGGACGACCTGGGCACCAGTGTCCTTCACACGGAGGAAGTCCTCCTCGTGGTTGTTAATGTCTTCACGCACTGCGTCGTGGAGACTCAGCTGCTGCTCTGCCTCCTGCAGTGTAGTGGGCAGCTCTTCCGAGGCTACAGCCTTCTGGGTCTTGAAGAGCCAGGACTCCAAGTCATCCATGTCCTGGAGGAAGGTCTGCAGCTTGCTGACCTCACCCAGTGAGTCCTCTCTGTCCTTCAGGGTCTTCTTCAAAGTATTCCAGGCCTCATCCAGTTCTCCCCTGCGGGCCAGGATATTGTCCACATTCTCTGGGTGATCCTTGGCGAGCTGGTCTGCCTCTCTTCTTAAGAAGGTCATTTTAGTGTTGATGGCGTCCAGGTCTCTCTCTATGCCAAACAGTTTCCTCTGGATGGTCATGACTGCTGCCAGGTCATTTCCCAGGTCTTGCGTGGACTCGATCAGCAAGGTCTTTTCTTTGATCCAGGTCTCTGTCTCGTCGCACTCAAGTCTGTAGTTGTGCAGGCTGACAGCAGAATCCACTTTCATTTTCTTGTCCTCCACCATTGCCTTGAAGGCCTCCCACCTGAAACACAGAAGATTGATCACTCAAATGCACCATAACTGAGTGTTATTGATACATGTAATATCTGCGAAAATGCAGATATTATCAAATTATTGCACATAATCTATAGACAACAAAATAGAGGAAAACACCTTTGTAAGATTAACTGAGATTATTTACAGTATGTGGACTAAACTGTCAATTGAAAAGCTAGGCTTCTGTGGTCCTGAATGTGCAGATATGTTTCTTGTTTCTTTGTTTTTCCTTTCCCATCCTCTGGAATCATTGTCTGTCCAAAAATCTAAAATACTGTAGAAAACTCACCTCTTATTCAAGCGCATCTGACATTCCTTGACCTCTTTCATTTGTGGGTGTCTGCTGTCCTCAAGCTGTTTTACTGCTTTGTTGACATCATCGACCCGTGACTGAACACCCACCATCTCTTGAGCCAGAATGCTCAACCTATGAATAAACAATCATTAGCCACAACAAATGCACAATGCAAACTGATACATGATGAAAACCGAACTAGTATTCATAAACAAGTATTACGTTTGTTTTTTAGCCTGCCCTGAATAGAGATTAAGATGGGTGCGGTTATGGCATATATTGGAATTCATATTGTCAGGCAACTTTATTACATTACAGTACATGACCGGACTGGGACTGCAATGATTATGCAGCACCCCCACCCACCTGAGACCTGAGATGACTAAAACGAACCAGAAAAAGAGATAGATCTGATACATATCATGTAGCCTATTTCCACATACCTATTCTGTACAACTTCCAAGTCCTCCAGGTTCTTAGGCACGTCCAGGCCAACCAGCCACGTCTCCTTCTGACCCATCCACAACTCACAGGCGTCCGTCTCACTGAAGATGGTGTACAGGGCCATGGTGTCATCCAGCTTCTTCTGCCTCAGGTCAGCCAGAGACATGAGCTCCATGTACAAGTCCTTAATATCCTTCAGGCGTCTCTGGATGTCCGGGGTGTTGCGGAGCTCCTCCGGCAGCGCGTTGGCTTGCTTCACCAGGGCATCGATGGTGGCTCCGTTCTTGATCACCTCGTTCTTGAGGTCGTTGTGCTTCTTCAGAAGCCGCTGGGTGGTGTACTCGTCATGGCCCACGTCCTCGCTACTCATCATCCGCTTGGTGTCCACCAACCAGGCCTTGAGGTCATCCGCATCTCCCTGGAACTGGAAGAAACCTTGGGTGTCCTGGAGGTTCTGCTTCCGGAACGCCGCCAGCTCCTCTAGCTGCTCCCACTGTCGTCTGACGTCGTCCATGCGCTCCTGGACCTTGGGGGAGCCAAAGTGCTTGGCCTGGATCATCTTGTCGCCCTCGTCCATGACCTGCTGGAGGTGAGCGCGTCGAGCCCCCAGCTCGTCCTCAAAGGCGCTGTGCTTGCTCAGGAGGATACGCACACTGGTGAGGTCCTTGCCATAGTCCAGGGTGGAGAAGATGTGCTCCTTCTCCTTAATCCAGCCCTCCAACTCCGCCATCTCCCACAGGAAGTTCCAGAAGCGCCGTGACTGCTCCAGACGGGCCCTGCGCTGGGCTGCCAGAGAGCACAGCTCCTTGTAACACAGGTCCAAGTGCTGTACCCGGTCGCGGATCACCTGGGGGTCACAGGGCTTGTAGCCTGAAAGGGTAAGATTATAATTATTTTAGAGTAACAAAAGGCAGCAGTACAATGCATGCCAGGACATTATGCTGCTAATGATGTGGTGATTTTTGTTGATTGGCTATTTTGTTTTGGGAGATTTCTTCAACCCAAGTGACAAATATCTGTAGTCCTTGTGAGTCTTTATTCTTAGCTGAGGCATTTGAGAAAAAAAATTACTTTGTAATGTAATGCCCAACAAGAGACAAAATCCATTTTACATCACCCTGACCCAGAGTGGGGGATCACACGCTCCATATGAGAGCAAATCCAACTCATGTTTCACATGTATCCCTTCGCTTTGACATTGGTTTGCTGTTTCTCTACAATCTACTACGTAATAAAAAAAGCTAAATAAAATATTTGAAAGATAAAATATTATTAATATTTACACTTACTTAATGAGTCTCCATTGGAAAATTCCAGTGCTGCAGCATTGGCATTTTCTACCCTCTCTGCCTGTAGGGCAATGTCATTTTCTACTAGGGCATGTTTCTGTAACAGGTCCTCAACTTCTAACAAGTGCTTTCCGAAGTCAGGAGACAGCAGGCGAGCCTGAGGGAGAAACCAAAGGTGTGTCAGAGTGGCTTTAATCACTTTAGATGCTATAAGTGTGCAGTAACCTTCAGTGCTGACCAACATCTATTCAGTTTCACAGTGTAGGTTTTGAAGTTCATGCTGACACACACATTACAAGGACAGCATTCCTTCACTTAATATACAGTGAAAATTAATGGCTTATGAAATACAGTAGAGACATATCACATCTTTTTAAATATGTACATTCAAGCTGCAATATGGTTGCTGCTGTGTATGGAGCATAGATCAGCACAGTGTCCAGAATACAGTAGATAGCAGGTAGTGATGGTAATATACATGCCTGTACTATGTAGTACTAGTCAGTGATATTGCTGTAATGAGTAGTGTTTAAATGAAGTGGTTACAGATCTGATTATAAAATCTATGAACTCAAAGCATTATGGTTTTGTTTTCTTGGGCTCACATGCTATGCTAGAATTAGTTACTACTACTATTTCTATTACTTACTTATTACTTATTACTATTACGATATAATGCAAATAGCCTGTTGTGAAAATACAAAACCCTAAAGATGCACATTCATGGCTTTAGCAGGTTGGACAGTTGGTTAGAGAATAGAGACAGTAATGTCACAGAGTTGATCCCTGCAACTGCAATGTGTCCTGTCAAAATGTCTCAACCTGCCTGCTCACAAACTGTATCAGGATAAAAAACATCAGCTGAATGTCTAACATGAAAATGACAATGCCAGGGCACATTTTTATTTCTTTACTTATATAAAGTTATTTATTTATTTGTATCTATTTGGCCTTTCTCTTGTTCAGCACATATTAATTTGTTTTTTTTGGCTATACCAATATATTATTATTATTATTATTAGTAGTACTAGTACTAGTATTAGTACTATCCATCACCTCCCTACTATACATCACCTTCATTTCATCCATCCAGCTGATGATGTACAACATCTCCTGAAAGATCCTCTGCAGTGTGAGGGTTTTCTCCAGGCGGGCCCTACGGGCCTTCAGCAGCTCCTGCAGGTAGTCCCACAGGCGCAGGACGTTGTCTTTGCGCACGTCGATGCGCTTGGCGTCGTGGTAGCGCTCAGACTCCAGCTCCTTGGAGATGGCCACCAGCGCTTGGACGCGCTCCTCGTACGCGGCGATGTCCGTCTCTATAGCGTCGTGCTTCTTCTTCGCTGCTTCTACAGCCGGCAGGTCGTAGCCAAAGTTATCCTGAGGAGACAAATTGGAGGGTGGAGAGTCTTTCAGGGCAGAGGAAATCTGAATGACCTTAAATGCAAAGGGTTTGTTGTGGTTTACAGGCAAGATAAACTGATGATCAAATGATTTGTTCTTCATGGTTATGTACCGGCGTGTTTTGCATGTTTGTATAATTTAAATTAGTTCTGAAATATCCTTTGAGGATGACATAACAGTGCTATAGACGAATAACGGTCCTAAATCCTAATTATCCATAATGTATAAATGATGGATTAGGAGTCAGGACAGATAGGCCTTTTCTGGGAGGGGTCAGAATAAATTATGGATTTAGACTGTTATTCGTCTCAAGGATGTAATCACCCATTCTCCTATTTTTTTAAATTCTTTTAAGGATATCAAAACAAATAATACGTCATGGAGGCGCCCACAAATTGATTATTTTCAGCACAGCATTGCTATGAATGAAAAAGCCCTTTCTATTTTATTTCTATAGTTTTAAGACATTTACAGTGCAAAGTGAAAAGGCCAGGACTTTCGGCACAGGTACCCGGAACTCGTATTCCGTATCACTGATCTAAGCTAAGGATGGTGTCCAAAGTATATTAAAATGGCAAGACTTAATCGTATCACTGTCGCAGTCAGTCACTTGACAAGGTTTATGTATTTTCCACTTTCAACATAGCTTCCTTATTTTGCAACAATGTTGATCAAATGTTTTAAAAATAGCAAAAACAAAATCGCTGTTCACCGTAGTAGTACATACAGAATGGCTTAAAGACCAGCTGAAATGGCTTTTCATGACCATAGTGTGAAGAATTTCCTAGTGAAACAGGGGCTGGTTATGTCATAAATAATCATAACTCCATGCGGAAGAGTAATTGATACTCTAGGAGTCTAGGTAGAGGTAGTAGTACATATCATGCTAAAAGTGTGAAAAAATTGTAGTTGTGTTGTTGCTGTTGTTGTTGTGTACCTGAGCGACAAGCCTCTGGTTCTCCAGGAGCCAGGTCTCTCTCATGGCAGCCTTCCTGTCAAAGCGCCGGGCCATCTGCTCCAGTTTCTCCTGTCTGATCAGCTCGTCCCTCAGGACACGCTCCCGCTCGTGCTCCGCCCTCTCCAGACGCTCCCAGGCCTGTGCATGAAACAAAATCACAGGAAGTCTCAGCAGAGTTTTGGTTTAGGATGCTTTAAAAACAAAATTGCTTGACAATAACCAGTGGTGTAACTAACTGGTTATTGTCAAGCAATACGTACATTTAATACTGTACTTAAGTACAATTCTGAGTTTATTTGTTTTACTTTACTGGAGTAACCAGTGGTGTAACTAAGTACATTTAGTACTGTACTTCTCTCTTCTATCTATAAATGCACCAAGTCTCTGTACGTACGTGTGTACGTCTGTAATTCACTAAACTCGAGAACCGTTCGCCCCACCAACTTCAAATTCAACACACGCGTTCCACAACCCAACAGGGAGTGCAGTGCCCTGTGTCGAGTCCGTTGGATAGCCGGTTGTCCAGAACCAGCACAAAAGCCTCTGCCCGGGCTCTGGACCTGATCACCCTTATATCTCCATATATGGAGCTGGCCTGCTCTGACATCACACCACTTCATAAAGGGACACAGAGAGACAGATACAGAAATATGGGAATAAAAGGGACACAGACAGATGGGTGAACGGGTACTCTGAGACGGGTACAACGGGTATTGCATAGCCGAGTGGGGCATGGGTCTTCAACTTCCATCGTTACCGACTCTGTGCTCTACAGCTGAGAACCGGTCTAGTAAGTACAATTCTGAGGTATGTTTTTGAGTGGTGTAAACCACTCCTACGACTGGCTTTGTTAGTTTACGTGTCTGTCTGTCTGTCTGTGCTCAAAAAATGAGCATGGTTGCTACGGTCACCCAGTTCACCCGGGTGTGATTTCATGTCAGATCAGAGCTGATCAGGCTATATAATACCTTACACCACTCAGTTCACACGGGTGTGATTTTTTACTTTACTGGAGTACTTACAATTTTCAATAATTTTACTTCTACTCCTTATTATAACAAAACCACTTCAGCCCTTTATATACTTCTAGATCTGCTATTTTCATTTTTATACAGTTGAAAACTTGCTAAATGGGACCTTCCTACTCAATGTATTTTACTGACTTATGTATTGACTTATGTATTTTACAATTCATAAATACAATTTCTGACAACTTGTAGTTGCATTGAAAAATAGTCGGTGCTATGGAAACGGCACCATTCCCTTTTGAGCGGCAGGTTCTGTAAAGACAAACGCTGTAATGACCAGGATGGTCATTAAAATGAATGTTCCGGCCTGGGCCGTGGCTCAGCGGTCCAGGCACCTTGGCTGGTAATCCAGTCTGGCAGTGTGCCGCGGGTTCGACTCCCGATCCCGACGGCCTTTACTGCATGTCATCCCCCCATCTCTCTCCCCATTTCCTGTCAGCCTACTGTCTGCCCCTCCATAAAAAATATAAAATAAAAAAAGGTGAAAAATGAATGTTCCACAGTATGACTTTATTCTCAGTTGTGAGACTATATGTTAACTTTCCAGAAAAGGATACAACAATTGCTTTTCTTTTTTAACCACATGAACCTTAGCATCCCTATTCTGGACTGGGCATACTAAGCGAACATTCCACAACGAAAACAGCAGATCTACAAGCTCACAATGTGCCATATTACCTGTGGATCAGCTATTTTAGGAATAGGGATTTGTTTTTATAGGGTGAAAAGGAGGGGACCAATAGACCCCTGGGGGACCCCCGTTAGATTGGGTTTAAGTAGTTAGCAGCAGAGTTAATTCATTTATATGAACTATTCTTTCTCAGTGTGGAGTCTCACCCTGTTGATATCTGCCACCAAGGCTCCTTCTTTAGGGGTGTAGACCCTCTGGTTGTTGGCCCGCATTCGACTATGGATGGTGAATAGCAGCACTTCCAGGTTGCCCTTCTCCTGAAATCTGCAAACAATGAAATTCAAACAAAGCAATCAAATCAAAACTCAGTGGAGAAATCTAATAAAAAAAACATTCTAATTATTCTAGAAAACAGCACAACATAAATCACTGTCATAAAACAAATGTGAAAGTTACACCAATGTTAGTTACATTAATATCAATGGTGACATGAATGAAAAATAATGTGTAATATGCATTATATATATATGCTAACTTAAAAAACTTCAAATCAAATCAAACTTTTATAGAGCATCTTTCACACAACCTTAATTTACCTAAGTGTAAAGCAGAACACATCAATGCTAGTGTACTGTGAACTCACTTGGGTGGCTTCTCTACAGTGCGGTAGGAGTTGAAGGCCTGTAGCTGCTGCTGGACTCCTGTCAGGGAGTTGGCTAGCTTCCGGTTGTTCAACACAATGATGGTTTGCTCGATCCACGTGAGCAGATCTGAGGCCAGCGTCTCATATTTGTCAACCATCTGCTCAGTCTCAATAGCATGTTCCAGAACCTAAAATGTAACGATTAGATGAGCCAAAAGTCACAGAAACAAATGCACACAGACATTTATATATAGCAACACATGTACAAAACACAATGATCCGCTGTGCAAGCATGCGCGCAGGCACGCACGCACGCACGCACGCACGCACGCACGCACGCACGCACGCACGCACGCACGCACGCACGCACGCACGCACGCACGCACGCACGCACGCACGCACGCACGCACGCACGCACGCGCGCGCGCGCGCGCGCGCGCACGCACGCACACGCACACACACACACACACACACACACACACAGCACCATATGTCCACATACAGTATATTCACCTTGCCAACTCTCTTGCCCTCAACAGCAAGTTGCTTCATCTTTGAGAAGTAGTGGTAGAACGCCACAACGTACGTGATGATAGACTTTTCATCAGGGTTCTCTGTATACACATCTGCAAGAAACACAACAACACAACAGTCAGTTAAGCACTGAGAGCCAAAGCAGTGAACACAGTAACCCAACCCAGGACTCTTTTCTCCAGGGTTTAGGCTCATAAATAATATAAGTTCTAAAAGAAGACCCGTCAACTTGCCTTCTGGGTCCAGCAGTTTGGTCACCCCAAGCTTCTGCTCCGCTACGTTGAAGGCGTTGTGAAGGTTGTGGGTTTGGTTGGACCTCTTCAGACTGTTATAATCCACTAGATCTGGCCTGGGAGAGACGGAGAAAGATGGAAATGGAAATAGGAGACAGAGAGAGAGAGAGAATGGGAGAGTGGGAGAGCGCAAAAGAACAAGACAAAAAGAGAAGAGTGAAAGAGATGAACGATGAGTGGAGAATGAAGACGAGAGACATTGAGCAGAAAGGTTTTGCAGCGTGTTTACATTGATGGAGACAGGACCTGCGAGAGTGGATTGGGCGATTCATCTCTGCTTACCGGTGTTTGTGTATGAGGGCGTTGAAGGCCATGCCGTCTTTCCAGCAAGTGGTGAAGTTGGTGATGTTGACGTTGGGATATCTGTGAAAAGAAAGCCAGGGGGCTGTCACTGGCTGTGCAGCGGTAACATTTCTGAGAAGCTTCTGGTGCAGATCCGTTGCCAAGTTCCATTATGTTAGCATTAGCCACCATGGCTAAACAAGAGCTATTGATCCTGTAGCTTTAAGGCTTGACGATTGATTTGCATCGATCCCACATCCCATAAACCTGTAGAAATGTAAAGGATACTCTGCAAACCATGAGCTCACATTTCATGTCATTCTTTCTGCTGCTCTTTCCATTGTTCGGCTTTAACCTTTCTGTGAGAGGGTATTTCTATCAGACTTTCTTTCATGTAGTGTTTGTACAGTCCGGCCAGCCAAGTTTCCCTTGTGGGGCAATCAATATTTCACCTTAACTTTTTACTTGAACTAGAGCTGGACCCAGACGCAGTTGCAATACATTTTAAAACCAATCCTTGGGAATCCTGTTAGACAGAATGTGAAATCTGCAGAACTATCCAGCATAGAGTCAATTGGGGGTTTGCAACATTTTTCAGGCCGAGGGCCCCTTAGATCAGTGGTTCTCTTCCTTGTCAAGGACCCCCAAATATATTTGGCTGCAGAGTGCGGACTCCCAGGGAGGCAGGGAACACACATATTGTATAAAATGTGTTAGACTCCAGCGAAGTTCATTCCCTATTAAAAGTTACTTACTATAAATCTTGCAGAATGAAAAATAGCAGTAATTTAAACAGTTTGATCTAAGCGTGAAGTCGTGTGTGACCAATATAATCTTTACTCATAACAGCTTTCCTGCCTTTTGCTGGCAGCTAATAAACCTTTAGTCCTGTTCAGTAGTGTTGTGATTTGGAATGACCTTCTATAAGGTCTCTAGAAGTCTTCATCAGCTAAGGTAATATATCATGACAAGTATGTGTTTACAGAGTACATGCGATAAAGTTGGATTACTATACCATTGGTATTTTTGAGTATTCTGAATGTGGGTATTGCTTCCCCCTTTGTTTAGTATTGATGTGTGAATTGTGTAGGATTGATGTTTTTTTGTTTTTTGTGTGTCTGTGCCTACACTGTAGTCCTCTGTCACTCAGCCCGTTAATTCCTGCTGCCCGAAACCTGCTGTTACTTTGAACAGTGCACTCCATGGTACTATTTCTTCCTTTGTTCCATAGTGAACAAAGTTCAATGTAGTTTTGTGAGATGACGTTCTGTTTCACAAAACAACTACTTCTTGTACTCCTGCCATATTCCCTCCCACTCACCCTGCCGTCTTCATCTGGCACCACAGGAGAAGAGCATCCTTGGCCGAGCGGGTCTCCTTCTGGTCAGCCTGACCGGTCTCCACGATGATGTCCTGGATCTGAAAGGAGCCAGAGGCCCAGAGCAGGAGAAGATGAGTTGAAAGGAGCCAGAGCAGGAGAAGATAAGTGGGGAAAAAGGCTTAACTAATGACTGTCAGGAGGTTGATATCAAGAAGAGTGATTCACAACAAGCACATCACTCATACATTCCAAAACATGTTATTTAGGGCAGTGTATCTCCAAGTGGTGTCTGGAGACCCCCAGGGGTTCCTGAGGAGCTTCCAGAGGGTCCCAAGCAAAATCAATTTCAAATAGCATAAAAATCATTTGAACCACTTCCGACCCAGCTATTTAAAAATAGCCAATCTACAGTACATGCTCACGACGTGTCACATAGCTCACCGTTGTGAGCTAGTAGCTCACAGGGTTAGCGTTGAGCTTTTTTTAACACAAATGTTCTGCAAATGAGGGTCTGCAGCCAGCTAATCAAGCTGGGAGTCCTTGACATGAAAACATTTGAGAAACGGGCACAAACAGGGAGCATTTCATGTTCAAGTGACATATAAACATATCTTCGAAATACATAATTTATTTACATCATGAGACTAAATTTGTGTTTAACGGCCAAGCTACACCAGGCTTTTCTCGCACAAAACGCGCACGTTTAACCGCGTGCGGTTAAACGCGTGCGTTTAATTTAGGTCCAGTCCTATTTTAAAAAAATCACACCCGTGTGAACTGAGTGGTGTAAGGTCTTATATAGACTGATCAGCTGTGGTCTGACGTAATGTCTGACGTAATGAAATCACACCCGTGTGAACTGGGTGACCGTAGCAACCATGCTCATTTTTTGAGCACAGACAGACAGACTAACAAAGCCAGTCGTAGGAGTGGTTTACACCACTCAAAAACGCACGCGCGGGCCGCGCGTTTAGGGTAAACGCGCGAGAAAAGCCTGGTGTAGCTTGGCCGTAATTTGTGTGTTTCATTTTTGTAAAACAAGACTGCAATGTCAGTTGTTATACATTGGCATAGTTATTTCACAGTCTGGATCTGTGCCAATTGAAAGCGTAGTCAAATTGATAGGAGTGCGAGGAGGTGGGGGCCCTTTCATTATCAAGGTTCTTCTTATTTTCCCACACAGTGGGATAGTAATTAGAGCGGTGATGTGATCTGAGAGACAGGGCCCACGGAGAAGACTAAATTTAGCCTGCTTTGGTTCTCCGGCTGTGTTCATATCATAAAGAAGGAGACAGGAGTGAGTGACTTGCTTTAAGTTTGTCTTTTCTTTTCTTTTTGGTGTGTAAAAGGGTTGAATAATGCATACTGTTTGAACCAGCGCCGACTAAAAATAACAGGGCTGCTGCTGTCAAATTAAAAATAAATACACTATTTTTCAACTAGTAGATGAAGCGAATCAAACTGACATGTTCTGATATTCTCTGTGAGCTGCTAACAATCTATCTATTTTCAGTACTTTGGTTCCCAGGGAGACATGAATTTTCTCTTTTGAGTATCGAGCAAAGCATTTTGGGAATCACTGCACTAGATTATCTGTTGAATGTGAACATGACCAGAATATAGAGTTCTTCCAAAGGTGACGTGTGTGTAGTAATGGTGGACTGTAACCACATGAACACTAGTGCCTCTATTCTGGGACAAACATACCGCGGAAATAGATCTACAAGCTCATGCGTAGCGCCGGACTGGACCAAGTATAAAGCTTTGGGGGGTATACAGTAGGGATTAAGTTAAACTCAGAGATGAGTTATTTGACATCATCGCCCAATTCAAATTCCTCTGAAGGAGCGATGCACAATTATCTTCACTAATCATAATTGATATTCAGGATATTCAGACTGAAAGGCATTCATTCTAACAACAGCAGAACTGGGTTTACCTGGAAGCGCAGGATGATGGTCCAGATGAGACCCAGGATGAGGCGGTGGTTGCCATCCACAATGTCATGGGACCCCATGTTTTCCAGGTGGACTCGCTGCTCCTTGAGGAACTGCAGGGCCTTATCCACATTCTCCAAACAGTGGATGCGCATGCGACCCTTAGTAGGCCTTGGCTGGGAGAGAGAGAAGAGAAAGGGGGAAAGAAGACAAGGACAAGAAAAGAGTCAGATGCAACCATATAAAGCTGGGGATTATAGTTATTGTGTAGGACCTCAGAGCAAGAACACCTGCACGCACGCACGCACGCACGCACGCACGCACGCACGCACGCACGCACGCACGCACGCACGCACGCACACACACACACACACACACACACACACGCATGTACAGTAAGCACACATTAGACAGGACTGTTTTCAAGCTAGTCTGGTCTCTTCTTGTGACCACCGTGCTCTGACTTCTGGTGCGTTACCCACTCAAAATAACATCATGAAAAATGGATTGCAGAAAGTGGCAAGAGTCAATTTAAATTCTTTGTATTTTCTACATAGCAGATGAGGCAGACGTTTCGGCACACTGAATTTAAATTGACTCTTGCCACTGTGTACGATCCATCACCTTGGTTTTTCAGATTGTCTGGTCTAACAGCAGCATCGTACCAGTCGTTCCCCAGAGAGGACCTCCAGTAGTTTGATGAGCATGCGTCCATCTCTCAGATCCAGATAGAGGTCAGAGATCCGACAGCCAACCCGAGATAGGATGGAGTTGACCCACTTGGTGAAGGTCTTCTTCTGGACAGCCTCACGCTCATCTGATGATGTTAAGAATAATAGAAATTAAAAACATGATCTCCTAACCCTAATATCTTTCTTTACTGCTCATCGCAATTTAGCTAAATTAACCAATAGAGAATAGCAACAAAATAAAATTAAACAAAGATTTTGCTGAGAGGCAGATGACAATGGAAACAATTTTGCAATGTATACTGCACATACATTTAATTTTCCTCACATTTTTAAAACAATACAAAAACAGTACACAAAATAATAAAGGAGGGAAAAGTCCCAAGAGGAGGCCCCTAACTATGTATAACCACATTAGTAGGACATGATTTGCAACAATTTGCAACAACAATTAGCCAACAAAGTTGGCACGCATAATTATATAGAATTACAACTGACATGATTGTAGCAAGGACATGAAAGGACATTTCATACTCACTCTAATGCAATAGAACACTGCAGAACATACTGTACGTATCAACAGGGTTGGAAAGTAACACAATAATTAATTGTGCTCTCGTTAGTGTAATTGAGCAGCTTATTCATTTAGGGTTTTTGTAAACATTATAAATCTAATTCTACTTTCACTTGAGTAGACTTCTGATGAAGTATTGCATTCCACTACTTTTGGAAAGGTATGGATTACAGAGTAGCCTCCAGTTATGCGGAGATTCCGTTGAGGTTTGCGTTGAACCTATTTTCCCTCATAGGTCAGTCTTTGAATAAGCTTTCTTATAAACAAACCTACAGTCAGAATGCCACATTGATCCTTGTAACAAGTATCTGTTACTCAGTCTTCAAAAGAACTACACACACAGGTAACCTTACTTCTACTTGAGTACTATCTATCTATGTTATGTAACAGTATTTCTATGACATTCTAGTCTTTCCATCCCTGCATATCAGCACACTTATTAATATCATCAATATTACCAATGAATATTCCCATAGCACAGATTAGCGTTCCTTTTACATCTCTACTTATACTGTACCCCCGATATGGCTGATAAAGCGCTGTTGTAATTATGCTTAGAAAACATAATAACTGTGGAGCCGCGTAGGTGTACATATGTAAATATCTCGGCACCTGTAGTGCAAATTTGGTATGAAAACGTACAAAGGTCCAAAGAGAGTGAACAGCACCATTTGGCCAGACTGACACATTAAAACGCAGGCAGATGTGACACCTACTCAGAAGTGATAATTATGCCGCCGTACCATATGTGCATATGACCCACTGTTCTCTGTTCTGAATGCTGCGTGTCTGTGGAGGTGGGTGATGTGGGCGGTAGCAGTTGCTGTGTGGGTGGGCATGGGGATTGATTAAATGTACTAATATTGATGCTGAGCAGATAAATTATCGTTTTCTGTAAAACGGTTAGGCGCAGGGTCAAGCAATGTAAATATGTAATGCTAATACACATTTATAATATTAATGATACATCAGACTTTGGAGATCGCTATTCTTGGTACTCAAAGATGCTTTAAATAAACTAAAGAAACAACAACTCTGAATGAAAATAAATAAAAGTGGTAAAATAAAAGCAACAAAAAAGAAAAACAAACTAGAAAAGTGCCCTCCATCCACTGTGGTGCATCCGGCATTGTCAAGCATCTACACGAACACAATTGGAATTGGCCCATAACTTTGTGAAGGCAATTGCAGCCAAAGGGTATGAAATCCATGTTTGAATCCACAGTGCCCTAGATTGTACAGGTAATTAGCTGAAAGATGGACGGAGGGACAGACAGACCCACAGGAGTGAAACAAATAAAAAATCCTTCAGCTTTGCCTGTTCTCGCCTGGCAGGGATAAAAACATGTTTAACAAAAAGCACAATAAACAGTCTAAAAATGTGAGTTTTGAGGGTAGTTTACTCCCATTATTAGAATAAAAAATCACACCCGTGTGAATTGAGTGGTGTAAGGTCTTACATAGCCTGTCTGACGTAATGAAATCATGTCTGACGTAATGAAATCACACCCGGGTGAACAGGGTGAACATAGCAACCATGCTCATTTTTTCTGCACTAACAAAGCCAGTTGTAGGAGTGGTTTACACCACTCAAAAATTATATAGTAGTAGTAATAACAACCAATAAGACGCACTGAGGGCTGAAACAACAGAGCTTCTTAATACGGTTAATACTGCTTCAGTTAAAGGTATTCAGTTATGGAGATCCAGGTGATGATAGTTAGCTCCACATATGGAGATCCATGTGTTGTACCAACTTGATTCATTTGCAAGTGTGACTCGCGTCGTGGCAACCACACTGGTTATCATGAGACTCACACAATATGTTTTCGGGCCAGGGAGGGCGTAAAATGTGTGCTAATTAGTAAGGCCAGACGGGGCCTCGGGCCAGCCCAGTTAGGGCCCAGGTAGGGCCCAGGTAGGACCCAGTTAGGGCCCAGTTATGGCCCAGGTAGGGCCCAGTTAGGGCCCAGTTAGGGCCCAGGTAGGGCCCAGGTAGGGCAGGGCCTTAATTTTCGGGCCTGTCGAGAACTCTATTTTTTTCCGGCTGCCAGGCGTCGGGCAGCTGGTCCACTGGTAGGATTTCCATTACTGTGGTGTCCGCTTGATTGTCACCATTGTATGTCTCCAGACTCTGTTTATAAAGAAATGACTGGTCACTTTTTGGAAGACTTTTTCGAATTCAGTCTCATCAGAGTTCTGCCAGTGACTACGTTGTGACCCAGCAGGACCTCAGCGGTTTTCTTGAAGCATGTCACCCATTGCTCGTCCCCAGAATCTGCTATTTTGATATGAAAACCTGTATCTCCCGTCAGTCGGTCGGTCACTCCTCCATATATGGTCACGCCTCATGACATCACGCCTCCATATATGGTCCCAGTCACACCTCATGACATCATGCCTCCATATATGGTCACGCCTCGTGACATCACGCCTCCATATATGAAGATCATGACACTGACCTCATCAAACCCTGGATAGGAGAAGACTGGATCATCACCTAGATCTGCATATATGGAGCCGGCCAGCAACTCTACATCTGACCTAAAACCTCAAACCCATAGATCTCCATATATGGAGCTGACCTGTTCTGACATTCCATATGTTGATCCTCCCCACCCGTTCCTCTTCGATGTCTCCCTTTTGACTGACTTTGACTTTAAACTCTAGACAGGCCCTCCCCGAAGTTATTATTGCAGCCACGCCCGGCAGCTGGCAAAAACTAGAGTTCTCAACAGGCCCGAAAATTAAGGCCCGGTCCTACCTGAGCTCTCATTAAACCCTGTACACTCAAGACACTGCCCCCACTGCCACCCTTAGATCTCCATGGAGCTGACCTGTTCTTACATTCCATATGTTGATCTGACCTCATCAAACCCTGTACACATTCCATATGGAACATATGGAATGTCAGAACAGGAAGGACGGGTGGGGTAGGATCAACATATGGAATGTCAGAACAGGTCAGCTCCATATATGGAGATCTAAGGGTTTGAGGTTTGAGGTCAGATGTAGAGTTGCTGGCCGGCTCCATACAGATCTAGGTGATGATCCAGTCTTCTGTATTATGGTTGATGGACTGACAACCATATATGGAGATCTAAGTGTCTCCATGATGTCACGAGATGTCATGAGAAGCAATACCATATATGGAGACGTGGGTGACTAACTAACAGACAGGAGATTCAGGTTTTCATAACACACTGATAAGGAAACCTGTGAAGCTATCTTCTATGACAAAAAAGTGAAAGTTTTTCGCTTAAAGCACTGCCCCATATACAAATGTCATATTTCAGATGAAAGCTGGGCAAGAACAGAAATAATATGGGGGTGACATTATAAGAAACTAGGACAGCGGTGGGGTGGTTTTCCTTGTGGAACAATACCAACTTGCTTATAGTTGATTGCACACCAATCCCTCAGCATTGACACACATTTGAGCTGGACTCAAAAACTGTGTATTTCCGTATGGGCACACTAGGGCATTTCCATATGGGCACACTAGGGCACACTAGGGCAGTGTGCTGTCACCTTTGTTATATTTTATACACAAACTGTTGTCATAGAAGTTACCAAGGACATTGTCAAACAGGGTCCAGTTCTAAATGACATCATCGACTGGTTTGAGGCCTCACATTTGTATCTGAATACATCAAAGAGCAAAAAGCACATTTTAAATTTTAGACAGAATGCTCCAACCCCCACTCTGTCTATTATCAGAGGAGAGGAGTATGAGGTGGTGGCAGAGAGTATAAATAGTTCGGTCTTATTATAGATCACAAACTACAGTATGCTGGGACAAATGTGCTGATGCTATTTTTAAGAAGGGCCAACAGCGCAGGTACATTCTTAGAAAACTGAATATTTGTAACATTGATAACGTAATTCTGGCCAAGGGTGGGTGATTTCTGTCTCGACACTGCCTTCTCCTATAGTCTGGTCAGTGGTCAGGCACGGTTCAGTAGAGAGCACAATTGGGAGGGATAGCATGTTCCTCCGCAGTCCGCACACAATATGCCCTTTGGGAGAAACTCCTCACTGTCAGATAAAAAGAAGCAGCTGGTGACTCCATGTATAACGTAGAAGACATGCTTGTCTACACCCTCCCCAGACCAAACAGTAGGGGTTGGCAATGACAGGGACAAAAAGTAAAAAAAAAAAAAAAATCATGTACCATCTGTACCTGACCAGGCTGACTGAGAATGCAGTCAGCCTGGTCAGGTACAGGCTGACCAGGATAGTGGATAGCATGTACAACATGTTATCCACTTTCAGGGGAGTTCCAGCCACTGCCTTCAGGTTGGAGCCGAGGTATAGATACTCACCAAACAAGCAATCTAATGTATTAACATGGCAATAACTCAATTAAACAAGATGCAGGAAGCAATGGGGAGTTTGGGAAAATACAGCGAATAGAGTATGTGGAATACATCCACTAAATTATGTAGAATTACATGGACTAGGATGTGGAACACATGAAGAAGGGGATGTGTGTGTGTGTGTGTGTGTGTGTGTGTGTGTGTGTGTGTGTGTGTGTGTGTGTGTGTGTGTGTGTGTGTGTGTGTGTGTGTGTGTGTGTGTGTGTGTGTGCGTGCGTGCGTGACGTACGTGCGTGACGTGCGTGCGTGCGTGACGTGCGTGCGTGACGTACGTGTGTGACGTGCGTGACGTGCGTGCGTGCGTGACGTGTGTGCGTGACGTGCGTGCGTGCATGCATGTGGTCGCCTCATCTCCCCTCTACACCATGTTTATTCCAACTCCCAGATATGAGTGCAAAGGACCGCATCCTTAATGACTCTTGTAATAAATGATTTAGACCCCAGTGCAAGGAACAGCCTGAGAGAAGAAACACGAGGAGAAGGAAAGAGAGGGAAAACATGCACAGAAATAGAGGCAGAGGAGGAAAAGACAAACCAGAGCAGGGGAGAGGAAACAGAGGGAGAAAGAGAGGGAGAAAGAAGAAATGAGGGAGGGAGAGAGAGAGAGAGAGAGAGAGAGAGAGAGAGAGGGTAAAGATAAAACAGAGAAGTAAAGTTGTTTGGGGGGGGCAGACACAGACATAAGAGGGGAAAAGTGATGAAGGAGAGAGAGAACGAGAGAGCAAGAGAGAGAGAGAGAGAGAGAGAGAGAGAGAGAGGCCAACAGACAGACAGAGAGACAGATAGAGAGGCACATGCTTTTACCAATCCAGGAGAAGAAAAAAAATCGAAAATAAAGAACAGTAAAGAATCATTAGCTGTCCCCTGAACAACTCAGTACCCACTGATACCATCCTTGGCCTCCTAGACAGTCAAAGTGAGCCTATAGCTGTGTTTACTGTTTACTTAGCCATTAAGTCCATTAAATAAATCATGCTCCTCCCTACTCGCAAAAGCAAAACAACAGCACGTGCAAGAATCACCATGAAGGTAACCATCCTATGCAATAGTAATAGCGGTTAAAACATGCTATAGTCATGTACCTTGGGCTCTGTGGGGCTAAAAGCCCCATTAAGAGCATCAGACGCGCCTTTGCATCAGCAATTCAGAAACACTCGCGTCACATTATGTCAGCAGTATGGGAAAGGGGAATAAGAGGTAACACATAACACGACCAACCTTAAGGTGGTATCACAAAGCCTAGTGTATGTACCAATGGCAGGCAAGAGAATAATACAATTACAATACCCACCTTAAGGTGGAACCAGTACTTGTGTAGTGTGTGACAGAGAGCGTGTGTTTGCACGCATGGACCTAGTTAGAAACCCATGACAAATGTGGTGTGAGATATTTGGGATGCTATCTGTTATGGGAGAGTAGAGAGACTTAGGGCTCCATTTTTGTCTCATCTCTCTAAAGCCACTATTTGGGGTTTTAGGAGTGGGGAAAGGGTGTTCCCCCACTAAAGTTGGTATTTTGGTTACCTGTCTAAATCCCTTAAACACCTCCGTTACCCGTTATTTTATGCATAGGTGTGGTTTGGGTGTTGCAATAATTAAAGCAGATTTAACCAATCACCAGTCTTGGCTTTAAGAGATCCCTTTAAGAGCTGCGGGTAAAGGCTGCGACAAAATTGGAGCCCTTACTGAGGAAAACCAAAAGACAGAAGAATTATGGGATTGAGGAAGAAGACCGATAAGACCAGTACTACTGGTCTTATCGCTGTGTGTATACGTACGTGTGTGTGTGTGTGTGTGTGTGTGTGTGTGTGTGTGTGTGTGTGTGTGTGTGTGTGTGTGTGTGTGTGTGTGTGTGTGTGTGTGTGTGTGTGTGTGCGTGCGTGCGTGCGTGCGTGCGTGCGTGCGTGCGTGCGTGCACGCGCGCGTGCGCGCGCGTGTGCATGCGGGTGTCTTTTAAGAGTCGTATGGTCAAGTAGAGAACATTGGATGGGAAACAGGTCAGGAGTATGTATGTGTGTGTGTGTATGTGTGTGTGGGGGGGGGAGTTGAACACTACTCTACTCGAAGTAACAGCACTTTAGTCTAATACACGAGCTGCTTAACAAAGACTTCCATGTTCTCTGTGAATAATTCCTGTTCAGTCTCACCCCAATTTTTTAGGAACATTACACACAACGTGCAAGCAGGAATTAACTTTAGCAGTGTGAAATAATAATAATAATACTGTCAACATAATAGTGAAAATGCATTTTAACAGTCAATTACAGTCTGTATGGCACATTGCTGGAGCTTATAATAAGATGTAAACAAAAACAAGTTGTTTTTGCATACCCAACAGATGTGACTCTTGACCTTGTCAATAAATGACTCTCTCTCTCTTTTTTTGTTTTACAGAAACCAACTATTTTACTTTCAAATCATTCCTGTAAATGTGATGGCTGTTCCAGGCTTCTCTCTCTCCAGCGTGCCTGCCTGCGTTATGGTAGGTACAAGTCTTACTAAACACTGTTCTGTTTCACATGCTTTTACTTAGTGATCTCTCGTCCACCGCTTTGACTCCAGCGACAGACCCATGACTTATTCACGCTGATGGATTTCTCCTGTATACAGGCTGCATGCCCTTTTCCTTCCCCCCCCCATAGTCAGCTGGCCCAGTGTTCCCAGTCGCACAGTGTGACCCAGTATTCCTGAGTCATGGCACGTCACGCACCACTGTTACCTCCTTTTTTCTATTTCAAAATAATGTTTTATCCCACGATTTTGCAACCCATTTTTTCACCCAGTGTCAATTATCGAATGTAATCCTGGGCGCTACACTTCCTCTGCTAACCTGGGGGGCAGCGGACTGACCTCATGCTTCCTTCTATGCATGAGGAGTCCAAGCTGCTTCTTTTCACCTGACAGGGGAGAGTTTCCCCGGCCGGACGTAGTGCGTGGAAGGAACACGTTATTTCAACCAGTTTCAACCTTTCCCCTCCATCAGGCGCCCCGGCTGGCCAGGGGGAGGTACCGGTAGTTTAGAGACCAGGATTATTACTTTTTTATTACTGCATGTTTTTTGTGAGGGTACCTACCCTAGGGGACACGAGGAGAACATGCAAACTCCACACAGAAACGCCCTTTCGCCAACCCCGCCTCGGGTATGGGCACTGATGACGCGGAGGTGAGAACACGCCCCCAGCGCCCACAGCGCCCACAGCGTCCTCAGTGGGAATCGAACCCAGGAACTTCTAGCTGTGAGGCGACTGTTACCTCCAAGATTTGGGTTGAGTTCATTAAATTGGTTTTTGAACTCAGTTAATGTGACAGCTTAAATGTGAAATCTAAAATTATTTAAGGGATAGCAAATATGTATCGTTGTTATGATGGGTTATGGAAAGTTGTAATTGCTTTCCTTGTACACAGTAAAAATCCTTAGTGATAATTAACACTTTAACTTTAGTGTACATATGTAAACTCTACAAAAAAACAAATGCAGGACCCAAACACTTTAGACGAGCTTGGATCTTCAACAGGGACCCCTAGGGAATCCTCAAAATTACTACAGGGGGGTCACATCTTTATGCGATAAGAACTTTTGTTTTTAAATATATTCACCACTTGAAGTGTAGCATCCCTATTCTGTGGGAACATTCACCACACGTTGCAAGATTGGATTTTTTTCAGCGAAGGTTTGGTGTATAGGAGAAAAAGAGCAGACCAAGAGTCAAAGGTCAGTATTGAGGGTTTAAATGTCTGAAAATACACATGAACATGAATCCAACATATTAACAGAAAGGATATGTGTAAACAGACAAACAAACAAAATATATTAATTTACAAAACACAGATGATGGTGCTGTCAAACAAGTCTATGAAGCTATCTATGGAATATATGAACAAGTTTGATCTGCAACACAATTGCAAATAGTGGGGGGTCTCTGCTTTGCATGTCTCTCAGCTAAGAGGTCCTTAGCCAGAAACACATAGAAAACCCCTACTCTAGAGCAAGATTAAGGTCTCAATCGAATGGAGATGTGCAGTATGCAGTAGTACTAAGTAGTGTGTGGAGTCAACAGAAACCAAGTCAACACTGACAATACCTGATGGACATCAGGAAATGAGCCAAAGACTTAAGTACAGTAAGAGACAGCCACTCAATGTAAATTGTAATCCCCCCCCCTCTCACAGGCTCTTTCTTTCTTTCTTTCTTTCTTTCTTTTAGCATGTATCATGTGTATAACTACAGGTGCTGCTCTGGACTTCACCTCAGCATCTGCCAGGTAGAACAGATCCTCGAGTAGTATTGTGTGCGACTTAGCAATGTCCTTGATCATTTCCAGAGACTAGGGGAACCACTTTCAGAGCTTTCCCGCGTATCAGTTTCCACTGCACTCTTCAGAATCGGTCAATACTTGAAATCTACCAGACTGAGGCACGGGGAAACAGGGTTTCTCTCGCGCTCTGGCCTCCATCTTCCTATGCTCACTAATGCATTCCTGTCATTGGGGGAGTTGGACAGCAGTAGTGAAAGCCAACAGAAAAACCACAGTGATGGATGGACAACCACTCCACTAAAGTCCTAAAGTTTTGTTTATGTTGTTTTACACAGAGTCCACAGAGTCAAACGCGAAAAATCGAAGAATAAAAAACTGTCAAAAAAGGATTCTAGAGCAAGAGATTCCATTTTTGGTAGGCTACATACATTTTTAATAAAGTAAGACGCACAGAATGGAGAATAAGTAATGAAATGAGGAATTTTCTAGCTTGTAAAGCATGTAACACATGGCATGCTGACAATGAATGGCAGTGAAGGGGAAACAGCACAACCTTTTTAGGAGTTTGCTTCATGAAATATTCAAAGGCAAGTCAGCAAACAATTGGGGCATGGCGGTGGGATCCGGAAATATTAATAAATAAACACCGAATTATATAATATATACACTGTATGTATGTGCACACACACACACACACACACACACACACACACACACACACACACACACACACACACACACACACACACACACACACACACACACACACACACACACACACACACACACACACACACACACACACACAGGCCTCCACTTTTACTTTCTTCTGTCTTCCCTGGTTCTCACTACACTAACCTCCCACAAATGTTGCATCACAGCCCAACCCCGCTGCCTCTTCTCCTCCCAGCTCAGAGCAAAGGAATTGGCAAATGTTGACACACACGCACGGGCACACGCACACACACACGCACACGCACACACACACACACACACACACACACACACACACACACACACACACACACACACACACACACACACACACAATGACACACACACAACTTCAAGAACTTCCACCCCCAACTTTGTACCTTGCAACTGTCTGAAGCGTCCATCCAGGATGGAGTTGAAGCAGATGTTGGAGGCGCTGTAGCTTAGCCAGCGTGCCCGTTTCATGCTCTTGGCCGAGGAAGAGGAGGAGTTGGAAGATGGGGTGGCAGGGGGAGGATGAGGACGAGGGTGTGAGGCGGAGGAGGGAGAGGGTCGCTGCCGTCTGGAGGAGGACGTGGTGGATGAAGAGCACACCGCGGGGGTGAGTCCCGCGGGGCCCCCAGACTCGGGGAGGTGCAGGGGTGTCCCATTCTTCTCCAGGTGATGCTCGGGCTCGGGGCAGCGCTGCTTACGCGAGCCACCGTCCCCCTTGTGCAAGGCCGTCCTCTTGGGGTCCTGGGGTCCACGGTGAGCCGGCGGGGTGCTCTTGCTCCGGCTGGTGCTCAGACCCACCCGTACCGGAGCCGCCTCCTTCTCAGCGGGCGCGGGGCGGCCGGTGGATGCCTCCTTGGTCACCGCCCCGCTACGGACGTTGGATGTGGTCTCCCTGCTCCTGGCTTTCAGGGTGAGCTTGACCTCTCTAAGCCGCGGCTGGCTGATGGAGGTGGCGCGCAGCAGGCAGGGGCTACTCATCCTGACCCCAGTCAACAACAACAACACACGGCCTGTGGTGTCTGGGAAAGGAGCTGGGCTCTCTCAACGTCTCTCCTCTTCTCTCTCCTCTCCTCTCACTGTGTCCTCCTTTCCCGCTTACCGCCTCATGCTCGCTCCCTCCTCGTCCTTCCCTCCCTCCTTGCCACTTCCCTCACTCTCTCTCTCTCTCCATTTTCTCTACCTCCGCTGCTGCGACGATGCTGCTGCTGCTCTCCGAGGCTCAGACAGCCTTCGGTTCAGCTCAGAGTGGTTTCTCCAGCAGCGCCCCAGCCATGCATACAATATGATCCCGGCTGCACAGGTCCACGTGCTCCCAGCGAGGGCTGGGAGACTCCCTCCCCCTTCTAAACAACACTCCCACATGACGTCACCACACTGGGAAGTGGCGATGCAAGTCAGATGTGACTTGACAAAGTCAACAACATTCAAGTAAGTACTGTAGCGATGTAATGTGCAAGTAATCGAACAGGCACACGTCTTTGCCAGGGGAAAGGGGGGTACATACAGTAAATACCTCAGAGGACTGTGTGTTTGTGTGCTCATGCAAGGAGCCGTGTACAGTGCAAATGCCATTTACATCTAATATGGTTGTGCCTCAAAGGCATGGTGAGACGCATGCCTGGGAGTTCACAAGCAATAAATCCCGACTAGGTGTCAGAGCGCTCTCTCTCTTCTTCACTCTCTCTCTTCTTCACTCTCTCTCTCTCCTTCCCCCTTTTCCTTCTGTCTCTCTCCCTCCCTGTCTTTCTCTTTGCTCCCTCTCTCCTTTCCTCTGCTGACAGGAAACTCTGATTGCATTACCGAAACATCAGTGCAGAAGCACTCAAACACAACAGCACCAACAGCACCCACACAGCCAGCACTCTCCTCACTTAAAGAGACAGAGAGGGAGAAGGCATCCAGAGAGAGTTACTGAGTCTGGAGACTGCTCTGACCCTTCAAATCTGGCCTCCCAGAAGTGTCATATCGACATAGTCAACGTAGGACCATGACATCTCTGACCCCTTATGGCTTTAAGAGCGCTATGTATGTACATGGTATGACCCTCACCTTCCCTTAAACTTCTGTGATATTTACCTCCGTTCCAGAACTGCTGCTATTTAAAAAACGCCACACTGAACGAAAAGGGATGCAGCCTTCACAGGTGGGTCACAGCTTACAAGCTTAGGGAGAAATCCCTGAAATGTGTCCTATGAGAGGCAGGCAGGGCAGCTGTCCAGTTCGGTCAGACACACGGCATTCTGAGAATGTGCAAGCGATCCCAGTAAAGTAGTAGGGCACGGAAGGGGTGACAGGGCTCAGCTGCTGGGGGGTGTGTCTGGGACCACGAGATGCAAACGGGACACACAAACACAAACACACACACACAAGACACAACACAAGGCCTGAATCTTGAGTCTGTAGTAGGTTTTGACCCACACACGACAATGTAGTGCAAAATAATGATGAAACATTTTGGGATGCCTTTTCGCAATTGTCACTTTTTCACTCAATGATCTGCTGATGATGACATCACCGGCAGGCATGTCAATCTAGATTGACATGCCTAGATTTCAAACATTAAAAAAAACAAAAAAAACAACAACAGTGGCTACTATTTTAGCTTTCCAGTATTCCAGGAAGAGAGACAGAGCTTGCCAGTGATGTCATTGGCAGGAACATTTTGGAGAGCATCCACAGCCTGCCTCTGAGACAGGGAGCGAGTAGATGGAGGTTGAAGTGCTCCTTTTTACATCTGTGATGTGTCATGTAATGACGCACGCACGCACGCACGCACGCACGCACGCACGCACGCACGCACGGTTGAAAGAGGTTAACCCATTGAAACTGGGAAGCATCTGTGTCATTTTAGAGTTGGCTATTAAAAAATAGAAGATCTACAGTACAAGGTCACAGCTTGTACATCTGCTATTTTTGAAAATCTTTGAAAAATCTTGAAAGTGTTGTAAGCCTTGAATAATTCTGACACAAATCTTCTCTTCACTAGATTGGGTCCTTTACTTATTAAAGACATTTCTTAGATTTTTCTTTCATTTCTTCATGACATTACTGAAAAAAACATAATTGGATTTTGTTGTTAATTCATGAAACGTTTTGCTTTTTTTATTTATTTGTAATGTTTTGAAATAATAATAATTAAAAACTAAATGTAGGAAACATAAACTAAGGGGACCCATAACAATGTGCCCACGGCCCACAAATGGGTCCCGGCCCAGTGTTTGGGAACCAGTGCCTCTATACTGTAGGTGACTCACCTGCGAGGGCCTTGATGCGCGAGCGCTCAAACAGCCGGGCGGAGCTGTTGTCGTTGTCCAGCTCCCCGGCGTCGGGCAGGTCAAAGCGGGTGTTGATGCGGCTGTACTGCTGCGTGATCTCCACGTTGTCAAAGTCCGTGGTGGACGTCATGGCGGCGGTCGTCATGGCGGAGGCCAGCGTGGCAGCTCGGTTCGGGGTGGGGAGCGCCGCGAGCGCGTCCTCAGGTGGAGGAGGAAGGAGGCGAAGTGAAGATGGGCCGGGAAATGGTACGATGGAGCCGGAATATTACAGGAGGGGGGAGTCTGGAACACAGGTGGAGAGGTGGGGGGGGGGGTGTCATTAAGACTAACGATTTTCGTGTGATTAATGTTCCTCTCTGTCAACAAATGGCGTTCAGTTCATCATGCTCCGGACGCTGAATATAGCATCGCACAAACACCTGCGTCAGAGTCACTGGAGTGGTTCAGATCAGGGAGGGTATTTATAACAATAATGGAAGCAACAATACAAATTGAATAATTAAATAAAAAGGACAACTGCAATACGCATATGACAATGTCAAGAATAGACTTATGTGGGAGGGACTGCTGAGATAAGAAAGAGAGCCCCCAGTAGGCCTTGGTGTTACCCGCCCAAACCTATTCAAACAAAACATACTGTACAGTACATACGGCCCGGGTCACAGAAATATCTCTGTCCAAAATAGACTAATCAACCACAAATGCAGCTCTCATCCCCTTGTGACACACACACACACACACACACACACACACACACACACAAACTAGGGGTGTCACAATTCTCCAAATCCACAATTGAATTTGACTTTCAATATTAAAACCACCATTCAATTCAATTTAAAGAATGTATCACACGGTCAAAACAATAAAACCATATCCAACCCCTCCTGCCTCTACCCCATGAGCTCCATTTTGTGCACAACACGTTGTCCAACTGTCACCGTGCGTTAGCGTGTCTGTGTATTCTCTGCATGGAATGGCGGGTGAAGGTTAGCCACTAAGATAGCTCTATCTGCTCACAGCATGCTTCTCTTATCATCTCCCACATGGGGAGGGCAATCCCTCCTTAGCGGAGTACATGACGAAAGCCGCTCAAACTGGCTGTGTTCAAAAGATGCAGCTCATGTAGTTTGAGCTTTGAATAATGAGCGTGTTTGTGAATGTACGTGTTTCCCTTGAACTCTGGAGGCATCTGTTGCATGTTCCCCTGAGTTGCTGTTGGTGGGAGAATGACGGTGGTGCACAATTGCATAATGTTGAGTGAACACAAGTAGAGCCCAAGCCACACTAAAGGGCAGGTCAAAATCTAGTATTCGTAGCTGTGCAAAATAGCATCTATAACACATGTTATCACTAGTAAATTATATTTAGTAACAATAACAACAAATAAAAAGTTTAAAGACTTAAAGCCCTATTTCATAGTTCACTACTTTTTGCCTAATGACATGCCGAAAAATAATGGATGCCAGGTTGAAAGTGGCTTAGGTGCTTCTGTATTGGGTTAAAGTAAAATTAAAAAGTTAAAGCTGGAGTGCCACAATTTTTTTATTTTTCCAGTTTTTCATGTGTCTATGAGGTGACAGTACTTCATTAGACACCCTGGAGTCGTTTTCATGTGCAATGGTGTATTAACTTTGTATTTAGGGTTTCTTCCTGGAGGCTGAACCCTTGACAGTCAAACGGGCCAATGAAATAAACAGTAATATAGTGACAGCTCACTATCAGCCCCTCCCCTAACCCCTCCCCCTTTATCATACAACTACAGCTGCGGGTGCGGCTTCAGTTCAGGTGGATCACCATTCACCACCCATCACCACCCACCAGGCAAACCAGGCATACTTAATGAACTGGTGGGCGTGTCCACATAAAAGCATGATTTTAACTAATACTGTACACTTTTTGGAAAAACTTCTTCCTCCTTATATTATAATAATACCTGATGATCATGTTTTAGGGTGGAAAATAATCATGGCACTCCATCTTGAATTACTTTTTGTATGGTTGTATTTTGGAATAATAATAATAATAATAATAATAAATAATAATAATGTGATTGTAAGTAAGTCCCAAGGCACACCTGGACTTGTCTCATGGCACACCGTTTTGGAACCACTGCAATAGAGTGTCCTCCTGTGGGGCTCATTAGAAGTGCATGCATTAATTACTTATCATCAAAGAAGACTGTCTTAGCTATCTCGTTAGAGTTTAGAATGATCAAAGCAATAATACAAATAGCAGCACTACATTTAAATGAAATAACACCAAGGTGGAAAAAGACTGGCTCGGATACAAATTCTCATTTATTGAGAACGCTTACGCGTTTCGGCCTCAGCCTTCCTCAGAGCAGATTTATAGTCAGGTTTTTGTGTTACTAATACACTATAATAACTAGATGTTTCTTGCCTTGATGCTTTAGAGTGTGTGTGTGTGTGTGGGGGGGGGGGTAACTCCAACTTCTTCAAATGTAATCAACAGCTCAACTCTGCATTTAGTTTGTGGACTGGGGCAGGTTATCCAAAATCCATCAAGGTACTGTACTGGTGAAACCAGTGGTGGTATTTGGTGGAAACCAAGCAACAAGGACTACTCTATATGAGAGTTTCACAGTCTGCAGTGAGACAAACGGAAGAGGTTCTGTGTGTGTCTGTCTGAGTGCTCAGAGAAGAGGGGCCCTGGGTGACACTCCAGTGAAGGACATCCAGCAGGTCTGCCCCCTCCGACTCAGTATCAGAGTCCTGCAGGGGGATGTTATCAGCCCCCGGGATGCTCCACCCTCCACTGGGGAACCCCTTATCAACTCACACACAACCTGGAGACTGAACGGCCACGCTGCTTCTCCATGCAGACACCATTATAGACCCATAACCACAAAACCAATATCCACAAGCTGTCAGCATGCAACTGCACTGTAAGCGATACCTACAATACCTACAACTCTAATTATGTCTGGGGGATTAAGCAAGTGTTCAACTTAATCCACAGAGCTGAGACAACAACATATAGCTGCAGGTGCAACAGACACACTGTAGCTCAAGCTGATAGGACATTAAATTAGGTTTCTTTTCTCATCTCAAATGAGCTGTTAAAAGACCCCCAACATAATTAAGACAGACACATGTTAGTGAAGTGCTGGCAGATGACCGTGTTGAGAAACTTGTTCTTGGCTAAACAGTGCCTCTAGGATATTGTGGCACTGTGAGCTGTTTCTGTGTAAAACACCTGTTGGTGTCATCATCATGTGCATGTCTGTCATTGATGGAGCTCTCTCTTAACATGTTCCAGTAGATGTCAACAGATGTGAATGGGACACAATATGTTTGAACAATTGCTCTCACATTTCTTAAAAGATGAATGGGGGAAAGTTCATCGTTACTGATGAAAAATAAAATAAACTAGTTGTTTTGAAGAATACAGTAACTGACCTATATGAAATATTATGAGGTGAGGATGAAATACTAACATTGAAATTAAAATATGTTCTGTTTCAACTTTCCACGAAGAACTGTACATTCTAGTCGCTTGTGCATCCAAAGATTTTGCAGAGCATCAGAATACCTTAATTGTTTATGAGGGGAGATGAAACACCCTTTGCCGCTGATGAAAAATTGCATCCTCTTGCATTCTGAAAAATCTATTTGCAGCCCAAGTACCCCCGTAAAATAGGGTTGCAAATTTATGCTTACGAGTAAGATACCAATCTTTTCTTCCCTTCAAATCACCACTTGAGTAGAATTATGGCTCACTGGCAGGAATTCCCACTGCTGTAACTAAATCTGTGCTGATGTTTGTTTCTACCCAGAAGAATGCAACGCATTAGCTGGCTACTGTCTAGGGGAGAGGGTGCATTATTTTGAGGAGCGCAACAAGTCAAAAGAGAAGATGAAATAAGAGATGGGTGTAGTCAAGACGCACGCGTGCGCGCGCGCGCGCGCGTGCGTGTGTGTGTGTGTGTGTGCACATGTGCACACACACACAAGGACCAGAGAAAGATTGGGCAACTGGACCAGAGAAAGATTGGGCGTAGTGGGAGGAAAAGGGAGAGGGGGTGATGTCCAGTGCAGACTGACAGTGTAAATCTGAGACATAAACACAGAGTACAAAGAAATCGATGAGCCTGGCTAGCTACAGGATTGAATGTCCATCATGGTCTAGTAGTGGAGTGGATATCTCACAGGCTGGCTTGCTTTAGCCTATTATGCCAATAATGAACAATACACAAAATCAATTCTATAAATATCCATCACTGACGAGGAAGGAATATGGCAGGCCTACATTGCTGTAATGAACATACAAGTAGGCCTACACATCATGACCTAAACAATGAATTGATATTGGACGTTGCCATCTAAAATCTGCTATTGTTACGCTCAAACTTGTTTTGACTGGGATTGACTAGGGGTCATGACTCATGAGGAATCGATAATAAACTTGTCCTGGAGTGTTTACACTACATCTGTAGTCTGTAGACATCCAGACCGTTCGACTGGTTAGGCGGCGCACCACACACTTCTCCTTTTAAGGTGAATTGTTATTTGCACCGGGTGCATTCATGTCATTGTCATTTCAGCTTGGGCACCACAGTTGTTTTCATTCAGCCATGATGGATGAGACAGGCCTTGGGGTTTAGCATGGCATGGCAACACAGTCATGAAGAGAACACAACAATTAACAGCGTTGAGAAGTAACTTTAGGGCTAGATACAGTACTGTAGGCTACAACTTAGCCTACAAAAACCAACAACGCAGAGGCTATTGAATGATAACGAGAAGCGCACTGTTCTGTGCGCAGGCGCGCATTCAGGCGATTGTGTCTCGCAAAACAAAAGTTCATCAAAGTTCATATATGTTGATTAAATGTTTTTACACAAGTTATCAACTGGCAAACATATGAATGCATATATTTATGAAACATATTTGAACTTTGAGCGTTGTCATTAAATTACATTAAAATAACTACATGTCCTCTGACTCCTCTCTCACATGGCAGTGCCAATGAGCAACAACAGGTGGTTTGGAGGAAAACTACATTGCAAATCAAACGGAACGTTTGTTATCCCGTGACCAATGATAAAAACTATTTGGCCAATGATCAATAATTCCATTTGTCTAGCGCATTAGGCCCGCAGCTACTTTCAATTTACACTTACTTGGTTCTGGATGTTGTCCTGTCCGAAGGGCTGTTTATCTTGACACTTTTCCCTGCCAATAAACCAATTATAATCCCATCGAAACCGCCTGGTCCTGGTCAGAGTAGCGGGGTCCACACGTGGAGGGACTGGTGGTCCTGGGACAGGGGACTTGGGAAAGGGAGTGTGTAGGCGCCACGCACACCACGGTCATTCCCGAAAGCCAGCTTCTGACCCACCCTGTGTGTTAAAAATAAAGTGGGCGCACCGAGTACATGATCTGTGCGCGCAGGGGACGCACATTCCTGACAAGAGAGGGTGACTCTAAATGGCAGACGCACTTTACTCTCCCCCCCACCCGTGGCCCGTCTGTCGCTCTCATCGACCAAACACCCCCCGCCCCTCAGAAATGTCACCTCTGCAACACACAGCCACCACGTATTCCATTGATATAAGTCTACCGTAGGCCCACTGTAAGGAACACGAGTACTAGTACAGCCCACTCATTGTAAGCTTCAACTGCACCTAATAGACTGTAGGCTATATACGAGTTTTAAAGGTTTCATGATATTAATTTTCATTTCTTTTTCGTTTTTCTTTTAGGTTTCATGACCTGAATTGCACCCACACAACCTGAACTTTGAATATTGTCTGTGGGTTGGGATTTTCTCTGTGTGTTCTGAAGCCTTTTGAGCTGCAATGAAAACAGCAAACAGGCCTCAACAGTGACATCTGCTGGCAAATTGTTATGTCATATATGGGATTTGTGGACTCTTACCTCACAGTCCACAGGCAAATCAGAGCACTTGTTTGAGCCAGAAAACCGCAGACCACAGAAAATCTACTGAATGTTAAAAGTTCAGGGGTTTTTTGGGGTGCAATTGAGCTCAGAAAAAAAGTATCTTAACTCTGAGAGTGGGAACTAACTGCAACGATAAAAGTGCATTCAGTTCCAATATACATGGAATTAAGTTTTTTCTTTTTTACACTCAGGATTTTATTGTGCAAGCAAATTAAGCTTGAATATCAATAGCAAAAGCTCACTCTTCTGTTGATTGGATATGGTTGATGGGCCAACTGTTGAGCAAAAAAATTACTGCACATAAGTCATTTCAAAATGTCAAGTGTATTTAAAAAAATAACAAGCATAAGGGATAACTTGCATCTTATTAGTAATAGAGACAGTCATGTAATAAAATACATTTTAGAAAATATTACCAATAGATAAAAAAACATAAATAACAACACTTTGTACAGGGTGAAATAAGCACGTGGCCTATACAAATTCTGATACAAAAATAATAAAAAGTAAAATTAAATAAAAAAAATATTAAAAGAGAAAGGCATTCAGCTCCTCCATACTCTGTCCTGGGGGAATCGAACCTTCATCTTTTTGTTGCATCTTATTCTTTGGTTCCCCGGGGAGTCTCCATCACTCACAAACTATGAGCAGTGCAGCTGCAGCCTTCATACTGCAGTAAATAATATGGCTTAAGCTCTGGATCCACACAACGCACTGAAGTCTTGAGAACAGTCAGGTCTTTGATCAGCTTCTGCACAGTATCAAAATTGTACAAACAACTTAGTTTTTCCTATGTGTTTCATCAGAAATGCATGTGCCGTACTGTGCAAGCAACAGCTGCGTGGGGGAAGTAGTAATGATCTCTACTGCAAATTTTAAAAACAATCAGACATAATTATGACATAATAAAAAACAAAAATCACAATAACAATGACAATAAATATTACAGACTTCATAATCAGATGAGAACACAAGACCGTATTCAGCTTATACAGAGGCCCTCGAGGGGTACCTTGCAGTTCTAAGCTAATTATGAAGAGTGTCATTCCACAATGACATAACTAATCTACAAACATAATCTACAAACTAACAACCCATCAAGTTGTGAGTTTTTAGATTGTCTGTTTTAATTTAAAAAATGTCTATAATGACACCCAAAGGGGCGCCAAGGTGTAAGTGGCTAATGTAGTGTTGCAGACAATAAAACAGCTGTTTATGTGTGTCACATAGATGGACGGGCGTGGAATGAGATGAATCTAGATTAATCTACATAAACGTTCAGTAGGAGAATATATGCATAAAATAACTGAATTTGAGGTTAAATGCGAAAGCTAGGGGTGGCAACTGGCAATTGCCATCCCCTGCAGGACACAAAATCACGGCCCTGCAGTGAGCATTACAATACAGCCAGTCCATAGACTTAGTATGAAGAATGACTCCATATTTTGGCGAGGATTATCTGACCGCTATTGACTATACTAAAATAAATTATTAAAACAAAAAAATATGACCTATACTGGCAGTACATGAAATTTGCCGCTGATTGATCCAGTGGTTCTCGAGACTAACACTGGACAGACGCACAGACAGACCCATTTCTGGCTGATCTCTTACACTGGACAGACGCACAGACAGACCCATTTCTGGCTGGCCTGCCAGGCCCTGCCCTATACAGAGCCATGCTGTAAATACCAACAACACTCCCAAACTGGACCCAGAGGGTTGTGGAATGACACTCTTCAAACTCTACATATTAGTTTCCCTCTGTTGCAACAGAGCACATTTCATAGAATATATTGTGCAGACAGAGGGCCGTTGAGTGCTAAGAAACAAGCAGTGCCGACTCCGAGGGACAAGAATACAAATGGAAGGTGTCACACAGACTTAAATGGTGGTGGTAAAGAACCCTTCATCGAGTTTGTTTTAAAGCTACAATCAATAGTGTGTGAAATAAACTATCCAATCTGTATGGTACAGTATGTTAACACATTATATCACTACCACAACTGCATTCAGTGGTTGGAGGAGGTCTCACACTGTTTTTTTGAGAACTTCAAAGTTCAGATCCTGTGGTTGGGTAAGACTAGTACTGGTTGTCGTTGACAAGAAGTATTGCATGAAACCCAACATGCAATATCTCCCCTGACAAAACAGAATCTTAGCTCAGGAGTAGAAATGTTGGTGCTCACATAGCAGACACAGTTTGGACAAATAAAGCCTTATGGATTGCAGCTTTAAGCTAACAGATGCACACTAAGAGATGCACAGTAACATTCTCTCAGGGTAAGAGTAAATTACTGTGTGGGGTTTTACTGCATCAGCATCATTATCAATAGACTCCACAATAACTTGTCAGATTGCCCCAATTACCCCTCCTGTGATGTGTGGTAAACCCTATGGACATAAATAACATGTGCACTTCTGTCAGATTTGTGTTAATAAATACTACTTTACAAGTTGTTTCACTGAATAAGTGAATTGATTACAGTATGTGGACAGGAGAGCTTTACAGGACTGGACATCCAAACGATACACAGTAACATCCTCAGTGTTCATGTATCCATTTATAACTCGGAGAGTGTACAAATGGAACCAAATGGACCTGAATGTTACACTCTCAGAGTTGAATGAACACTCAGGATTTCACAGTGTACCGTAGTCTAAAGGTGAATGCAATGTGCAGTAGCACTAGTTGTGCACAGTGGGCCATGCCCCAGAAGCCCTAAAATGAGTCACATACATCTTTGGTAAAACAGCTTTACAATGGTGAAATGGATTCACGTACATCAATGCACAAACATGTACAGTTATAAGCTTTATATTTACAGTTATGATTAAAAAAAAAAAAAAAAAACAATGTATAAAAAGCTGCTTGATACATTGTATCTTATATCAACATAATATCAGTGCTTTTGAATAAAAGAAAGTCAAGTAAAATCATATTCAGGTGCAAATTCAACTATAGTCCATCCCAGGGCAGGGACAGTTTTTCTAAGAAGTGCTCACTGCTACATGTGTCTTCATGTGTCCGGTGGTTTCACTGGGCAAGGGCAGCATCAAGATCAGCGATGACAGCTGCCTGCCTTCGAGCCACAGTCTGCAACAGTCTCTGAGGAAAAGATGGAGTTCCTACATCCATCTTCATTTGGTGAGGAGAGAAGGGAAGAAGAGTGATTTAAATTCTTTATTGACAATATGAAAATATATTACATGTCATTTACAAGAGCTTGTGACTAAATAATAACTACATTAGATTTAGTGGAAAACTGGTTCTAATCATTTTCCTTAAAATAAATGGTTTTGGATATACAGTACAATTTACAATTTAGGCATTTAGCAGACGCTCTTAATCCAGAGCGATTTACATTAAGCAATAACAAAAAGCATGGCATACATCACATATATAAAAAGTAGTTATCATGAAACTACTTTTTGAGTGGTGTAAACCACTCCTACAACTGGCTTTTTTGTGAAGAAAAAATGAGCATGGTTGCTATGTTCACCCTGTTGTAATGACGTAATGAAATCACACCCGGGTGAACAGGGTGAACATAGCAACCATGCTCATTTTTTCTGCACAAACAAAGCCAGGTAATGAAATCACACCCGGGTGTGATTTCATTACGTCAGACATGATTTCATTACGTCAGACAGACCTTACACCACTCAGTTCACACGGGTGTGATTTTATTATATATGTGATGTATGCCATGCTTTTTGTTTTCCACTAAATCTAATGTAGTTATTAGATTTAGTGGAAAAATGGTTCTAATAATTTTCCTTAAAATAATTAGAACCAGTTTTCCACTAAATTCAGTATAAGGTTTCCGCCCAACAGTGATGCTACACAATATATACAGTAAATACAAAAATGCAGCCTCATGCCCTCACTATAAGCATAGGAGAGGAGAGGAACAGGACAGGTGGACTGTCAGTACACCATTATGTAGTGTAATTACAGTTACAGCTGTGGGGATTAGTCATATACTTTCTGCAATGCATTTCAGACAACCAACAATGTGTTAAGCATAATCTCACCTGCAGCAGGCAGATGACACGGACCACCTCCTGCCCATTCCGTCTGACAGGTTGAAGGACCCAGGCACTGGGCATCAACTCCCCTCGCACAGCATCCACACTGGGACGAGGAAGAGACTCCTCAAACACAGACTGCATGGCCAGCACACACAGGCCAGCCTGGGGGAGAGGGGAGGAGGTACATGCATGCATACAACTTAACATTGGAGAGTGTGCCCTCTGCTTGGCCAAGAGGCAATTGTACACTCTGTCTCAGCTTTCCTCTGTCTCAATATGATTCAATTACGGTAAGGAGAGCTGCACTTAACCACCTAAACATATACCATGCAGTACTGTATGCTACATTGTAAAAAAATAGACAATCAACAAGCTCACAATGCGTCATGGTGCGATGCATTTTTGCTAAATGTTCAGTGTCCTGTAAGTCCATATGGTACAGTGTCCTGTAAATCCATATGGGCTGGGCTTCTTCGGAAGCATGACACTTAAATAAAGAATCAATCAAAAATCATGTTCATCTATATATTTTCACCGAATTTTTGCCTATTGTTGCCAAATGTTCTTCTATCTTCATGCCCAAAACCAGGACATTAGTGTTCATGTGGTTAAAAGTTAAAAGTTAACAACAGATATTTTTTTTGCCACACTGAGGACTTGCTGTAAAATAGGTATCGATTACAAAAGCACTACAAAATTCATGCTGACAACGTACTTCCTGGTTTCATGCCAGACTATAAAGAAACTCTTTTATTGCAGTGTGACCTTGCCACTTGATGTCATTCAGCGGAAGCTCACTGAACCACAGACACAATGACTGACGGGCTGCCTGTAATTATGTGTTTGGTGCTGGGGGATGATTGTTGTGGGACTGCACTGTGCGGTACTGACCTGCTTGGACTCGACGCTGATGCAGCAGAAATCCCGCGGCTGGCTGAGGTGACAGACAGACGGGTCTGTCAATAGGTAGACTGAACAAGGACACAGAGAGAGGCAGACAGGCAGAGAGTGGAAGAGTTAGACAGGCAGACAGAATAGAATAGAAGCAAAACATATAAAAAAAAAAAAGGAGCATTAAACAGAATATAGAATAAAATTGAAAACAAAATAGAGGACGTTGTTAGTTGGAAAATTGCCTTTGGCATCACTTTAAGGTCAGTTACGTCAAGAATGATGTATTAAACTATAGAGAAACGACAAAAAAGCATACTGCACAAGAATAATACACATATGAGACGTGCATTGGGGGGTTGGCAAAATTAGATTAGGCCATATTCATATATAGCATGTGGCATTGAAACTGTGAGTATGTTGAGGTGCTATTCACCAATGATAAATGAGAGTCTATAGATAGGTATGGTTCAGTAAGAGAATGCCGTCCTTTAAGTGCTGGCAGACTGCCTGCCAGCCACCCAGACAGGTGTGTTAGCTCACCCAGCTGAGTGCTGTCATCTAGTGGTCGGGTCCAGGCAGAGCGTATGGACTGGTGGTACAGGTTGGCCTTGGATGGCTGTCGGACCATATTCCACAGGCTGGCCAAGGGTCTGCTCAGCTCCCCGGCCCCCAGGAAGCCATGGACAGACGGGCTGGAAGAGGGCTTATAGTAAGCCTGGATACCTCGCTCTGTACCCTGGTACCTGTGGTAAACACACAGAAGGAGACGTATATGTAACAGGTTCAATTCGTACTGAAGACCTGTGCCGAATGTCATCTCCTTGCACACAAAAACGGTATATTCGGCGAGTAACCATGGTATGAAATAACTCAAGCTTTAAGTAGAATGCACTCACCTCCAGCCAGCAGAGCTCCTGCCCATGATCAGGTTGGCCATGTCTCCAGCAGCAGCTAGTCGCACCTGTGTGGACACAAGAGCTTGCTTTTATCCCTCATCTATTATTCATGTTATGAAATAAATGAGTGAGTGAGAATAATTATGATGATGTGGTGTGGATAATAATGACCCATATTACGGCTTCACTATGTGTGTATTGTCAGAAAAGTTTACTTCAAGTATAAATAAGAGAAAAAAAGAGTATAAATAGCACGAACCCTAGTCAACCTACTACAGAGTAAATGTTCAGACTCATTTAACTAAACATTTTCTGCTTGTACCTGTATGAATGACAAATTAATACAGTGGAAATAATACAATGTACTGCTTCAAAGAAACTAGGATACCAGGCAAACATCAAACATAGCATCTGTTACAATCCTGGATTACACCACGGTTTACATAAGCAAGCAGTTCCATTCTTTCTTTCTTTTTCTTTTTTTAAGATTTATTTCAGATTTATTTCAGACTATACTGTATTAAATTGTCAATGTACTGCTGGGTTGAAAGAATACATTGTGTAAAGCTGCTTATACTGCAGTGTTATGTTTGAGGAGAACAGTTAATCTCATAGATTATATAAGATTTTAATTAAATAATAGATTTTTTGGGGAAAGATTTTAAACCTTTTCTCAAAATGTTTCAAAATGTTTGCGAGACTACTATAAAATAGGGTTTATCAGACTAATCAATTTAGTAAATTATAAAAAGAATCTATTAGATACATTTTTCAGGTTGGCTCGTTGATATACACAAAATAAAACAAATGATATAAAAAATAGTTTGATTAATTGAAGTCACTGATAGAATATGTGATTATATAGAATAATCACTAACAAATACCCTACTGTAGTGTACAAGCTTCTCTTCAGTTCTCATTTGTTTTTACCTCTGCCAGAGCTCGTCCCAGAAGAGTGGAGGTGATGTCCTGATAGGCTGTCGATACGGACGAGGAGGAGGAGCCGAACGAGGCGGTGCGCTGGCGTAGGCAGTTGGGGGACAACGGTGATGAGGTCATCTGGGGCTCAAACCCTCCTGCGGCGGGAGGCTCCAGGCGGACATCTGCAGTAGATCAAACACACAGATAGCATAAATTCACTGCAGAGAGAGGCTGCACGAAAGCGCAGAGCTTTAATTCATGAGGAGAATTTACTTCAAAACAGGGCTGCTCTCTTGCAAACAGAGCAGTACAGACAAAAACCCATTTTGGTTGTTATAGACATTTAGACAAATATTTCTCAGGCTAGTCGTTACACTATAAAGTGCATATGGCTTAACTAACCACTGTTTAGACACGTCAACAGAAATTCATATACTATATAAAGCCATTTCCACAATCAAGCAGACAAATTGCAGTGCTTTACAGCACAGGACATCATAAAACATGTGACTGAGGTTTGTGTACCGCCGTCTAGTGACTAGACGGCGGTACACAAACCTCAGTCACACGCTGACTAGACTCTAGTCATTACCGTGGGCAGACAGCCAGGCTCTCTGGGTCCTCACACTCTGAGGGCCACATATTGGGGGACGCGTCTTGACCTTCAGCACTTCATCCTGGAAGCTGGCGGTCTGAACGAAAACAGCAGAGTCCCATGCAGTTCAAAGACACACTCTCATCCAGGAAGTGGTTATAAGGTGATGTGATGTCCTCCATACGTTTGGTATTAATTATGTACAGTATATTGAATAAACACATTTCCATCACTCAAAAATCTTTTTTAATATAATCCTCTCTTCAAAATGTAAATAGTATCCCAAGCGGCACACTTTACTACCTATTTCGATGGAAATAAGCACATTAGCACAAAAACCCAACCCCCATTGAGGGCTTATGGTAGGGGAAATAGCCAATAATGCACTTTTGCACAAAATAACACCTGGACCTCTTTGGTGGGGACATAACGACTAGAAATAAAGGTAAGAAAGCCTTCTAGTATGGAATTCTCCTTTAATACTTTTTGATTAGTAAATATTAATAAAACCCACAGACACGACCCTATTTTTGAGCATGTCACTCTCACTATAGACGAAAAGTTTTGAAAATAGCAAAAAATAGCTGATTTACAACCTCAAAATGTATCTCATCAGATGTATCTCATCAGTGTTGTTAACTTGACTAACATTAATTTATGAAAAGAACATAACACAACAATACAAGGTTTCTGCCCATCAATATATTAATTATAAACAAAACAAAAACAACCTCACTTAACTTAGAGGATGCGATTATCCACAGCACATTACAATACCCATGAGGGCATACCTTTTTCTGCAATATACATATTGAACTATAAATGTTTTCATGTGTAACATCTTCCTACCTGTCCGTTCAGTGTGGGCCCAATGCTGTCTTGTAGCTGAGTAGTGTTGCCACTGTTGTAGCCTGAGGTAGGTCCAGAAGACAGGCTGAGGCTGGAGCCAGTGCACAGGGTGCTGTTACTCACCCTGGTTCCATAACGTGGGTCGTCCTACATCACACAGGAGAGGGAAACGGCACAATAACTTCTACGGTAATAGGAGAACAAATCACTACAATATTAGATTGAGCCGTGGAGGAAACTCATTAGACTTGTCAGGTATTGAAAGCCTTCTCTATAAATTATCCTGAGGCGGCATGTGGCACCAAGCAATTACAACAGGCTGCAGTATATCTAGTTCTGGGCAAAGGATCTCCAGTATGGTACTACAAATACCTTAAAGGGGCTGTGAGTGATATTTTTTGTTGCAAATATATTAATTAGTTACAAAGTTTAAGCTCTGTATTCCGATTTCAATCATTGTTATAGTGTTTGTTAATTAACATTTCCACATCTCTTTAGCTCTTTAGTAAACAGTAAAAAAAGGTTTTTAATGTATCAGCTTCAAATTTAAAGTTTTGTAGTTGCAATTCTTTCTGCTTCTTCTATCCATCAATTCCATTAATCCTGTATCCTGGACGAGTTCTCTCTCCTGGTTGTATAAAATAGGTGCCAATCTGAAAATAAAATGTCTGTTTTCTGAAGAACATTTTATGCGTTATTTCAGATAGGTCAGTACCATAGGTCAGTACAGAGACAGGAAACCAAGGGCAGACAGAGAGGAGACAGAAAAATAGTCTGTACACTGGATCATCCTCCCATGTATATTTATGATATTACCACCAAGGTGACATTTCAAGCATCTGGCTCTTCCTCAGTCTGAGTTCCTTGTCTGAGGAAGAGCTAGACCTTTGGTGGTAATATATTAAATAAATGGTGGTAATATAATACATTTATTTTATTATTTTTGCATGTGAGCATGATCCAGTGTTCTTCTGTCCAGCACCTAGTATTTTATCATTGTGGATGTGCGATTGTGCGTGCCTTTGTAAACGTTTTGCAGAGAGGACAGACACGCGCGACAAGATGGGGGTCAGATTCGAACCCAGGTCCCTGGTCCCCGCACTCACAAGGAGCATATGGCCCATCAGGCAATGTCTTGTCTAAAATGAAACCATGTTATAACTCATCAGATTATCAGCATGACAATGAAGTGTGCTGCTGTGATCCAGGATGCAGTCACCTTGACAACCTGTGACAGAGCCTGTTGCTGAAGCCTTCTCTTCTCCTGCTCTGTCCTCTCTCGGAGCCGTTCCCGCGCCTTGGCAATCTCCGTCCTGGCCTCCTCTCGGGCGCGGCCGTAGTCGCGCAAGAGCTGCTCAATCTCAGATGGGTAAAGGCCTTCTCCCCTGGGAGGGTTTTGGGTTCTGAAAATATAGAAGAACACTTCAGTGAGATTTGATCAGGGTTCGATTTGCTGGGGGAGATCCATACCTTTGCTGCTCTGGTCATTCCTTTGTACTGTCGAACATGTAGACTGTCTGATACATTTTATTTATGTTTGATAATATCAACATTTTATTACAAATTTATGTTAACCACATTAATACTGGCTCCCATATTTTGGACAATTTGTGAAACATTTTCCAAAACAGCGCAAACAGAAAATCTGCAAGCTCACAACGTGTTGCGACACATTGTGGGCTTGAAAAGGGGCATTCATTTACACTTTACAGTATATAGACACTTAATTCATCCTCAAGGGGTATACTCAGCTACATAATAACACAAATAAGGATAATAATATTAATAAAAATAGGAAAGACTTAGTGTCCTGGCCTGTAGAGTATATTACCTGGTGCAGTCGACCACCTCTTGTCGGGGCTGCAGCAGATAGTCCCTACGGTGGCTAGGCATAGCCAAGGCCCTGGAGGTGGAACAAGTGGCCTCCTGAGGAGGAGGGGGAGGAGGGGAGGGAGGGAGCTTGCTGGGGCTCAGGCTACGAGCTCTCTGAAAATCCTGGATACGCTCCTCCCTTTCCTGCCTCAAGCCCTCAATACTCCTCCTGTGCCTGAGAGGAAAGGGGCAGAAAGCAGAAGAAAGAGAAATAAACAAGTTAATCATCACCTTATTGCATTCACACACTTCTACATACTTTATAATTATAAGCGCAGATAGAGTGGTATGTGTTTTCAGGACCATTCACATTTTGGCATTAGTTGGGCTTTTAAGATTTTGTACTTGCTTAATTTGTATGTAAATCTGTTATTTTTCAAACACGTCCTTATATAACAGTCAAACGTGGAAGGTAGATTTCATCTTTACCTGTCATAGAGCAGCTGTTTGGTAGGAACAGCGCCATCTTGCTCCAGCTGCCCGTGCCTGGCCCCGACAGAGAGCATCTTCAGCAACGTGTCTGTCTCTCCCAGGCCATAATGCATCTTGGCCTCAGTCAGTTCAATAGTCAATGGTGGAGGGTTCATGTTCAGATGAACCGTAGCCATCACCTGCTCCCTCTCCTGTCTCAGCCTCTCTATCTCCCTCGTCTTCCTCTCCCTCCGCGCCGCCAACTCTGCATTTGAACCGTAACTTTCCAGCACAACCCAGTCTTGACAGTTTCTCCTCTTGTCGCGGCCATTGTCATGGTAACTGGACTGTCGTTCCTGCTGCTGCCGACTGATGCCTGACCAGTTGTTGAATTTATTGTGCATGGGAAGGTCCTCGGGGACCCAATGGGGATCAGGTTGTCGGGAGGGACTGGTCACGATGGGTTGAATATTGACGAGGATATCTGTATTGCACTCACTGGGAGAAACAGACGCTATGTCATCCTCTTGACCCTTGGCAGTCTTCTCGCTGAGAGGGGAAGGGTCATTACAGTAGTCTATGGAACCATCTGTCACTCCGAGTTGGTCTGAGTCCATCATTTGTGTTCTACAGTGTTGAGAATTTTCCTGTTTTGATCTTCCTTCGTGTTTGCACACATCAGCATTCCTGAATTTAGGAGAGGCCTGATTATGCATAGTTATTTCATTAGTAGGACTGCTCCATTGAGGACTTTGCCATTTGGTACAGTTTGGGCTGGTAGCCTTCTCTTTTCGAGTGATGTTTTTCCTATCCTTATCCATTGATCTATCCAATGATGAAACAAGGATTTTGTCTGATCCCCTGGGACTTGAAAAACTAATTTCACTCATATTCTCGAGTGATAAAGATTCCTTTGATTTAACGGAGGTGTTATTGCATGATGTCCTGGACATTTCATCAGTGACAGAAGCAGAGGTGGTTGGTGATTGTCTACTGGAGTGAAGGCAATGTGCAGACATTGGGCATTGGTTTTCATCTGGCATCTTAGATGTTTGATGTTTTTGATGACATGGCGTAGATTGTGTGCCTCTTGGCTTTGTGCATGTCCGTGCTCCGAAAGTGAGAATGGGAGATGACGCTCGGTCTGTGAATTTAGCCTGTTGCTTGAAGCCATTCAATTGTTTCTGGCAGCTACTTTTTGATGATCTGCCTGTATTTTCAGACACTCCAACACTTCTGGGAGACAGCGTCTTAGCTGTGCTCTGTTTTGAGATTCTGGAACAAGCTGATCTTATACGCTTCTGACCTTCAGCTACAGTCTCTGGGGAGTTTATTTCATGATGTATGCTTTCTGATTGTATACCAGTTCTTTCTGTTACAGGAGAGGTGTTCATCATCAGGTTCCTCCTTTCACTTGTCTCAGCTTCAAACTTCTCCATTTTGAGCAAGTCCCCCACTTGGGAGATACTGAGCACTTCAGAACCAATAACTTTGACAATTACATTGATCTCATGCGATCTGGACATTTCACTGCATGTTGTTTGATGTTTGAGAGTAATTTCCTTCTCAACAGGTGTTGAGGACAATTCTGTCTGGATGCCAATATCTACAGCTGTTTGGCTTGAACAATCTGTCTTGGTCCAGTCTTTAGAATAGCTGTAGGAGAGACTGACGTTCGAGATGTTAGCATTCCTTCTTGGGCTGGATTTGAGCCCCTCCCCTGTCCTCATCCCCTGGACGTCCCCCAGCAGGTCTGAAGTGCTGTGAATGAGCTGGGAGAGGTGAGCGGACATGTTCTCCAAACTGGCCCACGTGGGAGAATCTTTAATGTCCTCCATTGTCTTCCTTGTTGTGGGTACATGAGTGCTGCTCCTTTGGTGGCGTTCCTTTCTTTTTGGATCACTGTCAACCACAGTACTTTTCAGGGCGCACTGAAGGCCACGTTCAGTCTGAGTGCCATGTTCACATGTTGTTCTGCTGCGAGCCTGGGTCTTAATTGCTCGTGACTCCTGCTCAGAGGAGTAAACCAACATGATCTCGTCCACCTGACCAGAGCTATGGCCTCCAGGAGCATCACTACTTGAAGAATCGCTGTGCATTGTTAGGTTAGCCAGGTGACCGTCAATACCAGAGGACTGGTGACACGGTGTATGGTGAGATGTGGGAGTCACTCTGTCTTTGTAATCCTCAATGCTGCTGAGAGTGCTAGAGAGCCCCTTGTTGTTGGCATAAGTGCTGAGGTGGGAGTTGAAAGGCGAGTTATGGCTGTTTAAAATGTCGACACTACAGCATCTTGTTATGTGCTTTTCAGCACAGTTCAACAGTGGAGATTTGCAGGTTAGGTCGGCTGCACTCCCAAAAGCTGGGCTCCTGTAACACCTTTGACTCGTTTCACTATCTTGCCACTGGTGAACATAGGGGTTAATATCGCTCGAGGCAAAATGCATTGGGGAGTCCCGAGGCTTTAGCGAATGTTGTGGTTCACCGTCTTTTGCGCAAGATAATATTATCTCTCTATTTAGCCTTTTCTGTGTTGTTTGAGATGGTAATGTGTAACGTTTGGGACTCTGCTGTTTAGAACCTCCAGCTTGACTCACATTTCCATGTGGCGTTTCAATAGAACAAGCCTCCCTCGTGGAGTTTACCTCGGACTTCAAGGTGGAAACTTCTTGTTTGCCACAACTCTGAGTTCTGGGCTTAATTTGTGTTGATGAGGGCCTGCTACGGTGTACCCTGGACGACATATTATCTTCTTCCTCTGATGACGACTTCACTATTGAGTCAGAGGAGGAGCCAAGGTGTTCCTGAGCCTGAGATCTTCTGAACCGTTTCGATTTTCCACTTCTAGGCTTAACAATAGAATGACACTGTTTACCAACATGGGTCATTGTGTTTCCTTCTCTAGGCATGTGATTGGCACTCCCATCAGCTATATTTGTCTTGCCATTTCCTTGATGTATTTTGGATATACGAGACGTAGAGTTTCCTGTTCCTTTTGGTGTTGCTGATAAAATCACAGGACTTTGCGTCAGGGTTTTGCATGTTATTGTGCCACCTTCATTTTTGATCACATCACTTCCTTTGGTATTGTTCTGCATATAGCTGTCAACAATGTGCTGTGCACTGAGCCACGTTTCCATGTGGCTTTTATTGTTATAATTCATATTAACCACACAGGTCTCTGCCACGTTGTTCGAGTGGGGTTGTGAACCCCTAGGTGGACACTGTGATATCATAGGTTGTTTGTCTCTTGTTTTTATTCCTGTATCATCGATGCTGTGATCAGCCAGATGCCTACAAGCAACAGTACGATTCTCAACATTGACAGTTCTTTGGCTGTCTGGGCACTCGTCAGGAATGGTTTGCTGAAATCCTCCGTTCAACAAGGATTTTACAGCAACAGGCACATGAATGCCATCTTGGGAATGTAGTCCAATCATCCTTGCTGAATTCAGTTTATATGTATCCTCAACCCAAGCTGCCAATTCCAGGCTAACATCCATTGTATGGGTACTATTCATATTATATTCTGTGTTAACCATGGAGGATGATGTGTTTGCTAGGCTTTTGTGAGGTTGTGGGGTATCAGGTTTCATTGCTGGGCCAGTCAAACAGGCCTGGCAATCAGACTGTTTAGAGCAAACACCATGATGTCTAAAAGTAGGATGAGAGAGCAACAGAGAGTCACCTTTGTCTTCAGGCTTTCCCTGAAAAACAACGCACTGATTGGGTGAAAGGGAATCATTTTCTGAGCAGCCTCTAATAGTTTGGAACGAGGGGCTGTCAGAGAACTCACACTGCGCTTGGTTGTTTGGTGTCAGATTTAATTTGATCGTTCGGCACTCAGCAGACGAGGACAGGGAAATGGAATGATTATTCACTGGCTCTTCTGACGTGCTTTTGGTGAAGCTGTGAGCATGCTCTTTATTGTGTGTGGTATCAGTGTGCATGGGCAACTTGCCAGCACCCTTGCAGATTAGCATATCTGACATCGTGTTGTCGCTTTGGTCTAGTGAGTTTTCACTTGGAACCTCTCCCTGCTCCACAGAAGGACATCTTTCAAAGTCCATCCGTTTCTGTTCACTTGTCTCATTTCTCAGTGGCCCATCTCTCCCTCTCACTTCACTGTTATGGCCAACATCAAATGTAGAGGCAGTGTTTTGTTGCATGTTGGAAGACAGGGCACCCAGGCTTTGTCTCCTGCTCTCACTGATGCCGCCTGTGTCCATCGATGACATTTTCAAGTGCTCGTTCACCACTTCAGAGATCTTGAGGTCTATGGCATTACAGATAGCACCCCACTGGCACGTGTTTGTTCTACCATGTTTTCTCTGGTTTTCTTTGGGAGAGTTCCCAGCCTGCATTTCTACAAACCTTTTCGCCCCTTTTACATCACCCTTTTCACATTCTTTGCTCTCGCTGACACAGACACCTTCCTGAGAGCTTACATAAGCGCTTTTATGAGCACATTTAGACTGGTCAGTTATGTTACAGGGCAGTTTGAGCGTCTCACAGATGCAGTCATACATTGGTAATGACACTGCAACCGCATCTTCTCGTTTGAAGCTGACATCGGTGCTGTTTGAGTCATATGTAGAGCTATCAGTTTCCAGTTCAGATTGTTTGCCATTTACATCACTGGTGTAATTATTGCCATCGGGTCCAATAAATCCTGTGCTGTTCATTGGTTTGGAGCAGAATGTTACAGACTCCCCACTGTTGCTTCTTTTTGGAATTTTCAAGCTACCCATGAAAGCATCCTGTTGGTCTTTGTTCCTCTTTCTGGAATTTTTACAGGCGGATTTAATATGTTCCTGCTCTGTGTGTATGCTGTCCTGCCTGGGGCCTTTGGTGTCAAGCCCCTGCATTGTTTTGTCACTTCTAGGTGACACATCTTTGGTGCCGTTGGCCCAACAGAGTTTGTCCTGTATATTTTCTGAGTGGCCAAATTCATTGCATAGTGCAGCATCTTCACCGTTATGCTGGAAGGCACTTCTAATGTCAGACATGTCACTAGATATTTCACTCTTGTTAGAATTTGAAGCCATAAAGGCTTCTGATTCATAACCGGTGTTGCAAATACCAATAGCAGAGGAATTAGTCACATGCAGCACATCTGTGAAGGACTGATGTAATTGCATTGGCTCCGGTACTGCAGGTGTGGTATGCCGAGTCTCACAGTCAACGTACGTCACATAAACACTTCCGTCTGAGGGAAACTTGGACAGAAAGCCTATACATGCGTCGCTGCTGCTTCGTTCATCCATAGACGTCTCACTCATATTTTCTGATTGCATCTCATGGCGGTCTGCACTACACTCTAAGCCATCCTGTGTCATTTCCGCCGTCGCTCTAGTGATTGCATCCTCTGGTTGTGATGATAGCACCTTGGAGTCTTGGAGAGCCAGTGTGTCTGACATGTCACCTGACACCTGAGCGCTCTGCTCCTCCACCGTTATATTTACAGCCTCGGTGCTGCTGGATGTAGAGCTGTAGCTTCTAGATATGGGTTGACACTCTGACAGATCTATGCTGCTGGGACTAGGACTGTTGCAGCTCACTGTTGCTCTGGACACCATTCTCTTCTGGAGAAGAACATCCCTCTGAATCCTGGGGCTGTCCGCTGCATCCGTGGAGGACCATGCATCAGTGAGAACCAGTTCCTGAACACTACAGCTGCTGAGAGAGCGAGGGCTACTTGTCGATATGGTCTGAGTGCTTCCTAATTCTTCATCCGCTTTAGACATCACTGCATCTCTCCCTCCGAAATCCGGTGCTTTATGACAGGTTTGCTCGCTTGTTCCTGTTTCAGCTTCCCCACTCACCCGTGTTCTGGAGCAGGCATGTTGGCTCCAGTATGCCTCTGCAGGGAACTCGTGGGTTTTCTGATTGTCGTTCCTCACTGAAACAGGACTGATTTCAGGTATCCTGCTCTGCCCTACAGAGAAACATAAGGAATCCCTCACTACTGAGTATGTGGGCACCAGTGTCCGACTCGGTGTCTCTACTGTTGAGTGTTTCGAACAGAATTCTGTTCCCAAGGAGTCTTTGGACATGTGGCTGGCTTCGCTCTCCCCCTCACTCTGTGCTTCCTCCTCGTGTCTCAGTTGCACTGTCAGGGCTGTGGCATAGGCAGAGGACAGGGAGTCCAGGGACAAGAGGCTGTCGCCATCAGAGGAACCGTCATCCCTTTCTTGTTCATCTTCCTCGTCGTCTTCGTACCACCCAACAAACCCCTGCTGCTTCTCCACCCACCTGATGGTCTTGCTCATCAGGGCTTCTGTACTGTGCCACCGCCGGTTCCTTCCATCACGAGAGAAAGTACACTGACTGAGTTCCTCGCAAGAGGCGCTCGTATTTAGTGAGCTTTTGTTTCGGTTCATTTTTGTGTCTTTTAGGTTCCTGTTTCTGGCTTGCCTCCAGTGAAATTTGCTCGTTATCTTCACTGAAGGTTTGGAGCCTTGTTCTCCGCTTACACCTGATGGGGGTTTTCTAAACACTCTGGACAGGGCTATCTTTAACCCAGGAGCGACGGAACGCGAGAAAACCTTCTTGATTGTTTCAAGTCCTTTGATACCTCCTTGGGATGGAGTCCTGACATTCTTATCAGCAACACTCTGACAAATTGATGTGTCTTTATCTGGAGGTGCCTTTATGTTCTTGTTGCTGATTGGCTGTAAGGCACGTCTGTATGGGGCCTTAAGACTAACTGATTGACTCTGGTTTGTCTTGAAGGTCAGGCCTCTATTCGGAAGCAGAGGTTTTCTCTCTGGTCTTTCCCGGCAGGGTTGAGCAGGGGGCTCCTCCTTGGCGTCTGTCTGTTTGAGGTTCACAATGGATGCTGCGTGGCTCCTGAGACCCTGACTGTGCCCAGAGGAGACGGTACTGGAGCGACTTCTGGTCCTCTCTTGTGGAAGACACTCATCAGAAACCCACTTCCTGCTCCCGCTGATATCAGAACTTGTCAAGAAATCCGAAGTCAGCTCAGTAGATTTGTTTCTCTTCAGGAAATGGCTGTTGGGAACAGTTAAGAAAAACTGTAGTAAGTGATTTTAAAAAGCAATGTCATGAACAATTCACTCAACATTGAGACATTTATGAGACATTGATGTTGAGAATGATTATGTTTATATGGACTGCTTCCCACTGTGGCCACCCTCCTTAAAATGTGACATAATAAAAGGTATATATGAATAGCTATCAGTGTAACTTGATATCACATGCTGACCTGAAGATAGGGGTGTTTTGGGGGTAGAGCCGGGAGAGAAGGTCTGATGAGAATGAGTGTCTACGTAGGCGGGCTGGTGTTCCTCCCCTAGGCTGAGGAGGAGACTCGGGGGACTCGGGGCTCTCCAACCCTGGCGGCAGGGCCTTCTCCAGTCTCTGCAGCTCCCTCTTGGCCTCCAAGAGATGGCGCTTGCGAGCGATCCTCTGCAGCTGGTAGTGCAACCGTTTCCGTCGGACGCGGCTCTCAGCGCGGCGCAGAGCGTGGTGCCTCAGCAGCTCCTCCTGTACCGCCTTCTTCCTGGCTCTAAGCACCTTGGACAGAGGGGCTGTGGCGGGACCACCCTGGTCCTCCGACCCCTGGGCTGTCAGTCTCTCTAGGAGAGGAGCGGGGATGAGGTCGGTCTGAACTCCAAACTCCTGGGTCCCTCTATGCTCTACAGCTGCCAGGCGCTGCTTCTCCTGCAAGATCCACTGATGGACTGTAGAAAGATCAAACGTAGCAGATAATAATCCCACATAAATGATTTACAATTCAATAAATTACTCTGCCAGTCAAATGTCAAATGAAGAGTTTGGTACCAAGCTGAAAGAAGAACTACTTCTTTACTACTACTACTGGTATTATTAGGCTAAATGATTGTTTGAACATGCTAGCATGGTGATGTTTTTGTATCAATATACTTTATAATGAACTTCAGGTAATGATATTTTTCAAAGATGCATACTTTGGGAACGGTTCATTGAATGCTTCTGCACAATGTAAATGACATGAATTCTGGTTATTTCAATTTGTGTTTAGAAAGTGAACTTACTCTCAGTGTGCTGCTGTCGGAGGAGGGCCTGCTCTCTCTCCAGCTCCCTCTCAGCCTGTCTCTGCTCAGCCTGGATCTCCCTCCGCAGACCCTCCACGTACTGCTGCTGCTCTGCCACGCGCTGCCTGGGAGGAGGCTCCTCGCTGGGGGAGAGAGAGGCACCGGGCTTCCCCTGGAGATCCTCCTCGCCTACAACGCTGGGAGACAGAATTAAGAGTTTAGGGTGAGAAACAACAAGACAAAACAAATCACAGAGGATACTGTAAGCAAAAAGAATAAGGAAAAACACATCCTCCACGGTCCACCCCTCTTCAAACATCTACAGTAAACATATCCTACTGTACCAGTCATTTTACCTAAAAGGTTACAGGGCAGCACACCACTGCAACCACTGAGTGAGTTCTTGGCACAGGGTGTGAGTGGTAGCTACTGTTGTTGGGTTAAGTGCAGTGTGTCTGGACTGTAGCCGAGCAACGGCCCAGCCTGTCCTGTAAACAAGCTGTGACTGCTCATATAAGCACATACTGTCTCCATCCAATGGAAGGAAACAAGTATTCAGCATTAGTCTATTTCTATTGAATGTACACCAAGTGGCACACTTGTACTTTGCATCAAATATGCATAATGTGAGTTGACAGAACAAGCTCAATCAGGCACACACAGACAGGGTTAAAAAGCCCCCCCACCACACGCACGCACGCACGCACGCACGCACGCACACGAAAAACATGAATATCTTTATATTTAATATCTTAGTATGATAGTATCTAACCTGGAACCATGGCTGAGAGGGCTGAGGTCAGTGTATATGCAGGTCAGCACACCTTCACTGGCCTGAGAACAGAAGAGAAATATGAATTAAATATCATCAAAAAGCCATATAATCATCACAGCCCAAATTTAATTCTGTACCTGTAATTTTTCTTTACATTTTTCATCAACATTGTCACTTTATTCAAAGCAAAGTTAAATTTCAGTTCATGTGCAAACTTACTTGGCTGATATAAGTAATTCTGCTTCTATATACTGTAAGTTATTCTCCCTATCGTCGCCATGATTTCTTTCAACCACAAACTCATTTTCATGTTGATCATTTTCAGAATACAGTAAAAGAAAAGGAAATCTCTCCATTACCATTATCATAAACTCTCCTCCCATCCACCAGATAATGATCACTATTCACTCTGCTAGATCATTATCATCACCAACGTCATCATCTTTAAACTGTGAGCTGCACTCACCCGTCTGCGCTCCATGAGGATGGCTGCCTCAGCAGGATGGTTGAAGCGGAATCTGTGGACTCCTCCCAAGGTGATCAGTGTCCCTGGAGACAGACACAGAGAGAGAGAGAGAGAGAAGGATAGAGTCTGAACTTAACATATTGCAGATGAGATGATCTTACGTGTATAGGTTGTAGAAAATGAGTTGTGTTTTTCATTTATTTAACCTTTATTCCACAGAATTGACTTGATTGATTGAATACTTTATTAACAGTTTGCATGGACAAGCACAGGGAAGTACAATACAATACAATGTCTGCTAAAAGGATGAATCCAAGAAAGCCTATTGTCTTGTTTCCATTGGGGTCCTTTTGTACTCAATTAATCAAAAAATCTTTTGTAACTGTCATACCATAGCACAGCCCATCCAATCAGACATGTCACATACTTTTTAACTTAAATGTTTTTATCCCACGATTTTGCAACCCATTTTTTCACCCAGTGTCAATTATCTAATCCTGGGCTTCCTCTGCCAACCTGGGGGAGCAGCGGACTGACCTCATGCTTCCTTCTATGCATGAGGAGTCCAAGCTGCTTCTTTTCACATGACAGGGGGGAGTTTCCCTGGCCGGACGTAGCGCGTGGAAGGAACATGTTATTCCGACCAGTTCCTTTCCCCTCCATCAGGCGCCCCGGCTGGCCAGGGGGAGGTAGTTTAGAGACCAGGATTACTGCATGTTGTCACTCTGCAAGTTTAACTAAAGTTTTTTCCATCTGTCCAAAGTCATTTCTGATAGCCTGCAGGCTGCAGCCCTGCAGTCCTAGTCCTACAGATACAGATTGATTGAAAGTGAAACATGCAAATTGATGTAAACATACATACAGATTGAATGAATATTTTACTATCAGAACGCTTGGGTACAGTTCAAAGACGCGTTTGGTGTGCCCCCCCGCAGCCACAGTAATATTTTAGGGGGCCTAAACTAAATATGTGCAGCGGGGCCCGTTGCCAGGTACTTTCGCCCCTGGTGTTGAGTACATATAGTTGTGTCTACGTGTTTACCAGTGGATGCATGCTGGCGGCGTGTTTATGCAAGAAATAGATATTGAAATCACCACCTGCTGTGTAGTGAGAGTGTCCGTGTTTTGGTAGAGAAAAGCAGCATGTAGGTCAGAGTGTGTGATGCATTTCAAGTCGAAAAAGAGGGGTGAGAGCATAAATATGCATCACTGTCTGTTTGAAATGTGTGTGTTCACAGGTGCATGCACGTGCACCCGTTAATATTTTATGTGTGTCTTCTATTTGTGTGCTTTTTGGTCGATTTGTGCATAATCATGTGTGTGTGTGAGTTAATCCATTGAGACCTGGAACGCATCCATGTCACGTTAGCGTTTAACCACATTAACCATTAACCCATTTTGGGGCGGGAACCCCTTTTGGTGTTTTAAACATTGTTATAATTTAGCTATTGAAAAATAGCAGATCTACAAGCTCATAGCGCGCCACCGAGTGGCGCGCTATGAACTTGTAGGTCTGCTATTTTTGAAAAATCGTTAAAATGTGCCTCAAATCTTTCCGAAAATTGTCATGATTTAGAAAACTTTTATTTTTTTAATTTCGACGTCAGGCCTGAATGGGTTAATAATAATAATAACATGATTTGATTTGAGGATGAAACCTCACCTTGTGCCAGTCTGCATGGCTCGGTGACCTCCCTGTCGTTGACCAGACAGACACACCCTGGTAATGGCCTGAGGGTCACCACCCCGCCCTGGTTCTCTATTTCACAGCTGGCACTGCCCTGCAGGACTGGAGAGACACAACAGATACACAGTCATAAAAAAATTTGGTTTATGTTGAAGTACTGTCTCCAAATGTGGCTTCATCATTTATTCATTGTGGTGCTTTATAATGTTGGGAGAGCATCTATCATTTATACCTATCTGCGGTTCTTCTAATTGGCCTTGAGGTCCGATGCTGGTGACTCCTTCCTATAACGGAGAACAGAGATTTAAACATGGAAACCATGCTGTGCATTTCATTCACACAAAATGAGAATGAAAACAAACATCAAACATATATTACCCAGGCAGGCCCCGAGCATACATTCCACAACAGATGAAAATGAAAACAGCATCATGTTGTGTTCTCTGCAAAGAACTTTCTTCCTACTTCTCTACCACTTACAGAAGCTGTCAGGAAACTGATCATTTATTTACAGTGAAGCCCAATCCAGCAGGGATAAAAGGCTTTCTAAGCTTATTTTATCTTCTTAATGTCAGAAACACATGCGTTCCCAGGTGGCCTTGGCTCTTCTTATGCAGGAAGAAGTGTATTGTCAAGACCCTGTCAGGCCTAAGGGCATACATGTCATTGTCAGAATCAGCCGGGCTTAACCCGCCCCCTCCCAGCCTCGGAGCTAAGAGCCTCTGATCCAACCATCTTGGCTTTTACGCATTTCAGAACAAGACACGCAGCGAAATCTACAGGACAGTTGAAGGGCAGAGCGAAAAAGAAAAACGAGCGAGAGTGAGAGAGAGAGAATAGAAACGCACCTTGTATCGAGAGTTTTTGGCAAGCGGAACAGAGATAGATAGAAGGAAAAGCAGGGAGGGAGAATCTAGTAGACACAAAAGATAAAAGGTGGGTTTTAGTCGAGACAGCTGAAAGGTAAGCAGATAGTTGTGACGATGACGAAGCAACTCTACAGGTTGGATTTTATGAGATTTCATCATGTGGTTCATGCGAATGTGTATGCAAATGTATGTGCGTGCGTGTGTGATGCAAGTATGTGTGGGCATATACAAAGCATGTGATGTGCATCTTAGATAAGAGGGAAAAGAGGGAAAAGAGAAATAGTAAAAGTAAGAAATAGTCATTAAATTCAACAAACAACAATACTAATATTAATAATGATACTAATGGTTATGCTAATAACATGAGCTGTAACACACTAAAAGCAATAGTGCCAATCTGCGTACCCTGAGGTGATAGAAGACGACCCCGGTGCTGAGGACATCTGTGTCCACAGTGAGTAGGTGTGGTTGTAAAGAGTTGATGAGGAAGCCTGCTCTGTCTCTGTTGATATCAACACTGTACTGCTCCAGTAGGGCCTTCTTGTCTCTCCAGCTCTCTGACCAGTCCTTGGTCAGCTCTTCCACCTGACGGAATATTCAGAGTTTTAACTTGAGTGTAAGAATGACTTTATTATACTGTGTATAGTGCTGTTGATGAGCATTTCAGTTAATTGTTTATAAATATTGTTGTTCACTATGATCATCATTGATGATCATAGTGAACAACAATATTTAAGATACAACCTATATTGACAGAGAGAATACTGTCTGGTTTGGCTGTTTTTGGTGTTCCTATGGCTCCTACAATTCCCATGATTGCATTTTGTGGGCACAGACATGAGCCTAGCTAGCACAACCCTTACGGTCTATAACCTAATTCACATTTTTGGGAAGCCAAGATCACTAGTTTTCCATAAATGTTATGCCATATGGACCACAATGGAAACAAGCCCCCTGGGGCTATTCTTTTATAATAACCTTTGACTGTACTACCTGTACTGCTAACACACCTGGTAATAAATCAATCCAATCAAACTCGTTTTAGAGACACACCGAAGGCTGCTCAGAGACTGGAAAACAGAAACATTATAGAAGGCAAACTTTGCAGTCCAAACAGCAGTATCTGTGACTACTCCCATTAATATTCAAGAGGGTTTTCCAAATAGTTTAGGAGGTTAGAAGGAGCATAATTGTGCAGAATGAGTGGCAATGTCACCCTCTTTCCCCCTAATTTACATAACTAATTTACATAATAATGTACTGGCGAGATCAATTCAGTACTGTCTGGTGTTGTCAATAGATAAGATCGGATCTCTGCACTGTGTTACCTTCAGTTCATTCTGGAACACAATGTCAGAGAGATTTCCATCCCTCTCATCGCTCAGGGAGGGGCTGGTATTACGCTGCTGTGAATGAGAGACAAATGACACTTCAGTAAAATCTCTCTACCAACAACATTTCCAACATAGGTTAGAACAGAGAGAATGTAGCCTCCAGTGGTGGAAAAAGTACTCACATTTTTAAGTAAAAGTATCAATACTGCAATGTTCTCTGTTACAAGTAAATGGCCAAAATGTATATAGGGCTGAAGTGGTTGATGTGTTTTGTAATAACTAGCAAATAAAGTTTTCAAATAATTAGTGTGGAGTAAAAATACAACATTTGCCTCTGAGATCTAGTGGAGCAGAAGTAAAAGTACTGAAATTTTGAAATACTCCCGTAAATTAAAAAAGAAAATACCTCAAAATTGTACTTAAGTACAGTACTTAGTTACTTTACACCAGGCGAGACATGGCCACAGCATTTCTTTGGGGTACTGAGCCAAAAAACATTGAGAACCCCTGCTTTACAACACTGGAAGCCTCTAACCTTGTTGGTATTAATGCAATGTTCTGCCTATTTAACTATTCAGGGCCACCATACCATTTTGAAGCTTAGAAGCATGCTTTTCAGCCTGTCAATCTCTTCTCTCAGTTCCCTGATCAGCTTGACACTGGCATCCTGTAGAGACATATGAATAGTCAGCGGACCGTCTCATATTTCATTTCTCATGCAGATAATGAAGTAAAACAACCCCCCATTTAATCAGGCCACTGCCGCGCCGACTAAACGCAGACAAGAGAAGCCGTGTAATAGATAATGAACAATACAAGACTGATGTGATGTGACCCTCCTCCCCCTACAAGCCAGCTGGAGAACAAACGTGAAGAAGACAATAGCACAGACCTCATTAACGCGAGGTTTGTTGACAATGTTCCTGGCGTGCGCGGCATAGCGCAAGGTGCTGAGGGTCTCATTGTAACTGCTGCCAGAGGGGGACACAGCTGCAAAAGATACAGCAGTTTAATCATAAAGATGTAATCACCTAATGCCACCAGCCTTCGTTTCAGGATAAACAACACAAGTTAAAGGACCAGTGGTATTGTTCATCTTTAAAGTACTTTATTTTCCTTTCAGAACTTCTTTTGTGCAGTGATTAAAAAGACAAACACTAACTACATTTAAAACTAGTACTTAAAAAGCATCATATACTGCATATTTCTCCACAACGGACACGTCCAGGACTCACTTGCGATCATGATGGTCTTGGAGTTGCCTCCCAGGCTGTCCTTGAGGAGCCAGGTGAGAACGGAGTCTCTGTAGGGGATGAAGCAGTGCCTCCTCCCTCCAGACAGGGAGCTGCTGTGGCTGCCCACCGTGCTCCCAGTCCCATCACCCTCGCTGGCTACACTGTTGATACTCTGGCAGCTGCTGGACATCTGGGAGTTCTGGGCTGAGGGAGGCATGGAAAAGGAGCAGAGAGATGAGATGATGATGATGAATCAAACAGTATGGTAGGGGCAGCAGCGATAGAGTGAAAGATGGGGGAGGTAAAGTAGAGTCATGCCTGATTTATGCTTAGTTGCGTGCATGACACTGCGTATAACTCAGGCTTTAGTATAGTAAGGCAGGGGTTCTCAACCCGTGGGTCGTGACCCCTCGGGGGATCGCCAAATTATTTTGGGGAGACTTGTGTTGTTTATCGCGAGACATGGCCAAAGCATTTCCGGGGCTCCCCAGCCAAAAACATTGAGAACCCCTGTAGTAAGCCAGCATATACAGCATGCTACGACAAGTACGTACTTTATGTAATGAATGTCAGAATAACCAGTGTACAGACGATAGCCAAGACTTCAAATTCAATCAATTGCAAAAGTTCCGAAATTTCAAGAATAACTAGAGTACAGATTATTATTAGATTATTATTACAGACAATAATAATAAACACAGCAAATTAAATCAATTGCAAAAGTTCAGATAAGAATAATTTGTTTTATTTACCAAGAGCAGAGATGACAATGCCAAGAGTGACTAGAGACTTGTTGATGTTGGAGCCTTCTGTCAGTCTGTCTCTGCAGTAGTGGGGGTCAGCCCTCTCACTGTTACACCCAACACAAATAAAATATCAAAATGAATGTCCATAATATTGTGAAACAGTCATCTATGAACAACATGCAGTAAACCCCAGCATTGCAGTAACAGACCACTAGGGGGCAGCTTTGACAATAACATCTACTCATTCAATTAAGACTAATAACACATTACCCTTTGCTAGGGCAACTCTAATTGAGGATACAATTATTTAAAAATAACCACACCAAATGTGTATATGTCAAAAAGTACTGAAAAGAGTGAGAGTAAGAAAGACCTCACCTGCCAGCCAGGTCAACCAGGTTGATTTTACTGACAATTTCTGAAGGAAGATTATTCTCTAGGATAGCCTGCAGAGGGAAGCAAACATAATCAGATAGAGCCATGCAAACTAACACAGGTCAGACTGTGATAGAGGTTCACAACAAAAGTTGTGGTTTGTACATGATTATAAAACATAATACAAATAAATATTAGATGCAAGCGATAAGGTAAGATACAACTATCAGATTTGACACGTAGCAGTGATAATGTACAGTAGGGCTGCTATTGATTATTTTCTGAGCGATTATTCAAGCAATTAATCAATCGAATAATTTTGAAGCGTGTTTTCTCATATTTTCTTTTTCCTTCTTGACTGTTGTCAATGAATCAAAGGGGGAAACAATCGGATTGGGTTTTTATACTCGACTAAATACTGTCTGATTATCCACTTAAGCTTTTTTAATACTTTGTTATACAATGCCGGCGTGCAAAGATCACAACTCACATCGCAATGTGACACGCTGTGAAAATAGGCTATATTTTCAGTATTTTCAAATACATTTTCCCCTAATAAATTAAATTGATTCAACTGTTTCACCCTTACCTGTGTGTACTGGATGGAGAAGATGGCATGGGATCTGCTGCTGGCGTCATGGTTGTGGGTCGCTGCAGTGATGCGGTTGGCGATACCTTCCTCCAGCAGACTCATGGCCTCTTTGCTGCCAGACACCACATGCTGGGACAGGTCTGACGGGGCAGATTTATGGACAGACCATGAGTGACTACACGTTTGGGTTGACCAAGGGCCAAGCTTTGATGACAGAATAGCCATTAGATCCTATTCAAATGAGAATATGAGAGTCTGCGTTATGTCGGGCCCCACTTTGACACAGACAGGCCCTGAGATAAGTAAGACAGTCAAAACCCAAGCAGTGCATATTGAAATCCTCAGTGCACACTATATTTCGGCATGCGATGAATGGAAAAATAGACAATCCACAAGCTCAGTGACCTCGTAGATTGGCTATTTTCTAAATATTTGCCAATAAGTGCCTTAATGACATGCCCAAATTAGGGACACCAGGTTGAAAGTGGTGAATTAATCTACCGGTATTTGTAACTCGGAGAGTGTACAGATGTAACCAAATCCGTTTGGTTAAATTTGTACATTCAGAGTCAAATTAACAGAGACATTGTTGGAGGTAGAGAATTATCCATAATGACAAAGTGATAGAGACATTTCTTTAGGCAAAGGAAATGTGTCTCATCAGCACATGGTATGAATGTGTCTTCCCTCTGGATTCCCTCGCATCGGAAACTACGTCCACATCCGGGTGAATCATAATAATTAAAAGTGTTGTACGCATACACACACGCGTGCACTGGCACACATACAGACGTGCATGATTGCACACACAGAAACAGTCTAATAACCATCCACTTCCAGTTATAACATGTACAGTAATATTAGCCTTTATATCATTAGTGTGTGGAGCATCTCAGTTAAATATTTCTGCAGAAGTGAGAGATTGGATGACTGTGATGTGTGGACAGACAAGGACTGGGGGAACGGAGGGAGGGAGAGTGAGAGCATTAAACATGACAATGTGCTCTCTGTGTGTGTGTGTGTGTGTGTGTGTGTGTGTGTGTGTGTGTGTGTGTGTGTGTGTGTGTGTGTGTGTGTGTGTGTGTGTGTGTGTGTGTGTGTGTGTGTGTGTGTGTGTGTGTGTGTGTGTGTGTGTGTGTGTGTGTGTGTGTGTGTGTGTGTGTGTGTGTGTGTGTGTGTGTGTGTGTGCGCTCCTTGGAGCCACGAGGAAGTGACCTCACTTCCCCCGGGCCTGCTGGGATTTCTCCTGGTACAGACAATGAGTGGATGTTGGACTTTAAAGTCATACAGAGAGGGGAGAAGGGAGGAGGAGAACTTCAGAGAGAGAAACAAAGTGGCGTAACGGTTTGAAACAGAGAAAGGTTGCACTGCAGTGAGACTGGAGGGGAAAGCAAAGGGAGATCAAGAGAGACTTCCTACAGTAACAGTAATTTCTTTCCAAGAATTTGAGCACATTGGGAGGTCTTTATAGGCTTCCAATTGTGACTTGTAAAGATGTGGGTAGCGACAGATCTCCTCACACAAACTCTCCTCAAACACAGCGTCCTTGCTTCTGTTCTAACTTCTAGCACATGCGCAATCACCGTAGTTGTATGCACATGTAGTACGTGCGCCATGCGGTCACAAAATCTAAGATACACGTGTACACGAGCTGGTGACGAATTTTCCATCATACAGTATGACGCGATAACATGGATATGCGAATGCAACAAGTATAATTTGGCCTTAACCCATTCATACCTGAGGCCGATTCTAAAAATGCATTCTAAATCCTGACCTAAGTTTTTTTTTTAAACTTCAAATATTTATTAAAAAATCACACCCGTGTGAACTGAGTGGTGCAACTCCCCTCTCCCCCTGCCTCTCTCTCTCTCTCTCTCTCTCTCTGTGTAATTAGCAGGCAACACTATCTCTCTCTCTCTGTTTCTGGCACAACAGTGCCACTTTTACCCCTACTGGTACTCTAAACATAGTCACATTGCTTTGCTTTACATAGTCACATAGGTTAGGACGGACATTGCTGTTCTTTGGAGAGGTTGCACGACTCAAAAATTACAAAAAAAACGTGTGAGAGAGAGAGAGAGAGAGAGAGAGAGAGAGAGCGAGAGAGAGAGAGAGAGAGAAGGGGGTGGGTAACGATGAAGAGAAAGAGAGAGGCAGGGGAGAAAGAATGTGAGAGTGAAAAGCTAAAAGGAGGTATTGGAGTACAGCCACTACAGCCACTAAGACCAATTGTGGATGTAATCAACAGTTCAACTCTGAACACAGTTTCACCACGCACACCACAGTGACCTACAAACTAAACATACAACACACCAAGCATTACTCAAAATGCTCTAGACTGTGTCCCAAGTCCAAATCCATAATTGGCCATAAGAGGCTGTGTGTACATCACAAATAAAAGATTTAGTGTTCAGGGACAAAAACATTTAGCCTCATGTGTCCGTTCTCCCTTCACCTCCCAGAACCACAACCCGGGAATACTTCCTTTCACAATCAATCCAGACTATGCCCGAGTAGAAACCATGGTCTTTTGGCCACAATGGACCTCCATTTACCACGTTGTCCTCAGCTTGACCTGAACTGTGAACCTCAAGACGTTAAAACACACATTGTCCTGATCTGAGCTACCACTTAAAGGGATTAAGCTAAAGTGGTGAAAGCAGGGGATTGTTACATAGGAGACAAAAGTAAGCGATGAAATATTCAGACAAGGCCATGGCTAAAGAACATGAACGTAATGATATGAAGTCATGGTTTTTAAGGTACTAATGTTTTGATCCCGCTGGATCTTCGTTAGATCTAAAAGTTAGTATCGTATTCAATTTGAAGCTTTCCAAGAGCATTGTGCAGGACTTTGGTTTAAATCCATCACTAATGTGTATATTTATGACTTTATAATGTGTATCTACTCCAAGCTGTATAAAATGGTCCTTATATTGTGACTCATATATTGTGCCCAGTTCGGACAGCTGCCTTACCTTGTACGTAGGGTCCTTTCTCAGGATGTTCCCTGACCCTCAGAGAGGTTTTCTTCTTCTGCTCTCCACCACTCAGCAGGTCTCTCACTCTCTCATTATAGATCTCCAGGAAGCTGCAGGGGTAGGAAGGTAAGATATTATATATTGAAATTAGAAACATACCAGACATGAAGTCAGGAGAGGGTCAGTGACAACATTTATGGAATCAGCTAAATGATAAATTGGGAAAGGGCAATTAATTGGATAACACTGGAATTAGTATAAACTTTGTAATGTTAAATGAAATCAACTATTATTTTATCGTAACTGATACGTTTGCATGCTGAACTGAAGTTAATAACTGAAGTTATTTGACTCCAACCATCACATTCAACATCAGGGACACTTTCCTAATAAGACAACCGATATCTGGTTCATACCTGATCTCCACTCTGCTTGTGTTCTGCCCATCTGGGGAGATGTCGTCAGACCTGAAGAGTCCCTAACATGACAGGAAGAAGGATGGTTAATTGATTATACCACCTTACTAATACAATACTTAATGGATTATATACTGTTGCATATCACATGGAGACAACACATATCAAAAAGGTATGGATTTTTTTTATGGCTAAAACATAACCGTCTTACCTGGCAAATCCTGGGTGTCAAGCCACTGGACTCCTGCAATCATAGACAAAAAAAACAAATGGAAACTAAATAAAAATCTTACAACATCAATGGAAAGGATACTATCATGCACTAGCAAGCTAGCCTGGATCCAGCCCAAAGACCCCGCCCACTCTCTGATCTTGGTCTGGTGTTGCACTCACCGTCTCCACACCATAGCGCAAAACTTTCTTAAGCTGCGCACTTCTCAAGCTGCGCGCAGCTTAAAGCTTGAGTTTTTAGACAGCTGGTGGATGGAAAAGAAGCTCCACCTCCGCGGAAGACTTGAGCGGAGGAGAGCGTTTCCGGGAATCTGGCCGTCGCGCAAGAATTCAGCGGAGGTGGAGCTTAATTTCCATCCACCAGCTGTCTAAAAACTCAAGCTTTAAGCTGCGCGCAGCCGAGAACGCGCGCAGCTCTTTTGACCGTCTGGCAGCACCTACTGTGAACCTATAATTTCTTCGGTACAAAAATGTATTATCCAATGAGAATCGGTGGTGGGGGTGGGTCTAACGAACAACCAATCAGCGCCGAGTCCCGTTTTCAGCGTCATCACGCAGCGCAACACACAGAGGAAGGAGGGAAAACAACACCAATGGCTACTGGTTGAGGGAAATTCTAATCCCCTCCCCCTTGAAATCGCTCAGACAGGAGACAATGTCAGACTGAAGCTTCAAGAAAGCTACAGTCTGATAATCAGGCTACTAGCAAGCATGATGGGAGAGATTTGTCATTTTCTGTGTGATCAGCTCTGTTGTGCCTGGTAAGATGACCTTAGCCTGGCTGGCACTGCAAGACTGATGAAGTTCACTACATGTTCCTGGTAAGATGACCTTAGCCTGGCTGGCACTGCAAGACTGATGAAGTGGATTCACTACATGTTCCTCCATGGTACCGTGGAGGAACATGTAGTGATCAACTGATATCATAAACTTATTTTCTTTCTTTTTCTTCTTTAACCCATTTTGGGGCGGGAACCCCTTTTGGTGTTAGCATTATGTTATGCTTCTGCTATTGAAAAATATCAGATCTACAAGCTCATAGCTTGTAGGTCTGCTATTTTTGAAAAATCGAAGAACGACTGACATAGAAACTTTTTTCAGAAAACTGTCAGGATGTAGAAGACATTTATTATTATTATTATTATTATATTATTACCTCCACCAAGGAAGTACAGAGAGATCTCTGCCTGCTTGTGTGCCTAGTGACATCTACATTCAAGAAATGCACTAAAGCTGTGTGGAAACAATTTGGAAATATTTCTATTATGATGCTCATATGATCCGTTTTCTAAGCAGTGGCCGTAGGTTTGTTAGCAGCGCGTAATATATTGAATTTAGACTTCCCCAGACTTTTAGTCGGCAGAGATCACGCGGAGCCACCAAATTGCTGGAGTGGTCAACAATCAAAGTGTGGACTTTACAATTATGTGGCAGAAATATTATCCAATCAGCTACTTTTTTTGTTGTTAACCATTTGATAGTGACAGTTGAGAGAGACAGAAAATGCAGTAGGGGAATGATACCCAGCTGGGAATCGAACCTGACACTCACTGATCAAGAGATTTTGGGCTCCATTTTCGTCACCGCTAAACCCCTTATCCCTAAACTTCTTTGCATTTTTTTACTATTTTGAAAAACATTTTTGAATAGTTCAACTAGCCAATCTACATTGACACACTGTGAGCTTGTAGACTGGCCATTTTAACTATTGAAAAATGTTTTGCAAAATAGTAAAAAAAAAGGCAAAGAAGTTTAGGGATAAGGGGTTTAGCGGTGATGAAAATGGAGCCCTTTGCGTCCATATGGTATGCACTCTAATCACTATTGGTTATCTGCCCTCACATGAATCCTCTTTTTTACTAATAGGCTCTATGCACAGTTGCACACACGCCATTTTGGAAATAACTTGGGCCCCTTCCCTACTTCCTTCACAGGTGTTACCGCTGATACGAATGAAGGCTCTGTTCCATTCTGGTCAAACAGAGTCAGGGTGCTGCTATTGTGTGTGTTGGCTCACTGGAAACACTCAAAGTGTCCTTCAGTGGTTTCCAAATGGCCCCGTACGAGTGTGTAACTCTCAGAGTTATGGGGATCCTTGAAATTAAAATGTTTGAGAAACACTGCACACTAAATGGAACAGAGCCTTAATTAGTATCATGTAGGCAAGCGGCCCGGAAGTAGGAAGAGTTATTCTGTGTGCATATAGCCCATTCCATGCAGTAACCCTAATTTCCCCCATGCTCACCGGCGTTCCCATCATGGTATAAGTCTTCCCAGATCCAGTCTGGCCGTAGGCAAATAGACACACATTGTAGCCCTCAGAAGCTCCTGCCAACACAGACGCACCCAGGTCCTGGAACACCTAAGACAAAACAAAACACACATAAATGATTAATTTACACCCGGAACCCTGAATATACACATATACATGTAATGTATGTAATCCTGCATACACACCCAGGCTGACCAATACAAATAGTTACAGGTCGCATATGATAGAACCGGTAGCATCCAGCCACTAGAACCAACTTTTGACACTTGACACTACCTGAGTCCCATATAAACATTGGCTAATGGGAGAGCCGGCCGTCCCTGCGGGCAGATCTCTGATGTCACTCTGACAAAGCCCCCAACACTATGAGCAACTGATAAATATATATAAAATATATAACAAATATATATAAAAAGTATTGTGAAAGGCTGATAAAAGAAAATCGAAAAATAAAAGAGTGCTATGAATGGCATGTACTTTCTCAAATTAAAAGAATAATCGATTTTCTTTTCTTTTTTTAAGATGACAGGCAAAAAGGCAGATACAATGACGCATCTCTTAAAATGAATTGTGATGTCACATAAAAACAGTGGCAACTGCTTAAGTTGTGAGAAAAGACCACACGTATGCTGCTGTTATGAGCCGAGAAGGTGTTTACACTTAGATTCACATTGTGTTAGATCATGCGTGCAGATTGGAACCAAGGCTTCACAATCACAATAAAGAGGCACCAGGCCAGCATTGGGGAGGGACTGGGAGTAGGGAGTCTGGACCTCTCCTTCCTGGCTGAGGTGTTTGGCTAAGGAGCAGGGAGGTTTCAGCTAATACTCAGGGTAAACACCTAGTGGGGCGAGGATGTGTATGTGGTGTGTACTGTGTAACGTTCGATGTATACTTGGTCGAGCATTGTGTCACGCAACAAAAATAGGCAATCTACAAACTAATTTGACACCGCACACTAAAGGCCAAATTATGCTTGGAACACCAATTATTGTTGTACGACGTGTCGCGTGACACTTCCAGCAAGTGTGCGTATTTGTGCACGTATTTAGAAATGTGTGTAAACTTGTGTGTTATGCTTGTGAGTTTGTATGTTGTTACTGTATATAGTACATAGTCTACATGAGTCAGTGTGTATGCATGGTGTGTGCAAGTACAGAAAAAGTGTGTGTGGAGAAACCTTCAAAGTGACTGCGTCAGGAAAATAAGCAGTGTGGTGGTGAGAGGAGGTCTCATACAAAACAATCTAACCGGGACCCTTGTTTTCCTTCCGTCATCGCCCGCCTCTGAGAGCCAGAGCCTGGGAGGCTGTTGGCATCACAGGGTGCCTAACCCAGTCACAACCACCTACGTATGTTTTTATGACCAACATTGCATGATGTCTTGGCAAGCAACGTTTAGCTCTAGTGTGTGTGCGTGCGTACTGTAATCAATGTTATATGTTGAGCAAATGGACAATAGAAATGAAATCTTGGTAAAGGCACAGTTGCCCTTGCTGTACACAGTTTTTTAACAGTGAGCAAGATGTGGATGTTCAGTATGTAGTTAAATTAACACTCTTGGTTTTACTCTGTAGGCGTGTGAAGTGTGTGAACAAACTTTCGTCGGTGCAAGATTAAAGGTGGGGGCGATACAAGATCTCTATCGTGTTCTCCTGCTTTGTTCACCCTGGATATTCAATAAAAACACAGAACCAGTTCCCACCCAACATTAAGGACATGGCCTCTCCATCGTCCATGGGGGGCCCCCACAGCCTCGCTCCCAAGCAAACACAGGCCTCGGAGCAGCAACCTGATCCGAAGCAGACCCCAGATGCAGCACATTCTCCCCCAGAACCATAACACACCCTGGGATCAGTGAAGGGTTCCCCTCCCTGGCCTCTGGACCAAGGAGACCGGTGGGCATGTAGACAGGAGAGGAGAGGAATGCACCCCAAGCTTCCAGGATCTCACAAGTCCAAACACTGGAACACTTTCAACCTAACACCCCATTTTTGGTGGGAACTAAAATGTGTCCTCACATGGATGAGGAGAAATACAGAAAGTGAGGACACTTTCCTCAAATTTCAAGCGGCTGTTTTAGGATTAGGACTTGCGTATTGGGGTTATAGGCTTTGAATAAAATGTATGTTTAGGTTAGGGTTAAGGTGCGTGCGTGCGTGCGTGTGTGCGTGCGTGTGTACGTGTGTACGTGCGTGCGTGCGCTACCAACCATCAGGAGGTATCAGAACCTGGATCTAAGCCTGGGTTACTGTGGACTTACAAACCCTGGGAATGGGTTTAGGTTGGACGTAGATGAAAGAACCCTCTCAGTGTTCTGAGGCCTCAACATTGTGAAACAAAATGGTTCTTCTTTTACGTCCAGAAGTGTGTGTGTGTGTGTGTGTGTGTGTGTGTGTGTGTGTGTGTGTGTGTGTGTGTGTGTGTGTGTGTGTGTGTGTGTGTGTGTGTGTGCGTGAAACACTCCTTTGGAAGTGTATGAAGGGTATGGGCTGGTCAGCCTGCAATGACATGCATAAGTGCTGGATGGCACTTACACCGCCTTCTAATGAGAGTGCAAAATCTCTCTTGAAAGAGCCACCCATCGACTTCTCTAATATACGCCAACCTTCCCCGTGTTTCTTCACTAGTCCGATCCAGAAGAACACGGTTTGCTGGCCACTGCTACAGAGCTGATCATGAGGTTATATCTTCCCTTCTTCTCTGGAATCCTGCCTCAAAGCAGACCAGAGGTAGAAACCTGTCGTTCCCTGATGTCATCGCTAGGGACACATGCATCAGTAGGCAGGAACTGGGGATGGCAATGAAGGACCGGGAAGTCTGGCGTGGAATTGTGAAATTCATGATCTCGACCGCGGTCGAAAAATGATGATGATGTGTGTGTGTGTGTGTGTGTGTGTGTCTGGCCTAACTACACCAGCCAAGATGACTTTGCAGATCGCACAGAGAGAGGGTGTTGCTACAGTATCAAAATACTGTGTCTACATACATAAGTCCCATGTACATCAAGACAAGCTAAAATATGAATTTGCTTTTATTTTAATGTAATCTCTATGCAAATTAGCTTTTAATGTTTATATTAGCGCCCAGAAGCTCGAAAAAAAAGGCTGGTGAACTGGTGAATATATTAATCCACACATTTGGGATTGGGTGTTCTTGTATAAAAGGTATGGTCCTTAGTTTACACATTATTGATTTTTGAGTGGTGTAAACCACTCCTACAACTGGCTTTGTTAGTCTGTGCGTAAAAAATGAGCATGGTTGCTACGGTCACCCAGTTCACCCGGGTGTGATTTCATTACGTCAGAGCTGATTTCATTACGTCAGAGCTGATCAGGCTATATAATACCTTACACCACTCAGTTCACACGGGTGTGATTTTTTATTTTTTGTATTGTTGGCTAGTCATATATAAGTCATATATAAATAATCTGGCTGTTTTCTGTTGCACTGCAGTGCATACATCCTCACTAATGAAGACGGTTTGCTCTTATATAATGTTTTATTGTTCCAAGATGTGGGAATAGTCAGATTCAGATACAGTCTTTCAGAGTTTTTCGGCACCTGCTTGGGAACATTAGACACATCTGTTGCTCAACGCATGGCACTGGGCCCATACATGGACACAAGTCCAAGCAAGTGGACCCCAGACCACCACATTTGGCCCCCTACCTCTTGTCTGAATGGGAGCTCAAACATGGAGACAAAGACTAGCGCCGCCCCGTCTTGTCCTCGTCCTACCATTTAAAAACAGAAAATGGCAGACAGACATCTCCTCCTTAAACAGACAGAATCAATACAGCCCTTGTTAAAGTTGCCCCTCTTAAAAAGCTCCATGTGGGGGCAAAACAAGACTGAGGGTGCCTCCTGGCCATGCTTAAAGAGCAGGAACTTCACTTCAATCATTCCCTCGCTCCCCAAACCCGTTTCTCTTTCACCCATGTACAGGATCTCTATTGTTTTAATCCGTGCTTTCATTTGTCGCCAGAGTGTTCCTTTTAACCATGAGTCGGCAAAATGCCTCCAAGCGGGAGCGTAAACTTTAGTTCAACCTCTTGAAGTAAAAGAGCGAAACACAAACCAAGCAGAAGCTGGTCCAACTGAATATGAATTAGACAAGATAGGTTACCCCGACACAGTACTGATCGGGTAATGTATGTCACTGTTGGACCTTATTCATCTTTATTCTTTAATGTTTTATTCATCAATGAGTGCTCCATTTTATACTTAATCATATGACAATGTCACACAAAGTAGCAAAAACAGCAATCTACAAACTCTTAAGTTAACACATTGCAACGCGTTGTGAGTTTGGAGATCTCAAGAGAAAAATACACCAAGTTGAAAGTGGTTATTAAACAACATTGCTCTGCAACACGCTATGGGAGTGACCCTCGGTCGTGAGCACAATTAACTTGATTATTTTGATTAGTGTAATCGTGCATTGTGTAGAAACTTCTATAAAAACTATACTTAACACATTGAGTGCCACCTGGTGGACGAAAGTGGTGGTGCTTGGGTGCCACCGGATCAGAATCTTTTTTTTAGCATTTTGGATGCTAAATTATTAGCGTAAATGCTAGCGAGCTAAAATAGGCCAATCTTTGCTCTAGAAAACACCAATGTTCCAAATGCGATCACCGGATAATCACAAATGACCTCCGAACATCGACGATTTGTTCAAAACCACAGACAGCGCCATAGTTTCCAAGAAAAGAGCGTGCAAAGGCCGCGGCTAATACAGAAGCAAAACAGAAACCGTGGTGGCGAGGCCTTAGCAAGCCTCCGTAGCAACCGGAGCGTTTCCAAAGATATAACACAGCGGGTCTTTCTTATAGCGATATCAAACGCCTTAAGACGAGCCTATAGAGTATACCCATCCTTAGGATGAGGTCATGTGTTAAACATGACCTCACTGACTGTCTCAACCTACTTTGACACATTACAGTAGCATACAAACTTTGGATGAACAATGCAGATGGGGGAAGGGCCCAGGTGCATTGTGGGGAGGAAAATGGATGTTCTAGTGTAGAGAGCCAAGCAGAGCAGGAAGGAGCAACACTGATGTACGGTAATAAAAGAGACGGGGGGGCAGACTTACTGCTACAGTACATAGTGTGCCTTGCAGGCTGATGGGCCCCACACACACACACACACACACACACACACACACACACACACACACACACACACACACACACACACACACACACACACACACACACACACACACACACACACACACACACACACACACACACACACACACACACACACACACACAGACACACACACACACACACGTACAGTATGTGGTTTGTCTATATGTGAGAGAAATGCATGCGTGTATGCATGCGTATATGCGCTCGCGCATGTGTGCGTTATTGCGCTTGCACACAAACGTCTGCAATGCTGTGTATGTGTGTGTGTGTTAGTGTACAGTATTCCTTTGACTTAGTTGCATATATGCATGCCTTTGTAAACTGTGTGTGTGTGTGTGTGTGTGTGTGTGTGTGTGTGTGTGCGTGCGTGCGTGCGTGCGTGCGTGCGTGCGTGCGTGCGTGCGTGCGTGCGTGCGTACGCGCATGTGCTCATGTTCGCATGTCCATCCTGTGAGGAGCATAGCTCTCCGACGACCAACCAGCCAACCCAGAGGAAATCCCATCTAAAAGAATGACAAAGGCCCCAGTGCCCCACTAGTTTGCTTTTCCTCACAAAGAAAACACACAAACAGTCATACAATGAGAGAGAGGAAAGCAGAATATAGATTTCATACTTGGCAAGGAAGTACAGGTTAAAGTCATAGGGCCAACCAGGGGGGGTTAGGGGGTGTAGAATGCAGTAGAACAACACTCTAAAGTAGGACTAGGTCCATGGGATCAGAATGTTGAGGGTTTGGATCCTTTCACTGCATACAAGGAAAACATTTTAAACATTCTACTATACTACTGTTAATCCTACTATTAGATGAACAAAACAGTCAGTCCGGCCTCGTTCATCTTTCTCCTTAGTGGGTTGACCAATCGATCTGCAGTCGTGGTCGCATTGCCTGGTGGCAATGGGATCTGTCGTCATTGTCCAATAGCCCGGACGGACGGTGGGTGGAAATGCGGGTGTAGACTAGTAATTCAATTACAATGAGAAACCTGAGCACTGCAGTCAGTCACACAGACAGATGGGAGGGACAGACATATTATGGTAGAGAGTAGACACATCTAAAGGCAAAAGGCATGAAACAATATATTTTGAGGTGAACTATGAAAAGCCACAAACAGAGACAGATAAACTGACAGACAGAAAAAGCAGTTAGCATACAAAACTCGAGAGTCAAAGCAAGGACATTCGTCCAGACAGTCTGTGTTGTAGCAGAAGTGGATCATTTTTTAAACAGAACTCTCCAAGGACCATGACGTCTGCTGATAAACAAGGAAACAGCTGAGTCCTGTGCCAGAGATCTGATTGAGACCCTGATAAATACAGGTTGTACAGAATGAGGCTGGTCTTAGGACAGAAAATAAACATAAAAGGAGGCAGAGGGAGAAAGGGAGAGAGAGAGAGAGAGAGAGAGTTTAATGTCTCAGTAATAGGTTTAGGCCTCTAATCATTGGCTGTTGAGGACTTAAGTTGCTGGGCTGGTTTTATGTGGCCTGCCCTACACTAAGCCCTGAAGGACTATATTTACGTGTGTGTGTGTGTGTGTGTGTGTGTGTGTGTGTGTGTGTGTGTGTGTGTGTGTGTGTGTGTGTGTGTGTGTGTGTGTCTGTGTTGTGCTGTAAATGTATGTCTGCTTGTAAAATTGTGTGTGTGTGTGTGTGTGTGTGTGTGTGTGTGTGTGTGTGTGTGTGTGTGTGTGTGTGTGTGTGTGTGTGTGTATATGTGTGTGCGTGCCGTGTGTGTGTGTGTGTATATGTGTGTGCGTGCGTGCATGCGCGCGCGTGTGTGTGTGCCTATGTACGTGCGCCGTGCGTGCGTGCCTGTGTGACGTCATCAGGAACAATTGCTGCAGGCAAGCTGAAGCCAGGCAGCGTTAAGACCACATTTGAAAACATCAGCTCTCCATGACTGCCTTAATTCTCTAGCCTTGACGTCACCCAACGGCCCCAGATTCATAGCTTCACTCGGTGGGAGGGAGTCTCTGAAGATTAGACTAAATCTGTTGTAGGGCCCAGCCACTGAATATTTAGAAGGAAAAGAAGACGGCCTTGCAGAAAGAGAGCTGCACTCTTTCTAGCTCTCCCTCCCTCTTAACAGTTCAAAGAGAATATACTTCAACATACACTGAAGTGTGTTTCATGCCAATAAAGCTTATTGAAATGTAGCGACTGCCAAGAAATAAACTTCATCTGCTTCTCTGTGCTCCATCTGACATTAATGTACATAACTACAAAGCTCTCTCTCTCTCTCTCTCTCTTTCAAAACAAGACTAAATGAATTTATGCTGAAGTGTAAAGTACATTGTGTCAATAAATCTTGAAATTGAATTGATTGCAAAGGCAATGGTCATACTGTGGAAATGTTTCTCTGACCAAAAACATCAAAACTTGTCTCTCCTCCTTTATGTCCAGGAATAGAATATGATTGAGGATACAATGCGACTGTAAAATAAAAACAGCCAGCAGCCATGCAAAAACAGCTAGAGGATTGCTCATTGTCATTCTTTTCATCCCTGTCCCAGGCCAGGACTAGAGATTGTGATATTTTGATTTGTATTTAGTGCCAGTATAAGAAGCTTACTGATTTAAAGTGACTGCAAACAGCCTTGCAGTTCCAGAGGAGTTGATATCTTTCTTGCTCTGTGGAACAGACACAACAGCTGCACAAAGACTTCAATCCAAAGAGAAAATAAATCTTTCTTTTTCCGTCGCTCATTCCAAATGGAAGACACTACATCTATAATTAATTTTATTGCACTTTACACCAATAAGGTGCAATTCCTGAATTGAATTATTGATTGGAAAGAAACAGTCTTTGGACTGCTACTAAAAAAAACCTTCTCATTCAGCCTCTCTGCCTCTCTGTCTCCAGGACTGGACAGCTGAAAAAGGAGCCTAAGGTCACCCAGTTTCCATCCCACGCTTTCCAACTGGACTACACAAACACTAGAGCCGGTCCCTCAGCAAAGCTGCATGCTTATGTGTTTACAGATGGGAAATAATTAGAAATGTCATTGGACAGATCCTCGACTCGTCCTACAAGCGAAATAGTCAGGGTCAAAGGACTAAGGAGTGATACATGTGAAGTCTGAGGGGAACAGGGGGAGACAGACAGACAGACAGACAGACATAAAGTTGTTTGGCTGGAATTCAACAGCGCAATCATTTGTCACACATTTGCAGAATTTGTAGGTCAAATTTGCATGGAAGGCCAGAGAGGTCGATGTATTGGGTGGGGGGGCAGAGAAAGACAGGCCGCTCTTCATTATTCAGGGCCTGACTACACATGGGAGAGAGAGCGGTGGGGGGGGGGGGGGGGGGGGGGGGCACTAGTAGAGGGAGGGGGTGATAGAGAATAAAGGGGCATGATTCCAGTGCAGTCCCAAGGTTCCCCCGGGGGCAACGACTGGACATTAAGCAAATACATAAAAAAATAAAAATCTGGAAAGAGCCTTTGGAGGATTTTCGATTCTCCGCCCACAATACTAGTTAAAGCAGCCAAGGCAGAGCGCACACACAAACACACACAGGACTGAATGTTACAGTCTTTATGGACGGCTGGGAATGAGTTCTCCAGCCTTCTCATCTGGAATCCATAGGGCACTGTACTAGAGCGGTATAGGCCATAAATCAGTGCATACTACTGTAGCAGACTTTGTAGGACTATCCGCAGATGCAGTTCATTGTTTGTTGCATCATGCAAAGAGAAAACATTTCTTGCTAACTCTGATGCCAGATGGGTGGGGTTGTTTGTCACATGGGCTTTAAATAAGGAGCGGCAGAACATTTTGACAATTAGTATTTTTTCTGTGACTGACAGCTTCATTGAGCCTATGGTACCTGATTTGTCCTGATGCAGTAAGGTCTACCCAAACATTCACATCTTGTAACATTCCCCCCTTTCCCATGCTCTGCTATGCAGCACCTCACCACGCATGTAAATCACAGGTGCCCTACCTGGCCCCATATGGGCTATATTTCAGTGTTGACAGCACTGCGGCTCACTGTCCCGTCTGTACTGTAGCTAATGGGACCCAGGCTGGGTCTCAGACAAGCCCTGACCAATGTGTGTGAAAGGGATGAAATGCTCCCGAGTGTGCGATTGGGGGATTCCTTCCCATACAGAGAGACTATTCTTCCCCCTCAGTCAGTCTAGATCCAGAACAGCACTGCTGACACACAGACCCAGATACACCCAGAGCATAATCAAATCATGCTCACGCACTGTTATTAACAAGGGAAGAGAGAGAGAGAGAGAGAGAGAAAGTGTGGAGGAGGAGAAAAAGAAAAAAGGGGGAAGCAAGCTGACTGAATGCGTTTGGTAATAAAACACCAGCATTGTGCTGCAAACCGAACCCCTGACAGTGACGTCTTTGCGCTGAAATGTAACGGCGAAAAATGACTTAAGTGAGGCAGCTGTGAATTTGGCAGGCGAGGGTTGGGGTGGTGGTGGGGAGGGGCCAGGGGGCTGGTCACTGAACCTCCTCGCCTTTCCCAACCCCCTCCAAACATGGAATTCTCTCCGCCTTGTCTCCATTTATTCCCTCGCTCTCTCTCTCTCCATTCGCTTTTCTCTCCATCTATCTAAACCCTATCCTCGTTCCCCCTCTTTTTCATTTCCCTTTCCCCCCGTAGCCAATGACAGCAGAGATGTACACTGTGTTGATTAAATAGTGGAAAATACTGTAGTACATTAAACGATATCTATGCCTGGCAAAAAAGGCAGCATGTTTAGACAAATAGCCCCCACTTCTCCATCGAGTTAACTCAACAGCTGGCTTCCATTATAGACCCCGGCTGTGCGTCTGCCCTGTTCCAACATCTTAAGAGTACCTCGTCTCACCTAACACAGCTCTCCCCGCCCGGCCTTCTATCTTTTCATAATCTACTCTCTCCCATAACAGAGATACTAGCTCAGCCTGCGTTCCCGAGTGAGAAATTACAGCTATCTTTGAGCCCTGGCTGGAACCACAGTCATAAAAACCGTGTCATGTGGGGGACCCACCAGTAACAGTAACACACAGCCCTATTTTGGCTACCAAACCATAGTTTAAAGACACCAGCATCTACGTTAAACACCCCTTTCTTATTTCTGTTTAAATAAGGCTCGACCATATATGCAGACGTCTCCCTGCTGGAGAACATACTGTATAGTGTATACAGTATCAGTGATCTGTCCAGACAGCACGTAGCTGGAAGGAGTGGGCTGGGAGGGGAGGTACAGTACAGACAGTGCATGGGGGGCTATGAGGCTATGGTCTCTGAGGAGCGTACTGGGTGTGGTGGGATAAGCACTGGACTGGAAAAGCACACGTTAAGATCCAGATCCCCATGTTTCGTTCCACCACAGCCTTGACTGTCTCTGCCCCATAGGGACTTTACAGGAAGAGAACCCAGATCAATTGTCTCAGCTCTGAGACAAAAGATAGGCCAAATATAGTACGAAAAGGCATTATCTTTGTATGAGAAAAGGTGACGTCCTAATTAACACAACTAAAGCATGTGTTGGCGATGATATTGGCTGTTGCTCCATAGCTGACCTTTCTTCAGATGACAGTGCAAACCCAGTGCAGACACCCATTCACCCAACAGTTCATCCAAATGTTTTCAACTGTGATGTTAAATCACGCATGTTGCCTGATGAGGCCATCGACCAGATTCCTCAATCATGAGACCAGTTTATTGACATCCGGGCTGGGAAAAATAGGTCAGAGTGGCTCTGGTTTGTATTAACCCCTCCCCCAATATATATAGCCTACATCTCTCTCTTTCTCTCTCTCTCTCACACACACACACACACACACACACACACACACACACACACACACACACACACACACACACACACACACACACACACACACACACACACACACACACACACACACACACACACACACACACACACACACACACACACACACACACACACACACACACACACACACACACACACACACACACACACACACACTGACCCTCGTCGCCCACCCTGCATCACCAGTGGAATGTGCAGTCTGTGGCCGCCAGGCCATTCTGACTGGACTCAGCCAAGGATGGAGGCTGAGAACCAGGGCAGAACCAGAGAGAGAGACAGACAGACAGACAGACAGACAGACAGACAGACAGACAGACAGACAGACAGACAGACAGACAGACAGAAGATAAGTACTGTACTGTGTCTTGCTCTGTGTTTGTGTGTAGGCTGTAGTCACAGCCCAGTCTTTCACCAACACACACAAAGAACGGCTCAGAGAGGAGGAAGGTCAGTCCTGACGGGAGTGGCATGGAGTGGATCTCCATAAACAAAGACAGTAACATAGAAATAATGTAAAGCCAATGAGGCAGCTATTGTGTCGTACAGTCAAATTAATAAGAACGAAAAGACAATGAGAGATACTTTAGGCCTAAAAAATAGGCCTGTCAACATGAATACATTTGTGTTATTCCTGCAATAATAATGATCAGGCAGGACACTTTGTCCGGTTTGCTGGAGGTGTGGTGAGGACCCCGGTACACTTATTCATGTATTGTGGGAGTGCCCTAGGGTACAGACTCTATGGTGTGCTATTCATGAGAATATAATGCAAATCACAAACCAGGATATTCCTTATACACCTGCTCTGTTTATTCTGGGTGATCCATCGCCATTAAAACATCTCCCCGCACCTCTAGCTGACTGGATTCATACAGCATTAATGGTGGGCAGGAAGATCATTGTTAAGGAATGGAAGTCTGAGGATTTGCCTCCAGCACATGTATGGTTCACTCAGCTTGGAATCGTGGCTGCTTTGTTGAAGTTATCTTTTAATATGAATAATCAGTTAGATAAATATGATTCGAAGTGGAACGTGTTCCTCAGTCATGTTGCAGGTCCTTGATGTGATCCATGGTCAGGCAATGCCCTTTTGATTGTTTACTGTCTTAGTATACATATGATACGGTTGATGATGCTGCGTGTTTGGTCGTGTAAACTAATTTAAATTGTTAATTTGATTTATTTGTATTTGTATTTGTATTTGTATCTTTGTCTATCCTTGTTTTATATTATGTTTTTGTGCTCATACATAATGTCCATGCATACGTATGCGTACGTCTTTCTGTTTATTTTGTTAAAAAAAATCCAAATAAAGTACTGATCATAGGCAGGACACTTTCTCTTGATTTGGTTTGGGCAGCCAGGGCCCCTACTCTCCGGTTCCAGCAGCAACCTCCAATCAGAACATCACCAAAGAGATCTAATCCAATCACAGGACAGACATGAAAGGCAGCTGACTATGGCCGTGCCATGGCTGAGGCACAGAGACTTCTGGGTAACAGATGGAGTGATATCCAATCCCCTGGCCTAAGAGACCATCTGTAAAGGAAAAAAAAACACAAACACAAACACACGCGCGCAGCGCACGTGCACAAACAACCTCCTTGTTGTGGTTTGTCTTCAAGGACAGCATTTCCTTTTGGCTCAATGTCCATTGGTACTCTGGAGATTGTGACTGCCCATTGTGCCCAATGCAGAGTCCTGACCAGTGTTTAGAGTTCGGCCTGGCACGCACATACACACAGCCTACGCCCTACACCCTGTCCAGGGCACGGACCATAGCATGCACGCACATACACACAGCCTACGCCCTACACCCTGTCCAGGGCATGGACCATAGACAGCAAACATCCTTAGATGGCACTACACAAGTGGCCGCCTGTAGCAGCAGTTGCTACTGTCCCCAGCTTTGTGCTTTTGAAAGTATGTAGGTATGTAAGATATTTGATTGATTGATTGATTGATTGACATTTTAAATATAATATAATATAATATAATATAATATAATATAATATAATATAATATAATATAATATAATATAATATAATATAATATAATATATACTAATGTTGCTATGTGCACCAATCTATTTGGCATCAATCTTTCCATCCATCCAACCAACCAACCAACCAACCAACCATCTGCCTATCCATCCGCCTTTCCACCCGTCCATCTATAATAAAGGGACACGATCTCCATAATGTACAGTACAGGTGTCTTACCTCCTCTTGTGAGGCATAGCGGGGATCTGCGGGGTCAGCTGACCAGTAGCAGTAGTCAAAACCAAACTCTAGAAGCTTCTCCCTGGAATCTACAGCACCGTCTGTCCGTCCATCCAGCTAGGCAGAGTTGGGGGAGAGAGACACGAAATATTAGGGATCAATCCCAATTCATTGTAATGCTGTGTTTTTAAGACTCTTCATTGTGTTGAATTGGGTTAATGACCTGTGTAATGACCTGTGACCAGTGTCTGAGACTCACCAAGGACAGTGTTTTATGCTCCGGTGACAAAGTCAAGTGAAGTCATTGTAATTTATTGTGATGGGTGCCATCTCTTTACATAATAGAGCAGGTCAAGGCCATACTCTGCTGCTCAACATAATGTATTTAAACTTTTAAAAGGTGCTGAAAATACATTATTTTTGTGTGACATGTCATACAACACTTAAATCAAGCTTTAGTAACACAATAGCACACACAGTATATAATATACCATACCGTGTGCATTCTGTAGCTAGTAGCTACTATTGTACTGAAGTATGGACATTAGACAAACAGCATGCCATGTGGTAAACAAATAAAACAGTAAAGTTGCATTAGATATATTATACAGGCCTTCTTCTAGCATTGTGGTACTGCTGTGGAGTGTGGACTTGAATTTGAGACAATCCTTTTTCCATTCATTACAAGCATTGAAGCATTCAGTACATTATCGACCTCACTGGGTTAACACTAATCACATCCTGTTCACTATAGGTGCCTACCATCGCAAGACAAGCCCAGACAGAGCTGTTGTTTAGGACAACATTACACATCACTTTATAATCTGTGTTCACTGTTCACCCTCTCGTATTAAACTGACTGGGATAAACTGATGACTCAAATGATGTCTGCACCCAGCATGCCTGTCAACGTTAACGTTTACTTTTCTGTCTGCAGCCCTAGTAGCAATTCCTCACACGCAATTAACTGACTTTTTAACCTGTTTCTTTAGCGCCTAAGTACTGTTATGATACTCAACAATGGCCTTGTGGCACCCAGATTTCGCTAAGAGCAACAATGCCCTGTTAGTGCTCTCAGTAAAAGACACGGATACACAGCACTGAAGAAGGCAGCAGAGCCAACTCTTTTGGTTGATTTTAGCATATAATCTTAAATTGGAACATACAAATGAAAAGAACATAAAAGTGAATATAGTATTATACTAATAATACTAATTAATACTAATAACTAATCATCCTGAGCGTAGTCAGCAAGATTTGTATAATCTCTCACTTATCGTTTCACATTTCACCTTTTGCTCAGTTCAATTCAATTATAATATAACATGTGTCTTGGTGTTAGTATCCCTGTAGTTTATTGTCCTCTAGAAATCCCTCTTCTCTCTGTCTTGAATTACTCCAAAAGTGTCCCATTTTCCATAAATAATGATTCCCATGGGAGTGGGTCCCACCAGAACCAGTGTGTTCGTCCCACTCCCAGACAGAATGAGGCCATATGTGGCTCTTCTGTCACCATCATTTTGAATTGACTTCCTGCTCGTCCCTTTGTCTGCCGTCTCTTCATACAACCGTGTAAAAGAAGAGCCAAATGTAAACAATACAAGAATCAGGTCTTTTTCCAGTTTGTGTGTGTGTGTTGGGGGGGTAAACACAAAAAAGTGAATTTTATCTGATCAATGCTACTATTCTGTAATCACTCAGAACATGTGCATACGTCATTTACAAATATATCCATAAATGATATGATCAAACAAAATACATGCATACATTTATTGCCAAATGCAACCGCATTGAATTTGTCAGAGTATGCTCAAACTCCAATCCTAGAAACTATCAAAGGAATTATTTCCTCGTATAAATCATAACATATTTCTTTCTTTAGAATAACACCCTGGTAGTGATTCAGACACGGTAGCAGGCGCCACTCTGTTGCAGCAGCATACAGACTATAACAACGTGGCTTCAACAAATCACAGCTACTCATCTATTGAAGCTGACTGATTTCTAAATACTGAGTGAATACAGTGAAAGCGTTGAGATTGTGTGCCTTTGTTAATAAAAAATTTATAACTTCACATCACTTGTGATAATTGGTAACAGATGATTTTTTGAATCACATAAAAAATAACCTTCAAAAGCACAAAGCACATTGTGAAACAAAGGTTATCTTTAAGACTTAGACTATGCTTTATGGTATTGCAAATGTGGTGAACTTTATTTAGCTTTATGGATTGTTTTAGCTCATTAATAATCATCTTTTGATCCTTACTAAAAATGGCCTTTGTTACAAACAGAGCCTCGTATTTCACGTATCTGGAGTATCTTGTCAGTGCTGTTGTTTGTGTGTGCTGTGGTCAGTGTGTCAGTGCTTGTGTATGACGGGGAGGGTCCGTCGGTCCAACAGTGTGTATGTGAGAGCAGGCTCAACACTTTTATAATAAACGCCAGAGGAATCAAGCAGGAAGTGGCCGCTCCAAGACTGTAAACATCCTGTCAGTGAGATAGTCTGAATGCACCCACCTCACTGGGACCTATACACCCCACACCAAAAAAAACTAAACATGTAAATCGTAAACACACAATCACAGACTCACTCTTACTGAAACTCAATCACAGATGTTTGCGCACAGACACAGGCGCATCCCATAAACAAGGGAATGCACCCATGCAACACATGCACGCAGAGTCGCAGACGTGCACACCCCCCCCCCCCCCCCTAGTGGAAGTGTGTGTTGTTGGTCTGTATTCCGCAAAAGGACTCACCTTCACATTTCGGATCCTAACTAACTTGTCCTCCACCTGTACAGCCAGCTTTCCTCCATCCAAACTCTCCCTGTGGACAAGAAAGGAATGACAGCTTTTCTTAACTCATCTCTCAATAGAGCGTCGCAGTCCCGCCTCCTACCCTGGACCAGGAAATTAAACCCAATGCATTATTCTCATAGACATTTCTTAAAGTATTTATTTAAAGACGGTTACGCCGCGGACAAAGCCAACTCGAGTCGTGACAACTCATGACAACACAAACAATATTTTGGACCAAACAAATAATTAGAAAGAAGAAAAAAACGGCAGGTTACAACACTTTTTTTGTTGTTTTTCTTCTTTGTAATTATTTGTTTGGTCCAAAATATTGTTTGTGTTGTCATGAGTTGTCACGACTCGAGTTGGCTTTGTCCGCGGCGTAACCGTCTTTAAATAAATACTTTAAGAAATGTCTATGAGAATAATGCATTGGGTTTTATTTCCTGGTCCAGGGTAGGAGGCGGGACTGCGACGCTCTATAAGCATCCATGTTAACATACCCATATTAGGAAAAGTAATGTCAAGTGATGAATGTTGGTGAAAGGAAAGACCAGTGAAAACATACCATAAACACATATTGTAGATCGATTTGTCTTGAAAGTACTACCTTATCTACACTAAAAAAGATTAGGCTACGTATCATTGTCTCCACCAGGCCGAAGGCATGGGGAGAGAGTATGTTTTGCACTCCGTCCGTGTGTGTGTGTGTGTGTGTCCGTCCGTCCTTCCGTCCGTCTGTGTACAGCTAATCTCCGGCACCGTTAACCCGGTCGATGCCAAACTTTGCACACACACTCCCTGGATGCCAACGATGAACCTCTGCCCCACATTTTCCAGAACGGCCTGTTATAGCGCCACCATGAGGCAGCTTTTCACATGTTTTACCTAAAACTGCACCGATCTGCGTGAAACGTTGCATGCACACTCCCTAGAGGCCAAGGACAAACCTTTGACCTGCATTTTCCGCATCTGCCTTTTATAGCGCCACCAGGAGGCCGACTTTTGTAAAACACATTTTTTGATATTACTCCTCCAGATTCTGTCCAAAAAACTCACAAATCGTTACACAGTATCTCTATAGTCATGTGCTCAAGTCGGATCTGTCCCATATTTCATATTCCATCCTAATTGGCTATAATTGGCTTTCAAAGTTTGCAAGATTGCCCCGTTTTGAACAAAAGCCTCAAATCATGAACGCAGCATGCAATTTACGTGAAATCTTTCACACATTTTCTTACTGGGCTGAGGAATATATCCCACCCTTTTCACATTGGCCTGTTATAGCGCCACCAACAGGTTGATTTTTGCAAAACACATTTTTGGAACAAAATGCCTCAAAAACATGTTTATATTAATCCTAAACATTTTGCCAAACATCTCACACAGTCTCCTGGTGGAGACCTGTGCCCAGAAGGGCACTTTTTCTAGTTTGTTACTGTTCTTCTGGTTATGGGAGTGTGCAGAAAAGTTCAGATCAATTCGAGCTCATTTGAGAATATGACATTGGGCCATCATATGACAGTTGCAACAATGTGTCTTTTGTGTGTGTGTGTGTGTGTGTGTGTGTGTGTGTGTCCATTAAACCGGCGAATCGAGAGTTGTGTGCAGTGTTGACCAGTTCAGATTCAAATGAAAACAGCCCCACACACTCATGAGGCAGTTTGAACCCTTTCCAGAACAAAAATGTGCGCGCGCGCGCGTGCGTGTGTGTGTGTGTATGAGAGAGCGAGGTGTGTGTGTGTGTGTGTGTGTGTCTGTGTGTGTGTGTGAGAGAGAGAGAATGCACATGCATGTGTGAGAGAGAGAGGAACAGGGCCAGCTGTGTGCACCCCAGCTGCTGAATAAGACACAATCTGATGCAACAGAGTGAAACTGGAAGAAGCCTCTCAGGGTGAAGCGGAGTGAATTTAAATGTCCAAGGGTGATAATAATAATGGAGAAATGCTACCATGCCGTGCAACATCACGCAATACTCAGCACTTTGATGGCCTCCGTTTGCAGCACGCAGCAGACGAGGAGGCTGTCGTAATCGTGTGCCTTTCCCCGCGGGTTTCTTTTTGCCACCGGCCCTGCCCTAAACCACAGCCTTTCAATCTCTAACCAGGCTCATCAACATGGAGAGAAGAGAAATGCAAGGGGGTGGTTGGTGCATCAACCCCCTTGCATTCTCTGGTTTTACTATTTTCCATGGAAATTGGGTAAAACCCCTAAAACTCTGTTTTGATTACAAACCAAAATAGAGCACTTTGACAATATTGTTTTGACATGTTTTTAGCTCATGTGGAACATAGTAACATACTGCCTGCTCTTCTGAGGGGCCCATAATCCTCCTATTCCATACAGTAAAGGGAAGGGAGATCGTTCTTAACAGGGGATGTTCAATTTCAGCTTTGCCCAGCTGCTGACTGCTCAGCTGGTCATGATGAGTGCTGAGGGATGAGCAGTTAGTGGTTAAGTATTCAGTAGTGTACTGTATTGCTCAGGGACACACACACATAGCCGGGGCCTGGACACAAACCAGCTAGGGCCTTCTGTTTCCCCACATGGCCACACTACCCATTCAGTTATGGCCACTGTAGGCTATTGGTCAGCTGAAGTCTGAAACAAAAGACTGCATACTTATGCCAGGCCTATTGACAAACACGGCTGGCTGGCTGACTGGGCTCTCTTTATAACGTTATCTCAGTGACACAGAAGGTCGTTTTCTGAATAATGTAATGCCAAGTAAAAAATGTGAGTACTTTTTCCACCACTAAGAGTACTTTTGAATTGCAAAATGTCATGAAGACGGTCTATTATAATATTTCCCTGTCCTTCATAGTGTAGCACTGTAGCTTGAACATTTATGGCATGCTGTAGTAGCTTTTAGATGAATTACATGAGCAAAAATAACCAGCAAGTACAGTATGTAATATCTCCAAACTCTGGCTCCCCTAAAATACCTTAAACTCAACATGCTGTAGTAATTTGGCCTAAACCTAGTGGCAGTAGTGGGGGTGCTCTAGTGAGACTTGCTGACTTTACTGCCTCCCGGTGTTATTGTGCTACTTCAACATTGAATTTTACAGCACTGTAAAATGGGGTCTTTTTCTCCTCAAGTTTGTGTTGTTAAACAAAAGGTAGTAGTCAACCAAAAGTAGGCTAATAAAGACATTATAGTCAAATGTTAGGTAATCACTTTAATTCTCTACCGCATAGACTACAGCAAGCGTCTGTAAGATTAGATGTGTGCAGCTTTATTAGATTAGTATTACTATTAGAGGTAGACCTAAAATTGCTTTCCACGTAGGATTACCCGTAATATGATTTTTACTCCACATTAGTAACCACACTGCCCTCCTCCCCTCCCTCTCTATACTGACAGCTACAGTTGCTGTCTGTTTCACCAATCACCATGTGCCTCTTTATTATAAAGGCCCGCTCTTCAAACTCAAAGAGTTGGAAAGTGTGTTTACAATCCATTATGCTTATGCTGTAGCAGTTTTGCCTACAATAACAATTATCTTCTGCACGACAAGACAAAAAAGAATGCATGGGACTAGTGAGTCGTTCGGAAGCGGACTTCATCGTCAGCGCAGCGCTCACAACTTGACAATTCCCTTGGAAGTTAGTTGGTTGGTATTGGTAACACCACTGTCACACAACAGATCCAGAGGAATAGAACCGAATACGCAGGCTTATTGTTGACGTCCCGTCGCCCATTTATATATAATTAGTTTCAATACAAAATAACAATGTTAGAGTAAGAACATCGGAACATTGGCTTACCTTGCAGTGAGGGGACGAACTCGAATGGCAACTTTAACATTTGCCATGTTGCCATGCGAAGAGTTTTCGTGTAACTCCGTAGACAGGCTCGGAACTTCAAGCTACCCATGTGAAGACATCTCTCTCTTTCTGTAGTTATCCGGTGAAAACGTCCGAAAGGCGGCTCGTTGGCAACCGTCAATCACATTCAAGCCATTTCTCCCGGCAACCGAGCCCCCTCCTCCCCAACGCTCAACTGTTCACTGAAACTTCCTGCCTGATGGCAAGATAGGGTGAGGCGGAGCGCAGATGCTGATTATGGCTACTCCTCCTGGCTGTAATATTATTTTGGGGCCATTGGTTGCATGATGTAGCCTATAATCATTTTAAAACGGCCCACAAACAAAAGTATACATTTACATTTTGTATAAAGGTTTTAAAGCCATGCTTTTTCTACTAATAAACTAGATGGTTGCTAATTGCTATTCAATAAAGCACAATTAGCTTTTAATAGAATACATCTTTATTATTTAATTGTGCGACGTCGACATAAAATTTCAGTAATTTAGAAGCAAAGTATAACACGTTCAACATGAACTAAAAAAGTGTCACAAATGCAGCATTCAAGAAACAATGCTGCCAGTCAAAGGAATTATGTAAAAAGTGCTGGACTAAAACAATTACCCTTTTTCTGTGTTGCCTGAAAGAGTAAATAACTGCCCACTACAGTATTTCATGGTTTATGATTCTGTTGGGTCCCCAGATACAGAGAATGTTTTAATTCTAGGCTCTAGCTGTGCCATAAACCCTCCTTTCTTCCATTTAGAAATCAGGACACTGTTACAGTCATTAATGGGATACACCGTTTTCGTGTTTTCCACAGATCATCCACATATGCCCCCATCTTCTAATCCTGAGTGGCAGGACTTCATGGTTTATTTGCACCTTTACAAAGGAGCAGAGGGTGTTGTGAATAGGTGGATGTCGCAATTGTCGCATAGCAGGTACAGAACAATGGCCAGTAGCTTGCACAGCCACCTGTGCCCGAGTGTGGGGATATACAAACCTATGCACAAAGTCTGGCCTGAAGAGGGGCCAGTTAACAATAACAGATCACTGATGTGTCTTTCACAGCACAGTAATAATGCCTGTCAGTTACAAGGCTGTGGTGATCACTCTGAGATGCAATACAATGGGATCCAGGGAGGACGGTATCTCAGTCAAGTTGCTCCCTCTACTGTTTGTTGCGAGACCTGCAGCATGTCCATGCCACTCTGCACCTCTGAGGGGCTAGCAGACTCTGACCGCAGCTGAAGGTTCTTTATAAACTCCTGTGGAGGGAGGGGGAGGAGGGGGAGAGAGAGAACATGAGAGAGGGTTGAGGCCGGACATACAGTAAAACAGATAAAAGAACAAAAAGACAAACAAAAAGAGAGAAATGGGAAAACAAAAGGAAAGACAGGAGGAGACGAGAATGATTTTACAATGAGAGCATAATGATAAGTACTATGGAAAACAACAACAGCAAAGAAATACCCTCACCACTGGTAATGGTAAATTGGACAGCTTCCTCCATTGAGTCATAACCTCTTCCTCCTTCAGCAAGCCTTTGTCCACCAGCCGTCTTACCAGGAACAGGTAGTTGTTCCACTGATCACATATGGAAACGTGAAATTATTAGACAATACCAATAATAGTGTGTGGGGAGCATATGGTTTCATATGCTATCAGGACAAGAAGAGCACACCAGGTGAATGCAATTAAGGAAACCCAGGGGTTGCAAAAAGTTGGGATCCACTGCTATGTACACCACATGACAACATACGTTTCAATCACAACAAACGCCAAAGTATAATTTTTGAAAATGAAATGCTGTGTGATCTTCCTACCTCTACGTCACTGGCCTTCAGCACAGCAGTGACAGTGAGCTGGGTGAGAAGCAGGTGGAGCGGTGCAGATGAGCAGCAATCTCTCTCCCAAAGTGCAGCCAGCTGCTCCAGCACACCTCTGACATGCGGAACAGACTCTGCACCAGTGCTTACAGCAGCAACCCGACCGCCACTACTGCACTCTTGGAGACAGGACATTGGCAGCTCTCCAGACACTGAGTAAGCGCATGGCAGTTTACAGTGTTATAGATTAAAAGTCAAATGAAACAGGTGTGATATGGCTTTGCAAGCGTTAGAATGAGTCGAGAAATATACAGAATTTCTCCAAAGTTACAAAAGGACATAAGGAGACAGTGACACACATGGGACACAAACTTGTTCAATAGTTTACACATAAGCCAAAACATAACATACAATTATAGAATAACGGAACATAATATTTGTTTTCCCTAAACGCACATTGTTTAGTCCTGGCTTGGCTCACTCACCTAGTTTGCAGGCTAGAAGGACAGTGGAGCGAAGCAGCATCTGCTCCGACACTGGAGTTAAGAACTTTGAGGAAAGACAAGATAATGAGTGACAGAGTCCACTAAACTGACTAAAGGATCAAAGCTTTGATCATACTGCTGTAGATCAGCCTTTATATATGGGAATGTGATTAGAAGCACAAAGGCGAAAGACAGATAAACAGTAATATCCAATTACAAATAACAGTAAATAAACACGCTACAAGAATCCCAGACAAGACCACATTTGTCACAAACCAGCTCAAAGATGTATCCAAGCTCAGAGACACCAAGTTAAATATGATTTTTATTTACAAACTATAAAGAAACGGCAAAGGAATAATAATCCTATGTGTGACTATTAGTGCTGTTGTATTTCTCTCTCATATCGTGTTCCCTCTTGTACCTTTCTGCAGGTCAGTGTGTCTCCAAGTCTCCCCAGTAAAGTTCTGAGTTGGCAGCCAGAAAGCATTTCCTTGTCTGTCCTGGGTCCTACTGCGATGCTCAGAACCTCCTAAACATAACCCAGAGAAACCCAGAAATAAGCAGAATTAAATTTGGACCGATACCATATATCGATCTATAAATGCACCAAGCCTCTGTGTGTACGCATGTGTATACGTTTGTCTGTAATCCACTCGAGAACCGTTCACCACACTGACACACGTGTTCCACACCCCCACAGAGAGTGCAGTGCCCAGTGTCGTGTCCGTCGGATAGCCGGTTGTCCAGAACCATCACAAAAGCCGGGCTCTGGACCTGATCACCCCTATATCTCCATATATGGAGCTGGCCTGTTCTGACATCACAATGCTTGTTCTGACATCATAATAATGTTCTGACATCTGCATAGAGTCAGACTCCATATTTGGGCATGTTTGACAAAAAACTCCATATGGACACAGTCAGACATTATAACTGGGTGGGGCATGCATTTCCAACTTGCATTGTTCCAAGTAGGCCAGTGCCCAACAGGCACTCTAGTTACTATTTGGAGCCTTGGAGGTTAGATTATCATTTGTGAATTATGTTTCCTACCCTAGTCTAGGCAATATAATACGAGATTAATGTTGTGAGCTAAAAATTCACCTGGGAAAAACAAAAACAGGGAAATATCTTAGTTACATTGTGTGGAACTAAGATGTATATTTATTTACATATTTTACATCAAACTATGTAGTTACATTTCATACATCACAACACATCTCCCTCCCTAATAAATTAACTGTAATTAAATTAATGTAAATAAAATGTTTAGCAACTTATCCTCTCCACATTAGTGTACCTTAATATCTATGAGGACATCAGAGGGCAGAGGGGCACCGTGGCTGCAGTCTGCAGGACAGGAGGTCTCAACATCTTGTCTTTTCTTGGGGGTGATGGGCTGTTCCTGGGTGGACAAACTAGCCATGCCAACTCCAACCCCCTCCACATCCACTGAATCCGACCCTGGAGGATTGGCCTGAGACTTCATCACGCGATCAAACCTGCTCTTCCATTCACGCTTTATAAGGGCTGACAGTGAGGAAAGGAAATAAAATGGATTGGATGATCAATCAAGGGTATCGTGAAAATTCAATGCATGATGCAAATAGATGTGCCTGATTTTAAATATTCTTCCCTATCCATACACGATACATGGCAATTAGGTTGAAAAAGACAATAGAAATAACTTCAATGTAAGCCAAGGGGCAGCAATATACTTCTAAGCGTGCATTAATTCTCGTTCTACAACTACCTGTGATGTTGGCAGAGAGCCAGGTGCAGGCCTTTTCAGTGGCCAGCCGTTTGGTGACGTTTTCAGCTGTGGTCAGGACCTGGCAGGGAGACACAGCCATGAGTTGTCCATTGACCAACACACATAACACACAATCTGGCGAGGTGTTTGGTTATTTAGGAAGGTTACGAGCATTATAGAACTTACAGCAGGGGAGGTCTCTTCCGGTAGCAGCATTCTTATGGCTTCTGGGCTCTTCTTGCTGCAGAATCTATCGACACAAATTAGAATATGACGAAAAGAAACATTTAATCATACTCGAATAGGAGGAAATCATTATGGCAATTCTATAGGGCTGTCCCAAATACCTTTTTTCAAGCTGCATACACTTTGATAAACTGATAAAAACAGTAACACACATATAAACTGACAGCAGCAAAATAACAGTTGTGTGTGTGTGTGTGTGAGAGAGAGAGAGAGAGAGACTGTTCACTACTATAATGAGCTGTGGTACCTGGTGGCTCTTTTCAGGGCCTCCATTCCTCCATCACACAGCTGAACGCAGATGGAGTCTTTAAGTATAGGACTCGGAGCATTGAGGGTAGGTGACTCCAGTCTATCTCTCAGCATCTTCTCTCCTCTCTGGACCAGCTCATTCACATACGTAGCCCTGAAACAACCCGACCATATATAAAAATTACATACATGTACACTCGTGCTCAGTGTGGTTAAAAGTTTAGAACTTAATTCACATACAAAAAATCAAGTTTGCCAACAAGTGCTTAGAATGTAGATTATGAATGCAAAGTTTGCCTATGTTAGCAGCAACTTCAATCAATTGTTGTTTAACCCATTTAGACCTGAGGCCGATAAAAAAAAGGCTTCTAAATCCTAACAGTTTTCTGAAAAACCTGTTTCTATGCCAGTGGTTCTCAACCTTTCCATGTCAAGGACCCCAGAATTATCTGTATTTGGCCACGGAACCCCATCTGAAAATATGTTGTTCCAGGGACCCCCCCCCCCTCGCTGTGAAAGAATATATATTCAAAGATTTCCCCACATTTTCACGAGTTTTAAAAAATAGCAGATCTACAAGCTTGTAGTGCGGCATGAGCTTGTAGATCTGCTATTTTTCAATAGCTAAAGTATAACATAATGCTTAAAACACCAAAAGGGGTTCCCGACTGTGATGAATGGATTAAGGTTTCCCGTTGATAGTTAACGACAGATTCGCTGATACTTTGGAATTGAAGATACGCTAAGGATAGTGGACAAAAGCAAAGTCAGGTTCATGTCGTGGACACATGCATGTGCACAGTGATACTAACTTCATATGCTTGACACAATTGGACCCAACCCTCTCAGCAACAAACTCCACAGTGCGCCGCAGAGATGGAGGCTGGTTGTGAAAGAAAGCTTGTTCAAGGTCGATCTTCATTAAGACAAAAAAAAACATATACAATTAAACTTACGAGGTCGGATTCACAAAATCTTAAGAACTTGTTTAAGAAGAAAACAATCATATTAACAGCTTCAGAAATACAATGGAAACCATGCTCTTCTAAAGTTGTGGACGGTGTACCATTAGGAGGCTATAGGAGGAATTTAATGAAAAGGGTTCTTAAGAAAATACATGAATGTCTGATAATATAAACTATGGTTATCCTTTTTCTTACATTTAGACAGTATGACATCCTTAGAAATGGCTTCTTAAGGGTATTTCAGGAATCTGGTCCTTGATTTTAAGACAACGAATCACGATTTAATGGATTCTCATTTTGGGTATAGTAACATGCAAACAATTCAGTCCATCTCATAGCTTTATTTGCTGCCTCTCTCAGTGACTTGCCTCTAGTTTCTGCTGTAACCTGTTAATAATGGGCTTATCTTTGGGCTCAGCAGACGTCGGAGTGATTTTGCGGATAATTCCTCCACTTTTTGCTGCGCTTCCAGACACAAAAGCAGCCAGCAGCTTACGGAACTCACCTGATAAGGTTAAAAAATAATATATAAATACTGTTGAAAATATATAAAAGAATATATATATATAAATACTGTTGAAAATATATATTATACAATATAATATTAATTGATAGAATGAATAATAACTAGACAGAATTCAATACAGAGGAATGTTTAATGTATAATATATATTATTAGTATCAAGGTATGAAATGCAATTAGCAATAATAAAACACTTACCCAGAAATGGACAGCAAGTATAGAGAAGTTGCTGGTCCACGAGGGGAATGCAGTCCTGGGAAATGGAGTGGAAACCCCAACAAGCAGGAGGATGATTCAGTAGAAATGAAACAGAGATCAATTCAATGGGGTTACAGTGTGTTTTACAGATATCTCATTAAAATAAATCACTTACAAGTCCCTGAGTACTTGGACTGCTGTCCTCCAGCTTAGCAACGGCAGTGAAGTCGCTAGTAAAGAAAATGTCCTCCGGTATCACTGGGATCTGGAAGATACAAATAAAATAGACATATGGTATAATTACACTAATTACATTTTTGTCAAGGTGTCACTTGACAAAAATGTCCTATTGCCAATGTATCATCAAAAGATCACACCCATGTGAACTGAGTGGTGTAAGGTCTTATATAGACTGATCAGCTGTGGTCTGACGTAATGTTTGACGTAATGAAATCACACCCGTGTGAACTGGGTGACCATAGCAAACGTGCTCATTTTTTGAGCACAGACAGACAGACACATAAACTAACAAAGCCAGTTGTAGGAGTGGTTTACACCACTCAAAAAGGCTTCTGTTGAATATATGACATCAGAGGTTCAACAGATAATGTATTTGTCAAGCAAAAGGGTTGTGCTATGCTGTATGAATTAGCCTTTAAAGTGATCATTATGAATCTAAGTGGTCTATAGCGCCAAAAATAAGGGGTACAAGGAAAACATTAAGTATTTGGATGGTTCAATACAACTGCATGGTCCTGTACCCTGTACAAGACTCACCTGGAAGAGCCAACCCAAAACAGCCACCATGAGGAGCTGGTTTAGGTAACAAACTTCACTGCTCTTGCCCAGGACCATCTGCCTGAATAGAAAGAAAATAAATAGGAATCAAAGCCAGGACATTGCAGATATGGCAAGGCAAGGGCAATTCAATGTGGTTTACACAAAACATCAATCAAAGGAAACATGTCATTAGGATGCATAAAACAAAAGAAGTAAAAAATAACAAATACAATTACAGTGCAGAAGAGAAAGAAAAATACATTTAACTTAATCAAAGGCAGCGGCAAACAGAAAGGCCTTTCTCTTTAGTTGTGATTTAAAATAAATAAGAGTGGTAGCAGACTTGCAGTTTTCTGGGAGTTAGTTCCAGATATGTGGTGCATAAAAACAAAATGCTGCTTCCCCCAATGTTCATTTTTGGTTTTAGGGACCGAAATCAGACCTCCAGATGCCCTGAGAGAACTGTGTGGTTCATAATATCGCACAAGATCAGAAATAGATTTTGGCCCTAAACCATGCAAAGTGTTATAAACACACAGCGAGCCAGTGTAAGGATTTTTTAAAACTGGAGTGAGTGATATACAGTAGTAAGGACACCCCAAAAACCAAAAATACAGTGTGTAATTTTCCCATGAGCGGAAATGCTGTGCATTGAAGCATAAATAACAATTTAAGGAGGCTACAGAACATGCAAACAGACCTATAAAGGAGCAGGAGCATGCCCAGTGCAGTCCTGTAGCACAGCAGCAGGGGTCCAGTGAAGTCCATCATGGACAGGAACTCCACCAGCCAGGGAACAGTTAGAATGGTCCTCCCTCTCTGCACACTGTTACGCAGCACGGCACACACATCTAGCACTGGAGCACTCTGAGACACCAAGGACAGAAGATGAGTGAGATATTAATTGAATACAATTGAAATGCACTGTGTAACTGCCAAAACAATTACGTTCACAAAATTAAACGCATATAACCTAAGAAGAAACTAAAATGTCTAGCTTGTGTCAAGGGACACACAAGGGACAACAAAAAATGTAGGCACTTTTTTGACAGTGGATTTGATTACATTCGGTACATCCACACGACATTTGAACCAGAAAAATGCTGCTTCAGAGATATTTTGTGTCACTGCTTTCCTACTTTGCTGCGGAGGGCCACCGCACTCTCTTGTATCTCTCTCGACGGCCTCTCAGGTGTCTGGTAAGGCAGGAAGGAGATTAACCCCAGGAACTTGGCCAGGAGACGGGCCAGGAGCAGAACTGAAGAGAACCTCTGCTTTTCGTCCTGAATGAGGAGTAGTAGTACACAGATACATGATGAGTTAGAATAGATGAAGAAGTGTGATTGATATTTTAGGAATTCATTCTTCTTGAGCCATTACAAAAATATTAATAAACTTTTTTGTTTAATTTATTTGTTTGTTTTTCAGTATCCATGATGCACCTGCTGCTCTATGTCTCCCTCTGCCTCCTCTTCTCCCTCCCCAGTGGAGGCAGTCGGGCCCAGGATGGACACCTCATCCAGCTGGAGAAGCTGCTGACACAAGCTGTCTTTCAGGTGCTGGTTCAGCTGGCAGCTGGCATGCAACACATGATGATGTTAGGTCACATACAGGTCAAGGCCAACATAAGGTACATCGTATGAGTGGTCCAGTGAGGCAGTTTGTTGTTGTAGCCTTGTTGCTACTTGCTAGTAGCCATACACAGTAAAAAGATCAGCGTTAATTAAATTTTAACACAATACAAACGTAACCAAATGGTCCATTTGGCCTGTAAGTGACCATTATGGTGAATTCACACTAAAGATCTCACCGTGTACCTTCTGAATTATGATAAATAGTCCATCACATTCACAATGCACAAACTCCTATTATATACAACCATATTATAAGGAGAGTTGTGTCACCATTCATCGGGCCAGTCTTCTACAGAGCATTCTATTGGCAAATAGTGACAAAGCCCTTAACCAGAAGTTTACAGAATGCACTGGAGTCTATGTGAGAATTAAGTGAGTTACACTGAGTTACATGAACCTGCCGCAGTTTCTGCCCGCTCATTTACACTAATCTCCAATAGAAGTCTCTGGAATAGATAAAGAAACATCACATTCTAGACTAGTAACTGATAATTGATAAGGTATCAAATGATGTAAAAATGAAAACCGGGAAAGCATCTGTGTAATTAATTTTAGATTTGTGCGTATGTTGCGTGTGGCCATGACATCACTCACACACACACACACACTCAAGTCATTCAATCATTGTCTGTGCCTAATCTTGTCTCTCCTCCCCACTCAGACTGACACACCCAGGCTGGCACACCTGCAGCAGATTCCCCAATCACCCTCTGCTGCAGCCCTCTGCTATAAAAGCCATGCCAGCTCAGTGTCAAGGGAGACACAGACCCAGCAACAGCTCAGTCACAATCCATGCCAATACTTTGCAGTTAAACTTTATTTAGTTTAGTTTGGCCTGGGGATGGCCGGCAGTTATAGTTTTCGTTCTCATTAGTTATTTGGTTTAAGTTAGGGGAGGGGGGAAACGGCTTCGACGTCCCTATAGGGGGTGGCCTGGGCCCCCCTCATTCTCCTGTTTTGGCCGGCATCTCCAGGTCTCCTTTCTTTCTCCTGATTTGGTAAAGTACCTAACAGTATGTGTTTTGTTTGATATTTTGTTTGTTGATTTAATACTTATGTGGGGAAGTGGTTAATAAAAACCGTTTAAACTTGTCCACTTTTGTGATGTCTTTCCTTATGCTGGGGTCTCCAGTTTGAGCCACTTGTATTATACATACTTTGTTTGGAGACCGCAACATAATGGGGGCTCGCCGAAACTATAGATCTGTTATATTTCCTTAAACTTTGAAATTAATTGAATTTGTTGGTGTGCATATTTGATTTTTTTTTTTTTTTTAAGGTTTGGATTTATTTTGTCCACCTTAATTAATCGGCTTTAGGCTATCTTTTGTTTGCAAATTATTTTCAGTAATTATTTTCAGTATTTAACTTAAGTATACTGAGTTTCTGAAATTTGTAACTTGCCTAGGTTTGTGCACACCCCTAATTAGGACATCACTTATTGAGAACTGGTTTGAGCAGGTTTTATTTTCTTGCTGGTCTGTGTCTCATCGTTTTGGCTTATTTGCCTTATATTGTATTGCGAGTGGTTTTTGTGGTGGTCTTTGACCTTAAGCCTACACTACTTTTGCAAACTTTTGTGCTCTTTTTGTCGCTTTGCGGTGAAATTTTCCATACAATTGGTAAAAGCCATAATCCAAAATGGAGTTTAAGTTGGCGGATTTTGTTAAGCAGCCTTCCCTTGATGTTTTCCATAAATGCACAAAGGGGGATTTAATTGATATTGCTGATCACTACAATATCAAAGTCCAAAGTACTAAAGCAAAAAAGACACTAAAGCCTGAGTTATGGGCAGCATTGTTTGAACAAGGGGTTTTGCCTGACCCTGGTGCTGCTGAATCAGCTGGAAAACCAGCTGATTCTGATGACAGCATTAGGAGGTTGGAATTGGAGCTAGAAATGCGCCGCCTAGACCTGCAGTTTAAGGAGCAGGAAAATTCAGCCAAGCTTAAAGAGCAGGAGCTAAGGCTCAATGTTCAAATTAGGCAGATGGAGTTGGAGGAGCAGACCAAACGAGAAATACAGTTGAAAGAGTTAGAGCTTAAGCATGCCTCTCCTCGTGTCATTGGTGCCCCTGATTTTGATGTTAACAAATGCATCCGTATGATTCCTCCATTCAATGTTAAAGATGTGGACAAGTACTTTACTCTTTTCGAACGTACAGCTGATGCTTTGAAATGGCCCAAGAAGTTTTGGCCATTATTGTTGCAATGTGTGCTAACTGGGAAAGCCCAGGAGGCCTATGCCTCGTTATCACCAGATGACTCTCTTGATTATGAGAAGGTTAAAGGTGCGGTACTCAGGGCTTTTGAGTTGGTCCCCGAAGCCTACAGGCAGAAGTTCCGCAGGTTTAAGAAAACTGACAATCATACATTTGCAGAGTTTGGCCGAGAGAAGGAGGCCCTATTTGACCGATGGTGTCAGTCATCAAAGGTCACAGAGTTTGATCAGCTGCGTGAGCTCATCTTACTAGAAGAGTTTAAGAACTGCCTATCAGATAGGATTGCAACCTATGTTAATGAGCAAAAGGCTACTACTCTTTCTGCTGCAACTGTCCTTGCGGACGAGTATGTGCTCACCCACAAGGACAGTTTTGACAAGACTAATGTGTCTTCGGAGCGTAGTTCCAATCCTCCATGGCGGAAGCCTAACTGTTCCCACTCAGACAAATCAGATTCTTCTCACATAGTCTCAGCAAAATTCTTTGCTAAACGGGAGGGTGAGGGGAAGCCAGACAAGTCAGAGGGTGGGGAGGGGGCTACAGAAAGGCCTACTTGTAACTATTGCAAAAAAGTTGGCCACACCATAAATAAATGCTATGCTCTCAAAAACAAGAATCAGCCACCTAAAACTGTTGCTTTGATTAAAAGTCAGTGTTCCTCAGTGCCACCTGTTGCAGTAGAGCCGGTGCGCATTCCTGACCCTGAATTTCAGCCTTTTCTGATGAAAGGTTTTGTCTCTCTGACAGAGGGGGGCCCTAAGGTACCTGTTGATATCATCAGGGACACTGCGTCCAATCAGTCTGTAATTCTAGAGCACGTGTTGCCATTTTCAGAAAAGTCTGCAGTTAAATCTGATGTGCTGGTGAGGGGGTTTGATATGCAGTTCGTGGGCCTGCCGCTCCATAACATTTTTCTTGATTCTGATTTGGTCAAGGGGTGTGTTAAGGTTGGGCTCCGTGCTCAACTCCCGATCGAGGGGGTCACTCTTCTCTTGGGCAATGATTTGGCTGGTGGTAAAATGCTCATTACTCCAGAGGTAATTGCTGTTCCTCTGCCGGAGAACTCTGACGATTTGGCATTGAAATTTCCCAAAGTGTTTTCAGTCTGTGCTATGACACGGGCAATGGCTGAGCGTCAGAAGCTGGAGGCTGAGGTGGAGCTGTCTGACAGTTTTCTGGTGGACTGTTCAGCTGCTCCACCTGCCTCTCCAGGGGCCCCTACCCGTTCTGTTGTTTTGCCTCAAATTGACTCGAAAATATGCATGTCACGTGAGCAGCTAGTTGCTGATCAAAAACGGGATGCGACACTAGCTCCTCTCTTTGAAAGCGTTGTTTCAGGAGAGGCGTTGGAAGATTTGTCAACGGGGCTTTTCCTGAAAAGCGAGGTGCTCATGCGTAAGTGGACACCTCCGCGGCTGTCTGGCCATGATGTTTGGGGGGTGGTGGAACAGATTGTTATCCCTCAGACATACCGAGGTGAGGTGTTGAAACTAGCACATGATAACCCGCTTTCTGGTCACCTGGGGATTAACAAGACTTTTGATCGTATCTTGCGGTACTTTTTCTGGCCAGGCCTAAAGGGTGATGTGCGTCAACATTGCAAAACGTGTCATGTATGCCAGGTGGCTAAAAAGCAGTTCATCTCTCCATACCCACTTTATCCAATCCCTGTTATTGGTGAACCGTTCGAGCATGTGCAAATTGATTGTGTTGGGCCTTTGCCTCGCACTAAGAGTGGTAACAAATTCCTCTTAACTATAATGTGCACAGCGACTCGTTTTCCTGAGGCCATCCCGTTGCGTTCCATTACAGCCCCAGCTGTTGTTAAGGCCTTGGTCAAATTCTTCTCTATTTTCGGTTTACCTAGGGTGGCCCAGTCTGACCAGGGTTCAAACTTCATGTCACGAGTTTTTGCGCAGGTCATGAAACAACTTAACATCACTCATGTGTGTTCGAGTGCTTATCACCCAGAAAGTCAGGGAGCCATCGAGCGTTTCCATAGGACATTAAAGTCTATGTTGCGTACCTACTGCTTTGAGTACGAAAAAGACTGGGATGACGGTGTTCATCTCCTCCTCTTTGCCGCTCGTGAGGTGGTACAAGAATCCCTCGGCTTTAGTCCCGCCGAACTGGTGTTTGCACACACAGTCAGAGGGCCCCTGAGGCTTTTGCAGGAGAAGTGGCTGGGCGACAGCAAACCTCAAAATCTGCTTGACTATGTGTCCAAATTCCGTTTCAAACTTCACCGTGCTTGTGAATTGGCTAAAGAAAACATGACCGTTGCCCAGGGAAAAATGAAAAGGTGGTTTGACAAGGATGCAAAAAGCAGGAGTTTTAGTCCCGGTGATAAAGTTCTGGTTTTGTTGCCCATTCCTGGCTCTGCTTTGCAGGCACGTTATGGTGGCCCTTATCTGGTCAAAAAGAAGGTTGGCGATCGAGACTACATCATTGACACCCCTGAACGTCGGCGACGGAGTAGGCTGTGTCATATTAATATGTTGAAGCCTTATTTTGACAGAAAGTCTCAGCCTGATTCCAACCCTTCTGATGGCACAGAGGTCAATGTGCCACCCGAGTTGTCAAGTGGAGATGGTGATCCTGACAAGGTAACTCTGGCACTGTCTAGCAATGCCAGTGTTCCTCCCTCTGAATCTCAGGACGACCAAGATGATATTGTAGGTATCTCCACTGATGTTACTCATGGACGACTTAGGAATTCAGAAATGCTTACTAAACTTCATGATTGTCTTCCAAATTTGGTTCAGTCTCAACGTGAGGATGTGATCAGCTTAATTGGCTCTAATGCAACTCTCTTTTCAGACGTGCCGACCCGTACGCATGTGTTGCAGCATGACATTGATGTTGGTAATTCCCCGCCAATTAAACAACACTCATATCGCGTTAATCCCGAAAAAAGGCTTCGTCTCCAAAAGCAGGTGAACTACATGCTGGAAAATGGCATAGCTGTACCTAGCACAAGTGCTTGGAGTTCACCTTGCCTTTTGGCTGCAAAGTCTGATGGCTCGGATCGCTTTTGCACCGATTATCGAAAGGTGAACGGGGTCACAAAACCTGACTGTTATCCTCTGCCTAGGATAGATGACTGTGTTGATAAAGTTGGTTGTGCCAAATATGTCACTAAACTCGATCTACTAAAAGGATATTGGCAGGTGCCGTTAACACCTAGGGCTCAAGCTATATCTGCCTTTGTGACCCCTGACGCTTTTCTAGAGTACACTGTAATGCCGTTTGGTGTTCGAAACGCTCCAGCAACGTTCCAGCGTTTGGTCAACACAGTTTTGTCGGGTTTATCGGGCTGCGAGGCTTATTTGGATGACATTTGCATTTATTCCACAACGTGGGACGAACACATCCAACAACTTCGTGAAGTATTTGGCAGGTTGAGTGAGGCCAATCTCACTTTAAATCTTGCCAAATGTGAGTTCGGGCAGGCTACAGTGACATACCTCGGCAAAATTGTGGGTCGAGGTCAAGTTAAGCCTGTCCATTCTAAGGTGGAAGCCATCCTCTCGTTTCCTCATCCTGTCACTCGCCGTGGTCTAATGCGGTTTCTAGGAATGGCAGGATATTATCGAAGTTTCTGCAAAAACTTTTCTGCCGTTGCAGCCCCGTTAACCGACTTGTTGAGCCCGAAAGTACGCTACAAATGGTCTCCGAGCTGTCAGCATTCTTTTGATTGTATTAAAGCCTTGCTAACTAATGCTCCAGTTCTTGCTGCACCGGCGTTCGAGCGGCCATTTAAACTCGCTGTGGATGCATGTGATGCGGGGGCGGGTGCGGTCCTACTTCAAGATGGGGATGATGGGATTGAGCACCCGGTCTCGTATTACTCCAAAAAATTCAATCGGCATCAACGTGTGTATTCCACAGTGGAAAAAGAAGCGCTAGCGCTTATTTTGGCCCTAAAGCATTTCGAGGTTTATGTGGGTTCCTCCAGTGAGCCTACCCTCGTTTTTACTGATCACAACCCTCTCGTTTTCCTGAACCAGATGCGGAACACAAATCGAAGGTTAATGAGGTGGTCTATTTTCATGCAGTATTTCAATGTGGAGATCAGGCATATCCGTGGCAAGGATAATGTCCTGGCCGACACATTGTCACGCTCTTTTTCTGATGAGTGAATCACCTCACGTTGCACTCCCGGTATTCACCATCATATGGTGGGGGTGTTGCGTGTGGCCATGACATCACTCACACACACACACACACTCAAGTCATTCAATCATTGTCTGTGCCTAATCTTGTCTCTCCTCCCCACTCAGACTGACACACCCAGGCTGGCACACCTGCAGCAGATTCCCCAATCACCCTCTGCTGCAGCCCTCTGCTATAAAAGCCATGCCAGCTCAGTGTCAAGGGAGACACAGACCCAGCAACAGCTCAGTCACAATCCATGCCAATACTTTGCAGTTAAACTTTATTTAGTTTAGTTTGGCCTGGGGATGGCCGGCAGTTATAGTTTTCGTTCTCATTAGTTATTTGGTTTAAGTTAGGGGAGGGGGGAAACGGCTTCGACGTCCCTATAGGGGGTGGCCTGGGCCCCCCTCATTCTCCTGTTTTGGCCGGCATCTCCAGGTCTCCTTTCTTTCTCCTGATTTGGTAAAGTACCTAACAGTATGTGTTTTGTTTGATATTTTGTTTGTTGATTTAATACTTATGTGGGGAAGTGGTTAATAAAAACCGTTTAAACTTGTCCACTTTTGTGATGTCTTTCCTTATGCTGGGGTCTCCAGTTTGAGCCACTTGTATTATACATACTTTGTTTGGAGACCGCAATATACAAGCTCGCAGTACTGTGACACAAAGTTATGTAGGCCATGACCTCACTGTATCTTAACCCCCCCCCCCCCCCCCCCCCCCCCCCCCTGCCTGCCCCTCAAGCGGGAATCTACTTCTGGCCAGACAATAACACTACTTGAATTAGACTGTGACAATATATTTGATCTTCGCAATAGCTCCAACTTTATACTTTGAGATCTCTCATCTCTCACCAGCTGGCCATCTGAAGGAAGTCCCTGAAGAACTCCTGGTGGCCAGGAAACGACGGTGGGGGACAGGGTCCAGTGATGCCCTGGGGCTGAATCAGACGCTCCTCCAGACGCTTCAGTCGTCCCAGGCTGTCAGCTCCAAGCATGCCCAGTAGGTCAGCGTCGGGGGGGTCCCCGGGAGAGCTGTTCACACGGGGATCCTTACACATCTGGAGGAAAGGAACCAAGGAAATTGTCACGTTTTTTTGTATTTCTTTTTTATCCCAATCCCAATCCCTTTTAGAATGTACTGGGAAAATAATGCCTGTGACTTTGCTGGGGTTTCCCGAATGCTTAGTGCTTCAACCAACAAGTGAGTGACCTTCCAACAAACGGTTTACCTGCTCCAGCTGCTTGAGGAAAAGCCGGGCAAAATGTGAGTGGTTTCCTGCAGACGTCAGTTGACTCACCATTGCTCTGAAAGGAAAGATTGTGTCATTTTAGCATCAGGTGGCTTGCAGCTAGCAAGTCTTATCACAAAGAATGTGGAACTTTATGGCTCACTAGGCTTACCTGATCCTGTTGCCTAAAACCACCTCAAAGTTCCACCCAGGTTCTTTGTGACAGTCCTCCCACTCTCGTAAGATTGCATAGAAAATATCCCTATAATGCAAAAAGATAAAAAATGTCTTATGCACAGACAGGAATTCACCCATGCATTTTACATGTCACTCTCCATGTCTTTAAACTAGAATATGTAACAAATGCTTATACTACTACTAGTACTACTAGAAATAGAATGCACATCAAAGTATAAATAAAGTATATACTAGTACATTACCTCTGCTTTTTAAAGATGTGGAAGGACTTATCATTGGTGAAATTGGACCTATTGTCAGTGGCAGGCTGGAATGGGACTGAATGGATGAATGTGGAAACTGAAGGAGAGAGCTGGAAGGGAAAAACATGAATGGCATGTTGGATAAATTCCAAAAACAACAATGGTAGGTTGTTACTGTAATTATTATTACAATACCAACCTTGCTATTTCAATTGTAATTTTCATTACATGCCGAATTCTATGTAAAAGTAGCATGTATGTGTTGTACCTTGGCTGTGCTGGTGTCCTGAGCCTGTGTCAGGCGGTCCCTGAGAGCTGGAGAGAAACAGGCCACCCTCTCGTTCTCAGCCAGCAGCCGTAATGTGCACTTGTCTAGCTGAGCTACCAAGCTGTCACATGAAGAAAACTAGTTAGGAATGTGACCCTAGTAATCGAACAAATATCGCAATGGAAAACGTTGTGATGTAGTCAAATAGCCTACTACTCAAGTCAAATTTTTAACAAGCAGAAAATGTGCGCTTCAAGCCGCATTATCAGCTTGCACACAGCCGTTCACAACATGTCGCTCAGCGTGTTCACATTTCCGTGCCTAGCAGTGTCTCTGTGACGCTCTCACTCTAACTGATCAAGCTCTGGTCTACACAACAGGAACCATTGCTGGATACCGAAACCTGAACACGGCAATTAACAATCGACACATTGTCAGCGCAATAACCCTGGCAAGCTGATATTTTCTGCTTTTATCTATAATGTACTGTACATTTAGCAAGCTTTTTTTTCAACAGACTTTGTGGAGCAATAAAGGATGCAAATACAGATACGAACGAACACATTACAATAAGCTAAAAGGCCTTGACTTCTGCATTTGTGTGTGAGACTACATGGGCCAAACGTGTGGATCAACAACAAACACTTAAATATAAGGACTTGTGCATATGGGACAAACGCCATAAACACTGAAAACAAGATAATTCTATGACTCACTGAAACTGGTTCTCCAGCACCCTCACTGCAAAATACACACAGTTGTGTATGCGCCTGAGATAACCTCTTTCCAGAACACCTGAAAAAAGAAAGAAAAATGGCCTGGGTAATCATTGACAGTACTGCATTCATTCAGAACTTAATATAAAATCATATTATAGGCCAATGTACATTCATTCAAACAGATCATTTAAAACAAAACAAAAATCACACCAGTGTGAAGTGAGGGGTGGTTTGTGTTGCCACAAATTTACGTCATATTTGGCAGACATTTGACCTAATTTCTCCTTTCATTGTCAATGGCAAATATGAAATGTGTGGGGACAAGATTTACGTCATATTTGGCAGACATTTGACTTAATTTCTTTTCATTGTCAATGGCAAATATTGAGACGTTTGGGGACAAACGCTGTATATAGGAGGGGCTAGTGCCCCTCAAAAAGGCAATTCAATACTAACCTGGGCTGACCGCACCACAGAGACTTTCTTCATCTTCCTCAGACGTGGGTGGGGATCGGGATGTAAGCAACTGCACCACAAAGAAAAGCTCCAGGAATATATTTGGCACCAGGTTTTCTTTAAGACAGAAATAATATCAGGTTTGATTGATTGAGTGATTGATTGATTGAGCACTTTATTGAAAAAAGATTCAAAAGGATAAATACACAAGGGAGGCAGGGATTATAAAAGGCATTTCAAAGAAAAAAGTGTTGCGAGTTACATCCCTTCTTAAAATCTGTATCTAATCTTGTATTTGTATTTTTAATTCATGCCTGACTTTTAAATCATACAGCTTTTTCATTATCTTACTAACATTATCCTATTTAAACTAAACACTGGATGAAAATATTCTAACATCACAAAGTGATTAATAAAGTTTAGCCCCCCCTTGTGGTTATTTACCAGAAATGCAGATGCAGTACAGCTCTGCAAGGAGGTCCAGTTCAGAAGTAAGGGTGACTTTGGTGGGTTCTGGACTCTGCGCATGTGTGTCTGGGGTAACCTTAGAACTCATTCTCAGCCCTGACTTGGTAGGGGTGGACAGCTCCAGAGAGGAGGGCAGAGGGGACTGCTGAGCACGCTTAGACCTGGAGACAAGTGATGATAAAACAACATGGCTTGACTGTGTGCACTGCATACCCATGTAGGCGATCAGTGTTATTGATTGAACGTATGTAGTAGTATTTATGTATATCCCAGTTCCCACTCCTACGAATTTCCTGCAATTTACTGTCCAACCTATCCATTAGTTTATTTACTTTTGACCAGCATCAAAATGCAATAAAAATAGAATCTCCTCTAAAAACTGGGCAGATTTCAAAATAAGAGCCACTTAGTGTTTAAGCAACTTGTAATATGATCAGTCTACCTGCTGGAAGTAGATAAACTAACTTAGTACAGTGGGTAAAATGTAACGTAACGCTATTTGGGATTAAATCAAAATAATCATTTAGATTCTGGGGGTCCCTGGCACAAGACATTTCCAGATGGGGGTCCGTGGCTAAATATTAATTTGGGGGTCTTTGGCAGGAAAACGTTTGAGAAATTCTGATTTTGAAGGCATTTGTAGAATTGGCCTCAGCTCTTAATGAGTTAAAGAATAAAAAAAAGATGGTGGGTTATGTCCACTTACTTCTCCCTCTTGAGTAGTTCCCTTTCCTCCTGCAGACTGAGAGGGCTGCCTACCGACAGTGGCCCCTCCAGCACTGGGGCTTCTCCACTTGACGGAGGGGTGGAGGGCTTGCTGAATGGGGTGGAGGTGAAACAACTCTTTGGTTTGGAATGTGGCCTCTCAGCACTGACCGGTGTTGGGTTTATTCTTCGAGATGGCTTGGTCATTCTGGAGGTCACATTAGAGACAGTAAAGGAAATATGCAGGGAGCCAAGCAAGCATGTCCCGTGAAATCAGACTGAATTAATTGTTTAGGTCTAGTTACTAATAAATAAATAGTCAGTGGACTACACTTCAAAGACAATCTGCTGTCCAAATATATATACTGTATATAGTCAGATTTATGAATATCGTTAAACATGTATTAAAGACGATTCATATTTTTGAGTGGTGCAAACCACTCCAACAACTGGCTTTGTTAGTACCCGTGTGTGTGTGTGTTTGTGTACCTGTCCCTCAAAAGAATGAGCATGGTTACTATGGTCACTGACATTACGTCAGACCACAGCTGATCAGGCTATATAAGACCTTGCACCACTCAGTTCGCACGGGTGTGATTTTGTATTAACACATGAATGGCATCGAAATTATCCTGATTCCTGATATGAAATTGTTATCACTGTGTACGCTACTTACGGGGTTGAAACGGGTGATGAGCCAACAGGGGGGAATTCCTCCAAATTGTTGAAGTTGAGTTGACCTGGCGTCTGAGAAGGTGAAACCTGCTCACTGACCCTACTGTACCCTAGTCCTCCTCCCCCTCTACCACCCGATCTCCTCCCACTACTCTCCCATCGTCCCGTGTCCTCACTCTGGTGTCCGGCACGTCCCCCTCCATGTCTCCCCTGTCCTCCTGTCCCTGTACCCCCACCACCCTTCCTGCGACCCTTTGGTTGCTGCAGGCCGGGGCTGTGCTGCACCTCGGGAGGGGAAACCAAGTAGTCCCCGAGACTGATCCTCTGGGCTGGCCGGCGCTCTGAACCTGGGGGCCTGCAGGTGGGACTCCACGCCGAACTGAACGAGGGGCTGCTTAAGTCGCTGACCCCACTGAGCCACTGGTGGGACCCAGATTGGCCAACAGGCTCCCACTCTGCTCCTGGAGACGCAGAGGGAGCAGGGGAAAAGAGCTGAACCCTGCTGGCATTACGAGAACCTCCTCCTGCAGACCTTCCACCCCTGCGCTCGCTGGAGAAGCCCTGAGATGCATCCGACCTGGGACAGCTGGGGGTCTTAGCAGGTGTTGCAGGGCCATGGGTCAGGGCTCGGCTGCTTTGCTCTCTCAGGAAGTTCAAGAGGAAAGGGACAAACTCTTGCCTATGGACTGTCGCCACATGTTCACTGAGTGACAAGCACTCACCCTCCTGTTGGAAAAAACAACAAGTCTGTATGTTTACGTCTGCTGGATGACAATATGTAAGACAATACTAATCAAATTCATCATATAATCAACATTGGTCATTTTAAAATACTATGTCGACTCAATTCAATGTAATTTAATTCAATTCAATGTAATTCAAAAGAACAGTTGAAAATGGGGAAAGTATATTTGGAGGGGGCACAGCATTTTATAAACAGAGCTATGTCTCATTGCATCGTTATATACATGTTATACACTGTACAGGGTATAACTCATATAGACTCATAGTCCAACCCAACTTGAACATCTGTATCTTTCCGATAGTACCCTGTTCGCTCACAGAAGGACACGGGTTGAATGGAAGTTGCTTGGGCTAGGTTGAACTTGAATATACTCTAGACTAGCGTTAAAGCCCTGCATGCTTGGGGAGTTGTAACTTATATGTTGATAGCGAACAGGTATCATGAGCGTTTTAGGTTCATTTAGAATTCTTGAATTTTAGTGACTTGAAGCAAAGTAATTTGCCAACGAACGTAGTAGTCAACCAGCCAACGTTACGAATAGCATAGCCAGTTAGCATGCTAGCTAAAAGTTTTGTTTACATCGGTTGTGGGTGATGTCATCTCATATCTCGGATAATGCTAAGGCCACCTTATGTCGAACATTACACCCGTGCGTCTTTTAATTACTGTGTACTCACCTCTGTATTTTTCAGCCAATACAAGGCCCTGTTAAGCTCCACTTTCTTTAGAAGAAGCGATTCCAAAAGAGCCGCCATTCTGGCGAAGAGGTGCGTGGCTGCAGGACTGATGGGAAAGGGGAATGACGTACGTCACGACTCACTTAGCTCTCCACCAGGCCGAAGGCATGGGGAGAGAGTATGTTTTGCACTCCGTCCGTGTGTGTGCGTGTGTTTGTGTGTGTGTGTGTGTGTGTGTGTGTGATTGTGTACGTCCGTCCGACGGTCCGTCTGTGTACAGCTAATCTCTGGCACCGTTAACCCGGTCGATGGATTTTTTATGAATTAATTATTGAACAAGGTGGACCCTCTTGTAAACAAGTGTAATGCTTAATTGGGTCTTTGTATTGAGTTTGTGCTTGAAATGTACTGTAATTCTGCTAACTGTTAATAAATACTTCAATCAATCAATCAATCAATGCCAACGATGAACCTCTGCCCCAAATTTTCCAGAACGGCCTGTTATAGCGCCACGAGGAGGCCGACTTTTGAAAAACACAATTTTTGATATTACTCCTCCAGATTCTGTCCAAAAATCCCGCAAATCGTTACACAGTACCTCTATAGTCATGTGTTCAAGACGGATCTGTCCGATATTTCAGATTCCATCCTAATTGGCTAACATTGGCTTTCAAAGTTTGCAGGATTGGCCCGTTTTGAATAAAAAGCCTCAAATCATGAACGGAGCATGCAATTTACGTGAAATCTTTCACAGACTTTCCTATTAGGCTGAGGAATATATTTTGCTATGATTTTTTTAAACGTTCTCTTGCCGACCTCCCACATTTAATTTGATGATTAACAAAAAATCAGACCAGTCTGACATAGGGACAAAGCTGTTCCTTGGAGTGGTTGCACTTGCACCACTCAAAAACAGTGTTGGACCTGTAAGGGTCCATTTGGTTCCATGTGCACACTCAGAGTTACAGACAAGTAAGGGTGTGTGTGTGCACGTCATTCCCGGCCTAGCCGCACGTTTTGAAGTATATATTGCTTATATTGCCGAAAGGGCCTTGGTTTACCCAAGCCCCTTTCGGAACCCTCGTTTAAGCTTTTCTGAAGTTCGGACGTCGCTTACCCCATGGACCCTGAGTGCTTATTCCAATCTCCATGGGAGGCAGATGTAGGCTACATACCCTCCGTTCACGCCGTGCGGCGCTCCGCTTAAGTGTTGGTGAGATGTTTCAAAGATGCATAAAACGGCTATAGGAGACAACGGAAATGTGGGAGAAATCGCATTAAGTGCCGTTAAGTATTTGTAATCTTTTTTTGAAGTTTTGGCTGCTCTGAAATTCTCTCTTCCTCACTTCCCATGTCCCACCTCCCATGACACAACAGCATTATAAACATCCTGCATGTACGCAGTCGGCCAATCAGAGGCAGTAACTAGGACGTGCAGCTAGCCAGTCGCCGCTCGGGAGGCGGTACAATGGGAAGTCAACAAGAAAGTCAAGGAAGTGAGCAAGAGAGAATTTCAGAGCAGCCAAAACTTCAAAAAAAGATTAAAAATACTTAACGGCATCAGCACAGCGATTTCTCCCACGTTTTCGTTGTCTCCTATAGCCGCTTTATGCATCTTTGAAACATCTCACCAACACTTAAGCGGAGCGCTGCACGGCGTGAACGGAGGGTATGTATCTGCCTCCCATGGAGAGTGGAATAAGCACTCAGGGACCCTGGGGTAAGCGTGTCCGAACTTCAGAAAAGCTTGGCAAGGACGTGCCATCCTCCAGTCTTTGCTTTGACTGGCAATTAAACTCTGTCTCTAATATACAAAGTAATACAGTTAAGACCCTAGCAGACCCCCCCCCCCCCCACACACACACACACACACACACACACGATAGTAAGTAAGCAAACATACAAACATAGTGCTGCTATAAATAGATCTATTTATTACAATTAGGAAGGTGGTGCATTTCATTATTAGTGCTTCAGATTTTATCAAAATATCACACAAGTGATCTTTATAGTCATGTAATCACGCCGGATATGTCATGTAATGTATGCCAGCCACAGCATGCATTCATCTTTATAACATTACTAAGCATTATGAATATAGTAATATACTGTTTGTATATGTTGTACTGTGTCACAAACGATCATATCCTGGTGGAGACCTGTGTCCCGAGGGGCACTTTTTATAGTTGGGTATGTTTCCCCACCACTCTGATTTGCCCATATGTCAGTCTGTAATGGTTTTGCGCAAGTTCCCAAGTAGGCCTAGAATCAACACGATGCCAAAGCTGTTTAACTAAACTTATTTAACTAGAAATATGATCTTCGCCAGATAAGACTGGGTTGTCTTCCCAGGGCTCGCCTCTGTCAGTCAGGAGTGCAGTCATCAAGGACGGTAACTGGATAACTCACCCCTTTTCCAACTCACCCTCAAAAGTGTAAAGTATTTTTAAATGGCCAAAGTTTCTATTAACTCACAGTTTGTGAATAAATAGATGATTAATCATTAAAATAGCATCATATAACAATAACAGTCGCAATCGACCCCATTACACAAGTCATTCTCCCCTCCATAACAATAATGAACTGGCCCTTTAGTGACATCACCAACATGAATTGTTTGTTATTTCAACAATAGCTATCTGATTTCTTAATCTCGTGCATGCCATGTGGTCTCCTATTAATCACCACAGGTAGAGTAGTAGCCATCTTGAGTAAAATAAACACATTGTTATATTATTCTATATAAAATATGAATTTAATGCCTGAAATTGTCCCATTTCACAAGTTTTAAAATGTATACAATAGAAACACAACTTTTTGAAAATAGCAGATCTACAAACTCTACTTTGTAGATCTAGCCCTAACCCTAACACTTTGTATGACAGATGGTGCAACTTTGGGCGTTTCTGCGACTGCGCCCCCTGCAGAAGTGAAAGCACCTTTGGAGGCCCCTCAACAAGGGATTCCAGTTTGGGAATGATGGTTTGCCATTTTTGTAAGAAACAGACCACAGCTATAGTCAGCTACAATATTGTGAATCTAATCTAACAACAATAAAGAATATTTGTTTGACGGTCACATCATGACACCTGAGAGCATAATGAGCATTTGTACTGGGGGGGAACAGTGATTTGTAGCATTATATTATTATTACATAATATTAGGGTACATATTATATATGTAGCCTATATAGGTCTGATTGGGCTATAATGTTTGAAATATAACACTCAAGAAAGAAAAAGAAACCAAGTCGATCATTTTGAGGCAGAAACATGATTCCAGTCGTGGGTGCTGCATGCAGTCACTTTGCAAGAGGAAAACAGCTTTTTATGGCATGCATATAGCCTATGGCTGGTAAAGTATGATTGGGCTATAATGCTTTAAATATAACCCCAGGAATATGTCCACGGGCGTATCAAACTCACTCACTTATAAAATAAGGATGTCCACTGTTATGCCTGATTGGCCTACTATAATGTTAATGAAATTAACCCTCAAGAATGAAACCGGCCAAACTATTGTGAGGCAGACAATCTCTCAGTAAACGGGTAGGAGCTGCCATGACTTTTTGTCAGGAGTAATACTGGCGTATACTGCATTTAATGTCCATTCTTATATTGGTCTGGCTGGGCTATAATGTTTGAAATATAACACTGAAGAAAGAAACCAAGTAATTTTGAGGCAGAAACATGCTATCAGTTACCAGGTAGGTGCTGCAATCACTTTTTGGCAGGAGGAAAACAGCTTTGTATGGCATATATGGCCTTTCAGAGCCAGGTATGTCCACAAGTATACCTGTATTTGTCTGATTGGTCTATAATTTTTGAAATATAATCCTCCTCAAGAATGAAACCAAGCCATTTTAGTTTCCATGGCTGGCCATTGAAAGTAATCTAATGTCCAAACATTTTCTTCACGCTCTGCTCTTCTCAACCCTAAGGCTTCCTGAAGGAGGAACCATTTCATCAGAGAACAGGGTATGCATACCCAATGGGCATCGCCATAGTTTATATATATATATTTGAACTATAATTATCACTTTGTGGTCATTTTGGTCAATGCATAAAATGCTTGAACAAGTTGTGTTTGCATGCCGAATGAGTATTTTATTTATAACCAGTTTATAAAAATAAAATACAAAATAATTTGAAACCAACAGAAAGAAACACTGTACAAGGCATTGATATGATACAAATGATAGAATAAACATAAATAATTACAGTTATGTACAATGCAAAACTTCCACTTATACATTCTTTCCTTGCGACTGTACAGTTACATTTCAAAACCATAACTAACATACATTGCATTAAACACAAACAATATCAACCATTCAGAAACAAAACAAAATATTAATAAGATAAAAAATAAATAAACATTCAACAGTTGAAGTCATACCGGTGGTTGGGGAAATTATCAAATCTGATCAAATTATTATCAAATAATTGTTGTCAGTATTATTTATAAACAAGTATTCCAATATCAGTTTTGGAGTGTGACAGTACACTCCAAAACTTTGATTAGTTGCACCTTGACTATTTGTTCAAAAACATTGCCTTGCTGTGTTAATTGTCTGACCTGCAACGGAAGATGTTCTGACAGGGCAAGTTTAACAGAGGAATATTGTATTATTTAATATATTCGGTCCTTAATTTACTTCATGGTCAACACAAAATGTGAGTGCAATTGTGAAACCAGTTGAGAACCACTGGATTAGACGCACATTAGAGAGATACTGGCAAGCTACTGTGTATGACTCCCTTGCCATCAGCAAGCCACTCAAAAAAGTGACAAAATACTCATCTGATTGGTAAGGTAACACTAGTACTACAATTACACACCACTTTGTGCAATAATCATAATAAAGATTAAAAACAAAGAGAGGAAATACGATTATCCTTTCCTAAAACAGAACTGTTTAAGTGTCCGTTTCTCACTTTAACCAAAGCTTTTTAGCAAATAAGTTATCGTTTACAATAGTGATTCTGTTTAAATAAATACTTTAAACATTTACAGGTATATATTGAAAGGTCTGAGCAACTGTGTTCGGAAGGTTGTAAGCTTGAAATACCTTGAAAGTTCTAAGCTTAAAATCAATCAAAGAGGATGAATTCAAAGATTGATCATTGGCAATATATGGAAATTAGCAAGCACCTGTATTAAAGTATCTGTCATCACACTGTGCTCTTGTTTCCCACAAGTTTGCTATTAAATCATTCAATTCTCACAGAAACAGAGCACTCTCCAGTATAGCCATAGCAATCACAAATGAGCAACAATGCTATTGAATCTGAAAGCGTCAACAGCAAAATCCTGCCTTGATTTCAAATGTAGCCATAGGCAGCCATAGCGACAGACCACACATGCCATTCCAAAGACAAGGGACAGTTGACCGAAGGGTCAGCTGACCAATCACTGGAATGATCTCCAGCACAGACAGACAAGGCTCAGTCATCCCTCGCTATGCACGGAGGGGGACAGAAGAAACATTAAGGCGGCTGACTGACTGAACACTGTCTGACCTCAGGATGAGTCATCATTATCTGCTCGAGGAGATTGGTGCAGGTACCTGCGCGATCCACACGAGCCCAACAAATCAGAGAGAACGCGTGTCTACAGTGCAATGCCTAGTTAAGATACTAGAGCATACGTATATTAGAAAGTTTAATACTCACATGTTCAATATCAATCAAAATAACTGTAATATCATTGTTCTTATCTATATGTGCAGCCATACCATACTGTGGCTCTCATCCCAGGTATACTGTAGTCTCCTAAAATGCATGTTCTTAAAACACAACAAAAACAAAAGCCTTCTCTGGATAACTGTATGCATTATGTATGCAAGATGGTCTTCAGGCAAATGCACTGATGAAAATATACAGGCAGTCGTGTTCAAGCGACATTCTAGTTTTGAAACGCTTTTAAATAGTGTTTAAGATCAGATGAGGAGAGGAGACTAAGAGCAAAGTAGCAAACTGAAATTTTGCAGAAAGTGGAAGAAAATGAAGGGGGGGCCGGGTCAAATAATACCAGTATATTGCAATTAAAATACACATGTAATATGTTGAAGAAATCTCTTTGACAGCACAAATCTTCATAAGTTAAATGGAGGTTGATGGAACCAGGCATGGCATTTTATCGCAGAAGATTGTTCTGATGAGGTTTTCCCCACAATCTTTTCTCTTTGGAGCATGCAAAGCGTAGAATTGGAAGCTTGGGAGCTATATTACAGTATCATACAAGCAGAGGAGTGGCAAGAAGGGTGCTTTTGAGTAAGGAACATGAAATAAATAGTGTAAGTGGCTCTCAAAACAATACTAGAGCTACTTTGTCGTTTTTGTATAAAAGACATTCTCTGGCGCAAGGTAAATGGATAAAAACAAAACACGTTCTCCTTCACTTCAGAGGCATGGAACATAATTTGGTATGGCATACAGTAGCATACATGTGGAAAACCAGTACTTAATAATGACATTGCATGACATGACTATTTCTTGCCGTTTAAAATTCACATTTCTTCCAATAATGTTATCGGAAAAGTAGTCATTGGTCCTTTATAAATATCACACGACAGTTAAAGTTGGCTTTGCTCAAAAGTTTCCCTTTTCATCATCACAAATAGTAAATACTCATTATTCAAGTAAACTCTTGCTCAAACTGAGATTTGATTTACAAACCTTTGCAACACTCACTTTTTTTTTTGGCAAAAACAATACTGTTACATCAAGGTGAAAAGGGTTGTCTTAACAAACTGGCACAAATTAATGCTAAGTCTATTTGTTTTTGGCTCCCTTTTGTTCTAATTACAAACATACCGCAGTGAACCCAAAAGCTGCCCAAAGTGCCAAGGCACACGCTGAGACACATCTGTGTCTAGACATTAATAATAAATTAGTGTTTCTGTTTCATAATAAATGTGCCTGTGTTCTTTAGGCCTACCACTACTGTAAGAAGAGTATTGAGAAACATGTTACAGTACGTCGATGGGGTCAGTCTCTAAGCAATCTCCGTAAAGGAGTAAAGCTAAAGTAATTGTGACTCAATCAGTGTTAACTTAGCAACACGGTAAGCCTGAGTTATACATAGTTGCGCGTGGGTATCGTGCACTGAAAACCGCCGATCTACAAGCACATAACACATTGCGCTTGTGAGCTTTTAGATCTGCTATGTTCGGTGCACAACACCACCACACGCAAACAAGTATACATCAGTCAGTAGGCACAGGTAGGTGTGTGTCCCCCACAAAGCTTTACATGATTGTTATAAAGGGTCACCTCAAAGCAACTCCTGATAAACCTTTAATATTAATGCCAGGGACACAGGACCATACATCTACGATCTGAGGCGGGGTGGGAAGCCTTAACCACTGCTAAGAGTTATAATAAATAATAACATTTCAATAAATAGTACTGTACATTTACTCTGGCTTAATGCATCTATCTCATACTGTACAGTAAAAGTGATACCCTGCCTGCATTCTCCAATGCAAAGGAGATAATTGGGTTGACATTGCACTAGTATTCAATTATAAGTAGTGATCAGCTATACTGATATACCATCAGTATAAGACAAGTGCATTAATAATGGGGTTAAATGAGTTACTGCTTACTGTGGTACAGACTGAATAACCAGAGCTGACTTATATAGTTATGGCCACTGATCTGTCCGTTGGTTGATAAACAATATGTACTTCCTTTTATTAGGAAAGCAATTGGTTTAGTTTTACAGCTATACTACTTTTACTCTACAACATGGTGGACAATCTTAACTAAGTACCCAAAAACGTCCCTCCCACCCCTTTCGATTAGGTACCATCGAACCGGGAACATAAAGGAGAGTCAAAACAGTGTGCAAAATGGAAAGACAATGTGAGGGTAGGAGAAGTGGGTGAGGATCCAAGGCGAGGAGGGAAGTGATAATTCTCTTGTGTGACCAACTACACTCTAACAGGAAGACTTGGACATTCATCATCCTGATTGTGGCCTTCTTTCCCAGGGACTCACTAAAACGATAGGTGTTTCACTCAGATGGGAGTGGTATAGCAGGACATAGCAGTGCATGCTTTTGAACAAGGCAGGCGGGCCGACAGTGAGGCATTTAGAGGCAAACCCCAACGAGTGCCCCCGCCAAGCAGCCTCTGGCGTTGACCAGTGCACTGTCTGAGTTGCATACCGATAGGGTGGGAATCAGTTATTATCTATTTTGAAATTGCATATAGTACTTGATATGAAACATCGTTTTGGTTCAGAAACCTTAACATTCAAAGTACCTAGCTTAGTTTAGCTTAGCTTGACAAGACGACCCTGTGCGAGCCGACGAGAATGCGAATCACGCACACAACACTGCGTGTGTGACGCAGGGTGTAAGGGGCAGTCCCCAGACGAAACACCTATAGTTTTAGGGAGCCCCTTCTTTCCCCATCCCGATTGTTGTCTTCCTCTCCTCTGCTGTTGGCTATTGCGGCATTAGCGTCCGGGCGGTCGGGTGGCTGACTATCTGCTGAGCTTGCTGGAGCATTTGCCCTCCCGGCTTAAACAGCCTTTCCCCCTGGACAGGTGGAAGGGCCCCACACGGGTCTGACGGCTGCAGCAGGTCTCCTGGTGGTGGGGGTGAGAACGCCGGGGAGGGGGCGAGCCAGAGAAACTGGGCGGCGAGCGGCTGCAGCCACCTCCCCCGCCCCCACGGTGCTCGTGGCGGGAGGGCGAGGAGCTGACGGAGCGCTGCAGGGAGGAGGAGCTGCGTGGAGAGGCGCTGGAGCTGCGGTGATGGTGGTGGTGGTGAGGGGAGCTGGTCAGGCTGCAGATGCCCATCCTAGAGCCTCCATGTTGGGCCGAGGAACGGTGGTGAAGGGGCGAGCCGCGGGAGCCATGCATCAGCTGTGCCAGGCAGCTGAGCAGGTCTGAGTCGCTGTTGCTGCCTGCTCGGATACGGAAACGCCTGAGTCTGGGTGGGAGTCGTGGGACAATATAAGACAAAACAAATTAACTGTGTTTCAACGTTGGAGTGACTGAGGAATTGGGTCTCGTCTTGGTATAATGGTAGTATTCATTTGTATTGATATTTTGTTGCAAATGGCTGCAAGTTTCAACTTCTTTGGTCTGAACTATGGTCTTAATGAAGCTACCTCTAAGTGATTAGTCATTCATTCATGATTATTTTAATGAAATCATACAAGAACCAACCTGTTTTCTGCTGTGGGGCGGCTTGGTGGCTTCCCAGGCGGTGGGCGGGGCAGGAAGTGGGCAGCCAGCTGCTCTGGAGCAGGGGTGGGATTGACCGGACGAGGGATCCTGCTCTTGCGGGACAGAGGACTAGAGGAGGAGGACAAAGAGGGCGCATCATCTCCCTGTCGGTCAGAATGGGAGCCCAGGAGGGAGTCCTCATCCTGGGAGCGGTCAGAGGCGGAGGACAGCTGGTCCCTGGGAAGGGAGGCTGCCATGGGGCCACGCCGGTCAGTGGACAAGGACGGAGAGGCAGTGGGAGAAGGAGCAGGGCCATGGAGGCTCGCTCTCTTCTGCAGGAGCTTCTCTTTAGCAGAGCCTGGAGGAGGAGGCTCCAGCAAGCTGGAGGGCTCCAGCACGGGGATGCGGCTCTGCCTGCGGCTGGGGTTCTTACGGGGGGCGATGGGGGAGGAGGCTGAGGAGGCTGGGCCATTGGTTTCCTCTAGAGCCCATCTCTGTTCTCTTCCAATCTCCTCCACTACTTGGGGCTCGGTGGCACAGCTGGGGGAGCCAGAGTCATTCCCATTGTCTTTTGGTTTGGAGAAGAAGGCTCTGCTGCTAATGTCCCCCTGGCCATGAACAGGAGGGGACAGGTGGCCGTTTGCAAACACAGGGCTGTGAGGGGAGAGGGGAGAGTGTGGAGAGGAGGGCGAGCGAGGAGAACGTGGAGAGTGAGGGGAATGGGGTGAGCGAGGGGAGGACACTCGGCTTGGCACGGGGCTTTGGACTTTGGTATGGCTGTCTCCGTTGACCAGGGTCTCTGCCAGTGGGTCAGTGGGCGTGCCCGGCTGGGTGGGCACATGGTCCTGGGGTGAGTGGATGTCGGCGGTGTGTTCCAGGGCCTGCTGGGTCTCAACATCGCCACGCCTCTCCAGCAGGAGGCACTGGGGAACGGTGTCTGATCCCGACTGCGAGGACAGCCCAGAGGGTCGCTGGGCCGTCAGCTGGAAGAGGGGAGGGGAGAGGTAGAGGGATAGAAGAGGAAGGGAAGAGAAGGAGACACAGGTTTCAGTATAAATGTAGAGCCACACTATAAAATGGGAGTAATATTCTAATTGTCAATGGCCTGTTGCTGACCGACTACAACATGTCGAGTTGTGCTGTAGTTCTGCAGCAAGAGCCTGATAGTGATGTGTCAAAAAAAGAGGAATTTTTATATTATGGGGTATTGAAAATGGAGATTAGTTTGGCAACCGCATGCAATGCCATAGCTACCATTATCGGACTGACACACACAAGTGCTATGGCAGTGTCAGTCAAGCTGTGAGTACTAAACCGGCAAGTAGGACAGGAAACGTTCACGCAACTTCGCAGGGGGCTTCAACGAAGAGAGGGTGAGAAACAAATAGAGGGAGAGAGAGAGGAAGAGAAGGAGCGAGAAGACAAAGACGATCTGAAACAAAAGAGACCATGCAACCTGTAGTCATGACTCCACATTCCAAACACACATGCCAACAATCAGACTGACACACGCCTACTAATTCAACAACAACAACAACAACAACAACAACAGCATGTCCAGACACAAGGGCACATCTGAGCATGCTCTGCCTGGCCTGCATAATGCCCTTTCCTGGTTTCTGGAGAGAGCCGCCTGACAACCAAAACAACAACCAAGTCAACAAAACCAAACAAAGCTGAACGAAAAGAAGAAAAAAGCCCAAACTAAAAGCAACCAAAAAGAATGAGGAAAGAAAAAACATTGGAAAGCAGCTGACAGCCGGTGTATGGCGAGTGATGAGAGTGAGTGAGAGAGATAAGAAGCTGACTGGATGAAAAGGTTCCCTCTCTGACTATGCAGGGATGGCGGCTGGCCGTTCACCTGCTGCAGCTGGGCTCGGGTGATGCGTATGACAGAGGGGAACTTGGTGTTGGCGGCCCCCGCTGGGATCGCAGGCAGCTTCCTGCGTCCGGGCGAGCGGGCACCAGGGGCGGGAGAAGGTGGCAGCGGTAAGGAGGCATGGCAGGAGGAGGAAGAGGACGGGCGCTCTGGCTGCTGCTGATCAGCAGACTGGCTGCGCCGCATGCCCAGTGGCTGCCGCTGATGCAGGGGGTCCGACAGGGTGGTCAGTAGGGTGTGCGGGCTGGGAGAGCGCAGAAGGATGGGGCTGGAGGTCCGGGCCGCGAGCTCCTCGGGCAGCGGAGACGGAGGAGAGGTGGGGAACTAAGAGAGACGGTGGGGTTGGGGAGTGGAGAAAGGTGGAGAGATGGAGAGAGGAAGTAGGAGGGTGGTGAGATAGGTGAGGGACTGGGATTTCTTAGGGGCAGGACAGTGAGGACAGCAGTAGGTGGGGTAGCGCAGTGCTGAGACGCTTGAGAGTAGGTAGGGTGTTTTGGGTTTTGGCCAAACGGGGACAGAAAGATTAAAAGGGCACTGATGGGGTGGGAAGAGGGGGATGTAAAGGGGATTAGTGAGGTAGTGTACATATGGAACTTAGAGGGAGTGGCTCTGGTGGTAGTGGTGTTGGTGGTGATGATGGTGAGCAGGGTCAGGTCACAGTCATTCATTCCTCTTGTATAAAAAGACCAGCTCGACATTTGAATGAAAGGTGCATGGCATTAGACGTTGTTGAGCTGGAATCTGGACTGGCTGAATACTGAAGGTTATGAATAGCAAAAGGAGCAAGTCATTGGTAATTGTAATTCCAGAAATAAACCACTGACTTTGAAATCAAACTAAAGCAAATCTTAAATAAATTCAACCAAATGCATCGCAAATGAGTGAATGCAAATAAGACCAATTGAATGTGTGACATCAAATGCAAATCAAAATGCATAAGCCATTGGGCTCTCTCCCTTTACCTTCCATCTGGTTAAAGCTGTGGAGCTGTCTCAGTAGTATATTTAGCTAACAAACACACAGAAGCACAGAAGCAAGCACACAGAAAGCAGTTAACATTTTGCTTCAACTTAGAGCAAGATGCAGCTGGTGGAAAACTACTTATATGATATTGACCACTGACGTTCTATGGCTAGAACTCTGACTGCAGCTTTTTAACTTAGTAAAATGCTGAATGTGGTCAGTATAACGTATGTTATGTCATGAAATGGAACTCAAGTCAAGTTCAAAGGGCCTTACCTGAGTGATAACTCCCTCAGCCAAAGCATCAGCTGGACTGGTGGGAGTGATGGGGGGCAGGTTCCCTGGATGGTCGACACTCAGCTCCAGCCTGTCCACCTTGGGGGCTCCTGTCGTGGAAGACACTAATGTGTCCTGTTTAGCTTTGCCAGAGCTGGGGCTGCCCCTCTCCCAACCAGGAGACTGTTCCTCTGGTTGGAGCACCTCCGGCTCCTCCTCGTCCTCTTCCGAGGGGCAGGTGGTGGCGGCCTTTGCCCCCGGCGAGCCACTAGGCCTTTCCACCATCACCCACTCCCTAGAGTCCACATCCTGCTTGCCAGAGCTCAGATTGAGAGCCACAAAGCCCCCGCTGCTGGCAGCCCCCTCACCCTGCTCTGGGGTACCGGGGGAAACTGGCTTAGGAGAGCCTCCACCAGACATGAACTCCTCATCATAATGCCAGACTCTCTCAGGTCGCTCCCCAGTGGGCAGAGCTTCACCCTGGGTTACAGGCACCACCGCAGTCCCCTCAACCACCTCCGTCACCTGCTGCTTGTGCCCCACGTGCTGCTTCACCGAGCTGGAGTCAAACACGCACACACACACACACACACACACACACGAGACGCACACGCGCACGCACACGCACACGCACACGCACACGCACACACACACACACACACACACAGACACACACAATGGGGGGTGGGGTGACACTGTATTTATTTGTTCTGTTGTATTGTATTTGGGCATGAATTAGGTCAAGGTCAAGTCTTGATTGAACAAATTCTAGAAAGTCAAACTTGGAAATACAGTGAGGGACAGAGTGACCCCCTTTCGATGGTGCAATAATAATAATAATAATAATAATAAATACACAAATAAATCACAATAAAAAATAACACTGCTGTAACTATAATTTACAAGTAAGCATGAGCATGGGAGGATAGAAGGTGGACTCACCAGGCCTCCAGGAAACGCTCTGGGCTGGGTTTGGACTCCAGACCCATCCTCCTCTCCAGCTCAAAGCTGTGGATGTTGCGGAGCTTCCTCAGCAGGGGGGCGTCACGGTCAGAGGCCACCAACTCAGATTGGCCCTTGATGGGCGAACCCAAGCTGGGTCCTGCGTAAGGACCCTGGTTGTTACTGTGCTCCTCCTCTGTGGCAGCCTAAAAAAAGCCATAACTGTAGTGTGGATGAGGTATTTATAACTGTTCTATATTTATTATTTATCATCAGGTATAAAACATCATATATGTTTTATATCACAAACATATACTGTATGTGCTATTTTCTATGACTCAATGTTGATTCTCATTTGGCAAAATGAGACAAAATTCCAAATCCCTGTCACTGCTGACCCATACTGTTTGGTCTTTGGGAGCTAGGCTGTACAACCATGTGTCCAGTGAGGAATTCTGGGGGAGTGTCCGTGCCAGTTCCGCTCCCTGAAGAACAACCCTTAGGATTCGCTATTCCCTCCACAACCGGCCTCCCACCCACAAACACGGGCAATTATGTTTGTTGGAGCCAGAGGCACCATGTGTGAAACTATTCTAATAAGACTGTTTGACTTGTGTAGCAGCCTATGTATGTCGTTCTGTCCACAAATCTGTCCACCAGAGGGTGCTGCTGCAAACGCCCAAAACAAACTTGGGCTAAAGCACAGCCATGCAGTTTATATGCCTTGGTTGCCTTGTTTGGTTATAAAAAGCACTCTCTATACTCAATAAGTAATCCTCCTTCCCCTCCCACCTGTGGAGATTGTAGGTTCATACATATGTTTTATGTACCTTCCATACAGCAGTCCTGATTCGGTTGCGGTTGCGATCCAGTTCCTCCCATACATCGGCCTCCTGATTGCGGAGAGGAGGAACGGGGGAACCATGCAGGCGGTCTGGAGCCGGGTTGTTCTCCCCATCACTGAGCTGATGGTCTTGCAGGACATCGTCTGTGTTCTCCCTCATCAGGTCCCCAGGAATCACAGAAGCATTTGCCATACTGGAGCACAATGAATGCAAACAGCAATGTTTTGGTGACATGTACATTTAAACAGACTAGGGATTGAGGTTAAAACGTTCATTCAATGTTACTTTTTTTTCCTTTTTTGCATAAAACTATGCAAAAACTGGAACTTTAAGCAATATAAAAATGGCATAGTTCTCAGCTGATGTATTAATGAGAGATAATTATGAAATAAATACAAAAAGGTTCTTATCTCCAGCTTAGAAGAACTACTTCCTAAATTATCAGACTTCATGAATCCTGACATAAAACCCCAACAGTTTCCTCTGAACTCACCCCATGTGTGCTGGCGTGAGGCGTGTGTGGTGCTGTGGTGTAGTGGCACTGGCATTGATAGTCAGAGTGCCATCTGTGCCGGTCCTCTCCCAGTCGTAAGGGTCGTTCTCCACTACGTTGTACGTTTTCATGCTGTTGTCAAAGACTGACATCAGCAACTGTTAACAAAGCCAAAGGAAAGAACAGCAGCACATACTCAGTTACTTGAGCTATATGATGATTACATTCTGTCAACAATTGTTGGTCCACATAAGACACTTTGAGATACAGTAACCTATCAATAAACTCAATTTGTAAGCCTTAATTGCGTTGAAAAATCTAATTAATTTCATGAATGAATTAACCCAGTTAACTCAGTTAATACCCAAAATCGTTTTGGACCCTGGGCTATTTCCTACTTCTTACTTGTGTTTTCTGCATTGTGGCTTTGACCGGTGGGTTACAGGTTACTTTTAGCCAGTGTATATGTTTCTCATTCAGGAATTGATCTCACTCTAAGTTGTACTTACTGTTTTTACTGTAAGTAAATGTACTTACATATTTTAATTTTTGCTTTTATATGGCTATCATATTGTTGCTGGTCATTCTTGATTGGAAATCACTTTGGCTGTTGTTTTTAAATGTGCTATTTAAATAAGACTGGCCAAGAGCAAGTCACCTGGTAGTCAGGTTTGGTGAAGTAATCCAGATTGGCGATGTGGTCCAGAAACACACTGAACTCTGCAGGCAAGTGTTTGAGCATTAGCCGATGGTCGTAGGTCTCCTTCAGTTTCCCAACATGCTCCTGAGAAAACGCACACACGCAGACACACACGCACGCACGCACACACACACACACACACACACACACACACACACACACATCATATGTCATATTTTATCACTTATCACACAGCTACGTAGTCATGGCTGATTAGTTTCCAGAAGGGAGAGAAGATTGGCCGTCCTTACTTTGTCCTTGATCTTTCTCCATGGCAACTGGCCAACCAGGAACTCCACCAGCATGTAGAAGAGCGACCAGAGATCATCATGACGACCCATTTCCTGTAGAATTGCAACACAAACGTGAAACGTGGTGATGGGACACCAGACAAACAGGACTGGGAATACAGACAGCAACCAAAAACGCAGCGGTCATGTAGTCTGTTTTGTTGTTAACTCACATTTTCATAATTTAGAATGATTTAGGGGGGTTCATGAACCTTGGCCCCTTGCTACCTACTATATTAACAGCCTATAATAGGCTATAAGTTAATGTATTGTAACGATACATGCAGATGAAGGATGAATAAATAATTTTAGATTTATCTTCAATCTGGAATAACGTTTGGAGGAACATGGATGGATAACAGTGACCACATACACACAAGCCCTGCTTGTACTGACCTTATTCTTGTGTGCATTGACAGATGCGTACCGGACCGTCCCTCTGAACCCTGCAACTGGACGGGGCTGACAGGAAAAGGGAAACGGAAATCAAACACAGTTGCTGATGCAGTGTGCTAAACCAATAAAGACATTCAAACAGAAGCCGCAGAAACCCAAAACCTTTGCTTTTATTTATTTATTTTAATAACTTTAACCATATACAGTAGGCTATGTGGAGGTCTTCACCTAGAATGACATGCCCAAAATAGGGACGGCAGGCGTACACTATCATATTCTTCACATATATATAGTTGATGTTTACTCACTGGTCGGACCTCCTGGCAGGAGTTGGTGAACTGTCGAGCCAGGCCGAAGTCAAGCATGTAGCACGTTCGACAGGTGCTGGGAAATCGGCCCATGGCAAAGTTGGACTGAAACCAAGGCAGATAATGTCACAGAAGTGATGAGACGACAGTTGAATAAAACAGATTACCCAGACTTTTTTTTTTTTAAATTTGTATTATGATTCATGATTGAATGATTTATACATTATAATTATATTAATGTATCCCTGAGAGAATCAATTACATTTCCATGCGGGGAGATAATAGCATGGCAGCTCAGAAGACAACACATTTACATTATGTTACCTTTCAGGCACTTAGCTGACTCTCTTATTCAGAGCATTTTACAGTAAGTGCAACTTAGAATGAGATCAATAATTCCTGAATCAGAAACATATACACTGGCCAAAAGTAAGGTGATGACGGTCAAAGCCACAATGCAGGAAAAAGTGCCAGATAAACAAAAGTCAAATTCTCCACTGCCATGGCCAGGTTTAGGCTGCTACAGTATTATCATTATTATTATATTGATTATAAATATTTATCTCACTGGTTTGATGTCACGATGCAGGAAGCCCACAGAGTGGATGCTCTCAATGGCCTCCAGGATCTGACGCCCAAGCCTGAGGGTGGTGCTAACACTGAAGGTTCCCCGGGTCATACTCCTTCTCAGGTCAGCCAGGTTACGGCCCTGGAATATACAAGTCAGAATAGCACAATCCTATCTGGTACCTGTAGAAATCTTGATTTTTGTTGGTATCGTAATTACTGCGTTTGCTCTGACAGTAAAACTAATTTGGATCAAACTTGCAGATGAGTTCAGGATAGGGATCGGAGTCAGAGCTGCAGTATAAAAATAAGAATGACTCAGTCATAACTGCCAGGTGCAACAAGCTCTTGCAGCACCCGTTTTTGTTTGTTTCCGACGTTCTTTTGTTGGTTCACTCATTGTGTTTTGTTACGGCTTTCCTCTAGTTCCAGTTAGCTCATAACATTAGCTTCTGTTGCGTTGCGGCATTCAGAGTATGAGTTTTTATGTTGTTTAGACTATGGGTTTCATGGGTAAGTCTCCCATTGGCTTAGAGGCAGCTTAGAGGCGGCAAATCATGAAAAAGTGTCCACTACAAGCCTGGGCCGTGGCTCAGCGGTCCAGGCACCTTGGCTGGTGGTCCAGTCTTGACTCCTGATCCCGACGGCCTTTACTGCATGTCACCCCCCCCCCCCCCATCTCTCTCCCCATTTCCTGTCAGCCTACTTTCTATCCCTCCATAAAAAATATCAAATAAAGGCGAAAGCCACAAAAAAACATAAAAAAATAAAATAAAATAAAAGTCCACTACAGTAGTCAGTAGTGGTGCGTGCAATTGTACAAATTGGTCATGGGTCAAAGTCACAGTGCAAGGTCAAAGTTCCAATTTCTATTGTAACTACAATTGTCAGATCCATAGGCAGCCATTACCCAGAAATCAACCATTTCTTGAAACCAGTTACTGAGGGAAAACTTACAGGTCATTGGCTAATACTCATCCACTATCAAAAGAACCCTAATAAACATTGAGTCTATAGGACCAATTAAATGTTTTTTTAATCAAGAAGAAGTCCTACAGTACATAAAACAGTACCCAAACATTTCGCAATAAAACAGGTGCAATTTTCATCCATCAGTGACAGTGTTACAGGACAGACAACTAATTCCCACAGGGCCACATGTGACCTCCTGAGCTAAGGATCAAGGACACTCGACTGTGACAAACTCTCCATTAGTTTCAGTGACATGGTGATGATGAGTTGGCACACGGTGTACCCAGATACATTATATAATATAATAGAGAGAGAGAGAGAGAGAGAGAGAGAGAGAGAGAGAGAGAGAGAGAGAGAGAGAGAGAGAGAGAGAGTTCTTGCACAGCAGAGGATTTGAAATGTGTCTGATTAGTGGTGATAATAACGATAATAATCCGGGGGAGCGGGGGGGGGGGGGGGGGGGGGGGTGATTGATTACCAGCCTGTTGTTGTGTACTGTATATCTGCATAAACCAAATATTTATATTATTATTTACTATATTTATTATTAGAAAGCTTCACATTATCTTATCTTATTTATTTCAACTTAGACTCACCTGAAGCTCCATCACAACGTAGTTAAAGCGGTCGTTTCGCCCACATCCCACAAAGCGGCACACGTGGTCTTTACCTAAGAGAGGTGGAAGGAGAACATTAGGTTTGCAAAGTAGGCTCTCCTGGGAGAACAGGGGGTTCAATGACGGACACTTAACAGGATCAGCAGTACAGTGTCATCAGAAGATGACCTGCTGTATGAGTCACTTTGGGCGTGGGGCCATATTTCTCCTGCCCTTTCCCCGTCATTACAGACTACAGTATATCGCCCTCCCTCGATCAACCTGAGCTCAGCGTCCCTACATGACTACCTGCAGATTTATAGTGCGTGACTGCATGACGACCTGCGCACGAGCGTGCACATGTGTGTGTGTGTGTGTGTGTGCATGACTACATACTGTAAGTGAATGTATAACACTAAGTGTGTCTGCATCGCAATGTGTATGCCTGTCAATGGGCGCGTGTGATGTATGTGTGTGTGTGTGGGGGGGGGTTTGCATGCGTGTACGTGTGTGTGCGTGCGTGTCTTGACTGCATGTGCGTGTATCAGATGTGCATGTACCTACTCTGGTGTAACAGTGTCAGTATGTATGTGTACCTACAGTATACTGTGTTGTCTCTGGGGGACACTGTACTGCCAGCCTGACGGGCAGCCACACCCAAATGTCTTTCACACTGATACACCACAGAGGAACAACTCAGAACACTGTGTATATACTGTAATATACTGTATACACAGTACAGAATGTATATATTGTACAGGCAAGGTAGGTTTTGTTTTTTTCTTTAAAGATAGTAGAGAGGCAGAACGTAGAGAGGAGAAGGGACAGCCAGAATCAAACTGGGTGTGATTATGGTCAGCGCACCCCATCCAAGGCACCTTTTACGAACACACCATTTGAAACCAAAATTCCTGACCCTTGCAGCATTTGAGCAATATGGGCATATTAAATTACACATCACACACATATTTTAAAATATAAGAGGGGCCTATAGAAGCTGGGTTTTAAGTGTAATGTCTGTCGTTTGTTTTTTCGTTGTCTTTTAACACATTTGGACCATATTGGAACACATGTTCTAACTTTGACATGCATGTCTGATTTAATCAATCAATCCCTTCAATACACCTCTGAACTGTGGCAACAAAAAGAAAATCACCATAACCTTCTATTGTTTAGGGGTTAAACAGCTCATAGGAAGAAGAAACGTTTATTATTAGCCCGACATAAAACCACCCATATTCCTGTTTATGCGATTCTGGGTCAATGTTTATTGTCTTATTGTGGGGGTGGGTACACAGTGTTTGGGGGATGGGGTTCAGCTTGTCTCAGGTTACATCCTGGTTCCCTCAGGATGCAACAGAACCATAATGCTTCAGCTTGCCATTAGGATGGAAAACATGATCCCTACACATTGATTTTCCCCACAGAGAGAATAGAGAGAGAGAGAGACAGTAAGAGCAAGAGAGGGGGAAAGGGAGGGTTGAGAGAGAGAAGAAAAAGAGGCAGTGGTAAAAGGCAGGAAGGAGGAGGAGAGGTAAAAAGACAAGGTTAAGAAGAAAGAACGGAAAAGATAAACACAGCAAACAAAAGTTGATCCTTTGCTCGTTATGAAGGATTGGGAGTGTCCGCACGCACACACACACCCGGGCGTGCACACACGCATGCACGCACGTGATACTGATACTGATACTGGCATAGACATCCCTAAAGATGTCATGAAACCACAGTACCACACCTTTGACATTGTTTGAGGACTTAAATCTACCCCTTTTCCCTGATACCAGTCATCAAAACATTTGAAGGCCCTTAACAGGTATACAAGAAAAGGAAAAACAGACATTACATTGTGAGCAAATTAAGTGCTTGATTGACAAATGTATAACTATTGTATCTACATTTGATATATGTAAATGTAAACTGAAGATAATGATGGTTTCCCACCCCAAAATAATATATAAAGTATTATAAAGGATATGACGCCTTTTATGGAATATAATCCTTAAATCGAATGGGATACGTGACAAGGATATATATCAGCATTTCCTCATTTTTTGATGAATCATGGTTTGTTTCGCATCGCAGAGACTGAAACAAACTGAGCTGAGTGGCTGAGGCTATGACCACAGAATAGAAAAGCAGCACTGTACGCAAGTGTGCTATGAGTCAGGTCAGTCCTGTCCAGATCCCAGAGGAGGTTGTTATTGTAATCTACATTGTAAAATCCTGAGTGTCAATTTAACTCTGAGGGTATTTAGATAGGGATGCACACACAGATCCGACACACCAAAGGTCTGACATGCGGTCGAACATGCGCTGCTCCCGTGCTTGTCTAATGACAGTCGGACCAATAGTATGTCGGAAAACTTCTAGTGCTATAGCTGCACAGTGCTTCTCTGAATTAGTTCAGAGTTTGGTTTGTTTTGGGCGTTACATTAGTACTTCTGAGCCTCTACGTTAGTAGATGTTAGTAAACAAAAGCTCTCTGCTCACCAGGGGCCTATTTCACGAAATTTGGATTAACTAATCCAGGATTTAAGCCAAAACCAGGCTTGTTAAATCCTGTTCTGTACAGCCTGGTTTATTCCGTTCCACTAAAGACAGCCTGGCTTTTTGTCTCTAGACCCATTTGGTGGAACACAGATTTACTGATCCTTCTTCTTCATGGAGTATTATGGCAGTTTGCATCCTTAATAGTTGCATTACTGCCCCCTTCTGTATATCTCAGTATCTTTACTAATCTATTCAAGATTTACTGATACAAGGACTTAAGCTTCTAAAATAAATACTGCTGCTGTAATTAAAGAGAGAACATACTCTCAATAGTGGATAGACTGAATGATTAACTACCCCAAAAATATAGTTTACATTTTACCACTACTATTAACTTAAAACAGAATTCTTAATATTGTAAGCATAATGATATTGTCGCATTGTGATATTTGGCCATAACTCCCTCCTCTGAGGGAGCTACCTTTGGGGAAGGGGGTTGTTGTCCAGACAGGTGAACTGTGGGTCATGGGTTCAATAGTGGGTGAAACGTTACAATGGTAATATGTTGTAAAACAATGCGTAATGGTAATATTTAGTGGTTTTCACTTTTACAAAAAAAAAAAAAAATAATATAATATAATAATTCTTCTTAACCACTTGAACGACAGCAAACCTATTCTGGGGAACATTCACCAAAAGTAGCTGATCTACAAGCTCATAAGCTGTCATGATGTTGTGCAGCCTATATATTTTGGTTCTTTGATTTTATATAGTGCTTAAATTAGTCCTTTAATGCAGACCGATAAAAATAAGGCAACATAAACCCATAATAATTGAATAAGTGTGGAAAACATCATTGGTTTGTAATCAGTTTGACTGCTTAATGAACAGTAAAGACATCAGGATTAGGTTAAACCTGTTAGCCTGGTCCGGAGCAGGTTAAGTCCAAAGCATTAGTTTCCATGGAAACTAATGTGGCATTGCTTTCATGAAACCGAATCAAGCCTCAACATATCCAGGTTAACTGGCCAAATTAATCTGGCAAGATTAACCAGTTTTCATGAAACCGGTTAATCGCTGATCCAGGCTATAATAAACCAGGATATCTGTTAAATCCAGGTTTAATCGCTAATCCAAGTTTCGTGAAATAGGCCCCAGAACTTCATCTGGAAAGGAGAGGTAAACCAAACACAGTGAACATGCATCTGCAGTCAGAATCACTGCGGTCAGAATCACGTTAGCCTAATGTCTCCTGACCTGCTCTCTTCATGTCCAAGAGACATACATGATGTCTTGAAGCTTAATATTCACATGCTCATTCTCAACTAGGTCATTTTTGACAGAGTCACAGCAAGAATGCGCTCTGTGTCATTGTGTGCCCTGGGAACTCCATTTGTAGTTACAGATAGACAGGTAAAGAATGCCTGGAGGCTATGGAGTCACAATTTGGATTCTTACATGATGAGAGGTATTTGAACATATTTCTATGAACAATAAAATGTCTAAATAATAAGGAAATATCTGCACCATAAGACCACCTTGAATCTGGGAATAAGGTAGCAGTGCACCCTGATTGTGCCAGACCAGACGCACCATGGACACTAAATAGGATAGGAGCAAGATCATGTATCTAGACAACATGGGCACCAGGCATAAAGATTACAACTGCGTCGGTCAGAAGATACACATAGCAATGACAATTGCTCTGCCTGTTTGTGGCAACTTGAGCCCGGCAGAAGATAGGGCCTTGAGTCTACAAAATGGATAAATGAACACTCAAGATTTTACTGTGCATGACAGTCTTCTTGTACCGACGGAAAAACCCTTCCATTCCATTCAGCATTTTTATTGAAAATCTTTTTGCTTTTGTCTACCAGGAAGGCAAGAAAAGCATGCCAAGCAGGGACAACTCAATAGGTTATACCGTGTCAGGTCGAGATCAATCAAGCCCAGAAATGTAATTTGAATCCATCGATGGTTGAGTATAGTTAGAAAGTCTGCCTCCTTGGAATTCTGGCACAAATGCCTGGCCCAGGGTCAAATACCCCAGTCTCTTCCTCCTGTAAGTCCTGCTCAATATCTCCCCTTGAGCGTCTTAATCCTACACTGTCCCTCTACAATAAAAGAGTACGGGTTGTCCTGGAAGTTCATTTGGTTAGTGTTCATAATTAATCTTCACCCGATGTCTCTGTATCAACATAAACACGATGTCCAAAGTCTAACCAGTTAAACCCTTTGTCTATATTCGGTTCGTTTCCTCCTTTTTTCCTTCTACACCATATCTCTTCGCTGTAAATAAGCTTACAATGCTCCCATTGCATGCAACGTGTTTGGGCAGCCATAGCTGGATGGGAAGAGAGGCCGCCTGGGAAATAGGAAGGTCCCCAGTTCACCCCCGGCTCACCCAGTCTATGTGTCCCTGGGATACTTAACACCTACAGTAACTGCTCCCCAGGCACTGTATTAATAGCGCCCAGTTAGGATGGATGGGTAAAAACAGAGGACAAATTTCACATATGTGCAAATGTACAGTGACTCCATAAAATACTCCAAGGGAGTGGCGACTAAATTATTATATGGATTTCAGGAATGCTTACAATAATTTAAAATAAATAATATTTTAATTTAAAAAAGCATGGTACAAAAGGAGAGTGGGCCGCTCGCTAAATGCATTCATTTGTGCTTTCCTTTGTTTGGACTGACCCTGGAGTTTCTTTAACACGGCCACCTCCATCTTCAGAACCTGTTTGGGTTGCTGGGCTGACTCCACCTTCAGCGCCACGCTGACCCGGGTCAGCAGGTCCAAAGCCTCGTAGATCTCCCCGAATCCACCTCCTCCGATCTTCTTCGCCTGGAGGAAGAGGAGGATGAAACATTACGGGAAAATCTGATTTGTACGGCCATGTTTTCCCTTTCCCCAATTCAACAGTGGTATTATCACAATGTTTTGAACTATATAAACCCCTCTATACTTCGTTGATCCGGGATTTCACAGGTGTCTGTACTTGGCCCCTTCCCTTTTGTTTCCTCTCTACACGAAATCTCTTTGCCAAGAATAGCCGAACTAATTAAAAGCTCACAACACCTCACAAGTTATCCCAACTTGATGCATTGTGAGCATGTAGACCTGCAACTTTTTGACAAATATTCAACTTTTTTGGTGAATGTTCACCTATTCCTGGAATCAGGACACTAGCGTTCATGTGGTTGCTAAATAAAAATCTAATTTATAAATAGCATGATTTTGGTTTCTGTTACAGTGATGAAAGTATCATTCATTAAAATAAAAATCATACTGGCCATTTTAATAATTAATAGTACCAGATGGCTTAGGCGAAACAATACAAGGCACTCAGTCAAAAAGCATTTATTTAAAGCCTTTATTTTCATGATGGAAATATTAAAAACAATAGGGGATACAACCCACGCAACAGCCTGTTGTATTGCTGTGTATGGGTTCTATCCCCTTGTTTTCTAATATCGCTTTTCCTATTATAAAGAATAAAGGCGTTTCAACTTTCTTGCCAGAAGAGTGCCTTAAGGTCCCCACACACCGAGCGCGTTTTTTGGATTTCTAGCGGCGTTTCTCCATCGGTTTTCCGAAGAAAGTAGTAGCAAGTAGCGCATTAACAGCTCACTACGTGTCCTTCACTGTCCTAGTACATGTTATGTTATAAGTTGCACACACACGCACACACACACACACACACACACACACACACACACACACACACACACACACACACACACACACACACACTCACACACTCTCTCTCTCTCTCTCTCTCTCTCTCTCTCTCTCTCCCTCACTCTCTCAAGTCAAGTCAAGGGATTAGCTGCAGGACTGTTACGTAACTGCGTGCGCTCCTCAATGAAGTAGACAGGAAGTGGAGCTGAGCTGAATTGCCAAAGAGAGGAATAGCAGCCTCACATGGCATCCAGGCTTGCAGCGCAGCAGGAGACTTGGGGACCCTGGGGGCTGGGGCAGACTCACTGCTGCTGCAGCCGCTTCTTATTCTGCCTGTAGCACACTGCACTGCCACAAATAGCTCAACACAGTTTATTTTAAGTATCTCCCTTCCAATGCTGCGCCAGCACTACCTGTACAACAGAGGCGTGATCCCATACTGTCCCAGGCCGCGAGTGAAGACAAGGGGAAGGTGAAGGACTTCTTATATGCAGTGATAGGCATTGTTTTGTTGTTGTTGTTGTTGTTATTAGCTATGCTGCTGCATTGTTTGAACTAAAGGAAGCCAAACAAAAATAGGTTTTGCTCTTATGTACCTGCACACAAGATGTAACAATAAAGTACAACCTTGAACCTTGATTGTTAAGTGGGGGACAGAGGGAGTACTGTGTTGTGGACCTCAATCGTAATTTGTGGGGATGAAGGGAGGCTGGTGAGGATGGGTTAGGGACAGGCTGTGACCGTGTCAGAGAGACAGACCACCCATTGTCATATCTCCCGCACACACACACACACACACACACACACACACACACACACACACACACACACACACACACACACACACACACACACACACACACACACACACACACACACACACACACACACACACACACACAGTACACACACACACACAGTACACACACACACACACACACACACAGCAGATACAACTTACCACTTTCCATCGTTCTTTAACCAGAGCGAGCACACTTAGGATGTCAGTTTGCTCCGCTCCCCCGCTCATCCCGTCAGTGGACCAGGACCGTTGTTCTCAGTGCTTCTGCTGCAACCTATTACAGCCTTAGACTGGGCTGGTCATCTGGGCTGGAGAATCCTACAGGAGAAGCCCATGGGAAACACAATAATCTCTCTGGTTAATCATAAAATAAATTGTCACTTATGAACACATTCCATAACCCCTGAATGTGAAGAAAATAGAACCTTTGAAAAAAATCTCAATATGTTTTGGAGACATGGCTTATTCATAAAAAGTCTAGTGAAATCTAGTGAAATAACTAGTGTTACAAATTGCCATAGCATGAAGAATGAAAGCTCCTAACCATAGCCTTAAGTGTGACTAAAGTAATATTAGTAGGCAAGGTTGTATGCTGCATGAAAGAGAGAATGAAAGTTTATCTTCAATGGGTGAAAATGAATCTGTTGGATTAGGAGTGAGTGGTTTGTAATGCATTGCCTTAGCTACAGCTGTTACACCTGCTGGTTGCAGCTGTCTTTCTAGACAAGCTCTCCCTCAGACAAGTCAGTCAGCCAACTCGCCAACTGACGCCATGATAAGAAGTAGGCTACGTCTTGTCTGGAAGTAGCCCAGAGGCAAAATTCTGAAAGTATACAAACAAGTACAAGCTACTGTATGCATAGCCAAATTGGCATTAGGCTAATATAAGCAATATGTCACCTTGCCACGTTGGTTTCTGCAAAGCATGGATCAGTGTTTTACTCATTACAATTTTCATGCTTCAGTGACCCAAAGTTTCAGATAACACACTATTCACTGACATTGTTTTTCTCCAAAACACATTGACCCATTTCTGTGTCCCAACCTTTTTACAGTTTATGGTCCCAACCCCACCCACTGACCATATTCACATGACCATTTTCCTTTACATCATACTAACTTGGGGGTGTGAAACCCCACCCTGATGCGACAGACATAAGATAGCAAAATGGCGACTGGGAAATGGGAATATGGTCCACGGTGAAGTGCTTGCTAGAGTAGTTCTCTGATTCTCACTTGCTGGAACTGAGGAACACAACTAGTGATGAAATTATTACACTCTGCACATTGCTTTCCTCCCAAAGATATTGTCTTGCCTTAATCAGGTTGAAATGAGAGACCCCCTGTGAAAGCACTGTCTGGGGACGTTTATTATCCAACAGTCACCTCAGAGATAGATAACCATGTCTCTCAGGTGAACAACACGCTGTCAATTTCAACTTCCTCTGGTCTGGTTTCAGACAAACAATCCACAGTGGATCCGGTAAAAAACAAGCTTCCAATCAATCATTCTACAGACATCTAGATCTAGGGTTATGCAACAAGTGTTTACAACACTATTCAGTTACAGTGAAATGACATCAAGGATGAAATCAATCCCGTCATCATGCATTGGGAGCCATAAGGACAAGCTGACTACATAACACGGAAATGAAGAAGACTGTGAAAACTGACTCAGAGGGTGACACTCGGGTGAGAGGTGGCCTGGAAGCATCTAGCATTGTTGCAGGTAGTAGAACAATGCTGTGGTAGGTACTAAACGCGTCCGAGCGATTCCCAAGCAGGTTCTCAGGGAAGGAGCGCTCGTTGTACCACGCCGGCCACCGCCCCGCCCTACTACTAGTAGCCAAGGAAAGCGCCGCCCGCACGGGCGGAACCTCACCTTCTAATAAACACAAAACCCCATTCTGCCAGCTGCCTCGCTAGCCTAGTGGATTACTACACTGACTTGTAATACCATGCTTCACGCGTTCGCGCCCCACTGCCACCACCTCTTTTACTACCGTGGACTTTTTAATAGTTTTTGGATTAAGGTTGGTGAGGGGTTTGTTAATAGTTTTTGGATTAAGGTTGGTGAGGGGTACGTTAATAGTTTTTGGATTAAGGTTGGTGAGGGGTACGTTAATAATTTTTGGATTAAGGTTGGTGAGGGGTACGTTAATAGTTTTTGGATTAAGGTTGGTGAGGGGTACGTTAATAGTTTTTGGATTAAGGTTGGTGAGGGGTACGTTAATAGTTTTTGGATTAAGGTTGGTGAGGGGTACGTTAATAGTTTTTGGATTAAGGTTGGTGAGGGGTACGTTAATAGTTTTTGGATTAAGGTTGGTGAGGGGTGCATTAAAAAGATTGGATTAAGGTTGGTGAGGGATGCGTTGCTCCCCTGCTTGCGGTTATGTTTAGGTTAGAGTTAGAGATAGGGTTAGTACTAGTCATAGAGTACTAGTAGGCATAAACACTTGTGTGCGGTCCAAAACACAGCCCAGCGCTTCCTACTTCCTACAACCAATCACAGCGCTCCAAATTCAACTTGCGCTTGGGAATCGCTCGGACGCGTACTAAACGGTGATGAACTCAATATTTTATTAAATTACATTTCAGATAAGACCATAAGAGATGCTGTAACTGAGGACCTATTCACAAGCTATATACGTATTTTCTAGACCACCACTAGTCTTAACTATACTCTTATATTCCAATGTATATGTTTAGCTATAGTGTAGATTTTCATCTTACACAAACATTAAATTCCCATTGACAATGAATGGAGAATTTACGTCATATGTGGACGAGCAAATGGGTTATTTTGGTCCTACACAAAATTCTCATTGACAATGAATGGATGATGTACAATGATAAGAGCGCCCCTCACTTCACAAGGGTGTGATTTTAATGTACTAATATGCCTTACTTTCTACTTTCCTAGTATGTAAACATACTTGGACAAAAAACAGATCCAGAGTCTTCTGATTCTGATGGTCTGTGTGTCTTAGTAGATAAGGTTAAATAAACTTTTGGGACATGTGTGTAAAGTGATGAGCCAAAAAAATCCATTTGAATCGGTGTTGACATGGACGAGACAAAACAAGGCTTTTGAGCCAAACAAGAAAATGAAACATGCAGTGATATGATTCAACTCCATTCAATCCCAATGATCTGTAGCTTGCTGTAAACACTGGGATTTGACCACTACTCTGTAGGGATTTGCATGTTAAACTAACTAAACTTAAACTAACTTAAAACTAAACTAAATGGTGCATTTATGGGCGCCCGCTGGCCCGCTGTCCAGGCGCATGCCACGTATAGGTGTTCGAGTCCCGTTCATGATGCCCTTTGCTGCATGTCTCTCCCCTTCTCTCTCTCCCTCTTTCCTGTCAGTCTTCACTTGATAATATCAATAAAGGCAGAAAAATCATTAAATGGTGCATTTATAGCTTTTATCCAAAGCGCTTGCTATCTCTCTGGCTCTTTCAAGGTAGACCAACACAGATGGTGGGTGTTTTGTCAACATTTATAAAGAATACAAATAAGGGTGGGTGCTGGGTGAGGGGTGGGGTGGGGTGTCATGTTTCCCCCCCATTGGATTTGTTGTGTTTGTGCGAAAGAAGGTTACTCTACTTCTCTTCTGCAAATCAGCCCTGAGTTAGACAGGAATTAAAGCATAAGAGACAATCATCCAATGTGTGGAATTCAGCAGGCTATAGCCACCTCACCATGACACGCACGCACGCCTGCGCGCACACACGCGCGCGCACACACACACGCATACACACAGATATAATCTCACACCTCACAGACGCATGGTATACTGTTGTTCTTCTTCAACCTCTTCCTTCTCCTCCATACAAATCATCATAAAAAAAGAAAACTAACAGAAAAAAACCCCAGTAACAGCCAGGCTTTGTTTCAGTAATTAGACCCATTATCAATAACAAGCGCTCCTCTCTCACAGTGAATCACATGCTGACTGTACTGTGCAATGCCATTTTCATTTGCTGACTGCAGCTTGTCCTATCCTCTGGCCTTTTGCTCTGCAGGAAACATGGCTTTATAAAGCCATGAAACGTCATGCAGTGACAGAGCACATCCAAAGATCTGTGCTTTTTAAAACCAGCCCAGAGAGATGTTTTGTCAGTAAATATTAAGCAAAAAAGGAGAAAAACAACTACTTTGATCTGAAGTTTGATTTGGAACTACTTATTATGTCGTGACATAACAAGGTTCAACTTTTGTCAATTCTGAAAATCTGCATGCAGACACACATGTGGATACACATTACACACTTATGCATGCGCCCACAAAGTTTGACTGTAAATAGGCCTATAGCATATCAACTCATTCAAATCATCTAAACAGCTTTCCTGTTCACTATGATCTAATTCATTAGCTATACAATATGTCAGAGTCAGAGAGCTATGTCATCTGAGTGTGTGTGTGTGTGTGTGTGTGTGTGTGTGAGAGAGAGAGAGAGAGAGAGAGAGAGAGAGAGAGAGAGAGAGAGAGAGAGAGAGAGGTTGTATTCCATTATGGAATTCAATTATGGAATACAACCATGGACCATCATAAAAGACTGCCAGTCATCTGTGTATTTCTGTACTGACTGTACCCTATAGCTGCTCATACATAGAACATAAATACAGAGCACTGCAGATACCTTTATTCATTTGAGAGATAAATGGTGTTGGCATTTTTTTTATTTAAAATGTACGTATCTTTATCTATCTATAGCCTACCGTATATATACAGTACAGTATATTGTTAATTTGTTGCAATGTCACATACATCTCTATATGCCAATGTGATTAATTACACCCCCACCCTGTACAGAACTGAAGAGAGTAGACTTGCTAGATGGATGGATTGCTGGTGGTGGCGATGGCCTGCCGCCTGACAATGACAGCCCCCCTCTGAAGTCTGGAGAGGTGCCAAAGAGTGGAGGCCCTCATCTCTGGCTCCATCCAACTCACAGCATGATTGCGATGCATACTTTACAGCCAGGGAAAGCCCTGTAGGCTACATAACATGGTAATGCGGCAGTAAATAAACCCGCGTCAGTGCATACATAATAATGGAAGAGTGACTGTCTGAGTAGGTGAAATGTTAGCCGGGTATCAAGATAGATGGTTAAGTTAATTTGAGTGCTTTCAAATTAAACAAATGCAGTCGCTATAATAGCCTATAGATTATGAACACCTGTGTATGTAGGTCTAGTACAAAAATAAATTAATAAATGCCTGGACAAATATAAATATAAATGCCTATACGCACACAGCTGTGACGAGGTCGATTTTCGATGGACTCTGCATGGCAGATAGCAGACTGCAGTATCGTTTGAGCCAGCTGTCATGCTGCTATTCAGCAAAAAAAAACAAAAAAACATCACATTTTTGTCCCTTGGACAGTCTGTCTGCATGGTGTGTGTGTGTGTGTGTGTGTGTGTGTGTGTGGGAGCTGTTGCATAGCTACAGCACAGCAGATTTGCTGATGCGCGTACACGCACAGCACAGGCCAACGCCAGCTCATAACAAACTCAACGCATCAGATTATCTAGTCTCCAGAGTGCCGACGGGCTATTTAGCTACTCTTTAGCTACTAGTCCGAATGATGCTTATAACGTATTATCCGTCGTACGAGGGTGTCGCGTGCCAAAAATAGAATTATAGTCTACACAAGCCTCACGCACCAGTCACCACGCACGCATTGCATCCAACCACGACGCGGTGTGTGCGCTTGCAGACCCGACTGACTATTTTCGTGCAATATTGTGTCGAGAGTCGAGACAAGAAAGAGTATCGCTGCGGTCTATGATAAATCATAAATAATATTAGGGCCGTTTGCCTGTCATTCCTACTGCATGGCCGCTGTGTATCCTCCTCCTCCTCCTCCTTACCTTGGTCCTTGATCCGAGCGGAGCCGGGCCGGGCCGGGCCGTGCCGGGTGTGGTTGGTTGCTTGCTTACAACAAATCCTCTATACGTTCGGAGGCTGATGTGACCGCAGCGACGTCGAGGAGCGGAATCCCATGGCGAATGGACGTCCAGCACAATGGTGACTGCTGCGTGCGTGTGATTATTATAAATAAGGGAGGGCACTAAATGTGTTTAGGCTATATATGATCGTCCCCTTTTCTCCTTCGCCCTGTCACCTCAGCATCTCTCTCTCTCTCTCGATCGCTGCAGATCCGTGACGTTGACGACAATCTCTCCCTCTCTCTCTCTCTGAAGATCAACCTTCCTGCGCGCGCGCTCACGACTCGATCGCCCCTCGCAACAGCCTCGCGTGCACGCGCAGTGGGTCTTTAAAGCTCGTGCACGGACTCACGGAGCCTTCCAATCGGAGAGCGCGTGAACGCGTCTTTTTTAGTTTTAGCCCACTCATTAAAGTCAAGTGTTGAGCAATTATTTATGTGTTGACTTGAGTGTGAGTAAAATATAGCATGTTATATAATGTAAACACACGAGGCAGTGGGTGCATGCCTGTATTCCTGACCATGAGATGCAGAAGAGCTTCAAAGCGGAGCTGTCTAGGAGTTGGGCAGAGGATGGATCAGAGATGGGAGTGATCTGTTTGGAACGCGACCCCAAAAAAATGACACTTCCCGCAAAGACTTGTGGGAGGATGCAGCTATGACGACTCTAGCTATGACGACTCCGAGTCCAGCCGGTCAGTGTGGTGGCTCTGGTAGCTTAGCGAGCTAGCAGCAGGCTACCTCCTCCTCCTCCTCCTCCTCCAGCACCACCTCCTCCTCTACCCCTCCCCACTGACAAGAAGACACCTGAACGGAGCTCTGGATGAACGTTGAGCCTCGATGCCACCCTCCGGGCTGCGATGGACACAGCGACAGCGGTGTGAGCCTCGGCTTCTAGCCATGTAGCTAGTTAATGTTCGTGTGCTTTGTATAGTAGTTAGTCCCCACCACCACAACCACCAGTAAGTAACTAGCTAGCTATTGTGTCCAGGACAAGCAGCAGCAGTTAGCCGAACCTCTCGCCACTACAGGAGGAGGATGCTGAGGCTGTTCGGGTTGTTGGTTCTGCTTGGACTGGCCCTGGCGTGCATCACTTCCTGGGTGCTGGACAGCTACGACACGGCTTGGCACCCCAAGCGGAGCATCCAGCGCCCCTCTGCCCGAGATGTGTCCGGGGGGGCTCTGCCACCTTATCCCGATGGCGAATTGGACAATATATTCTGGTTCATACAGGTGAGGGAGGCGTTATTCATGTCTTGTTATAGCTATATGGACTGTCAAATTGACTTGACAGAGCATTGACTTCGTATCGAGTATTTATTGACTAACATTGTCAAAGCTATGAATTAAGTAGGACATGATCTAACAGTGAATTGCTGGCTATAGCTGGATTTGATGCCCTGCCAACCTATTTTAACTCCTGACAAACTGGGTCACTGACCGGAGACTCGAGCTATCATTTAAAAAATAAATCAGCACGAGTCGACCACAGTAGTGAAGACTTTGAACTCTGCTGGTATACTCGCACTGTGTACATAGTAACCTGGTTATTATACAAGGAGGACAAGCAAGGCGGATCTGAGATAATTCCTTATTGTCACTCTGCTATGATATTTCATCTAATATCAGGCCTTGTTAATTCACCCATATTTTGGTGTTGTTGTTTTGTTTTGTTTTTTGATTCAAGGTTTCTGACATTCACATTAGCCGATTCCGTGACCCAAGACGCATTCCAGACTTTGAAAAGTTCTGCACCAAAACCATTGACATTATCAAACCAGCTCTGGTGCTTGCAACGGGTAATTGATCATTCTCTCCTGCTTGTTAAGTAACTTATTTTGACATGTTTTTACACATGGAAACTTGATGCTTTTCACATAATCAGATGCCTATAGGAAGAGTCTTGTATGCACTGTGGCTGCACCTTGCCTTACCGGAGTGGGTGGGGTCCTAATTGTTCTGACTCTTAGTCATAGATCTGTCTGACAGTAGTACTGAATGTGCTTTATCCCTGACCTTGTATCGTCAAACATCAATATTTCTCTCTCTTTGTGTATGACAGGAGATCTGACAGATGCTAAGACAGAGAGTAAGGTTGGGTCTCTTCAGCATGAGGTGGAGTGGCAGGCCTATTACAATGTACTGAAGAGGTCCAGAGTGATGGAGCGCACAAAATGGATCGACATCCGTGGAAATCATGGTGATTACCGCTAGAGCTACTGTATGTAAATAATCTGTAGGGGGGAATAAATCACAAAATGTTGATTTTTAAATTACAAGCATCTCTGAACACTAGATTTCTAACAAGTTTTCTTGCTTCATCAGAATGAATCTCTTGCCTACATAATGAAGCTGCATGTCAGAGAATATCCTTTGTTATGTTGATATTTCCGTTGTTATGTTGATCTTGAACTTAATTAGCATGTCATTTTTTCCACTGACCACCCACATATTTTGGAGCGTTTATTTGAGTGCTGAAAATGAAAGCATTATTCTGCAAATCTCTAGCCCAGTTTTTCATCAGTCTAAACCAACACAGCAATTTGTAACTTTGCTCTGCATGATGCTGTTCCTTGAACTGAACTAGCATCAGAGAAACAGATACAGCATATTGGAGAATGGGAAGAGTCCATTGTCCATTCAGCTGTTTATTGTAGCATCATATGAAAAAAGCCCCCCCCCCCCCCCCCCATTATTGGATCGTGGGCTATTAGATGCGAAACAAGATATCCCCACTTTGGTACAGACTAGAAAAATCCATGGTATTGTATCTGCGGAGGCATTTCTTTTCCTGACAGATATTCTTATACTATTGATCACATCTGTTTAACAAATGTCCTGTCAGTTTGTCATGGTTTTTTTTCTTCTTCTTCTTCTTCTTCTTCTCTGGTAACGACGAGGGAATGATGTCGATCGATATCTCAGACTCAGAGTAACACGAGGAAATGTAGTCCTGGAATTAAACATCCATTGTCTCGAAGGAAATTCTTCATGTGAATATTGGACTGTTGTTCTTTGGTTAAGACACCCCCATCCACTGTCCCTCTGGACACACACATAGCCCTCCTGCCCTGGGATTGAATTCTAGTAGGCTACATTCCCTCCTTTGTGCTGTTACCCTCTGTTTTCCTATAAACGGCAAGGGAACTAAAAAGAACTGCCCTCTGTCATTTTTATAATTGGTCTGGTCTGTCCTGTTGGTGTTCATAACGGTTAAATGTCACTGGGCTTTCATGTTGTCTCTGATGTGCTTGGAGCTCACTGTTCAGTGTCTTACCCCATTTCCGTTCTCCCAACAGATGCCTTCAACATAATCTCGTTGGACAGCGTCAACAACTATTACAGGTCTGTAATATGGTGTGGTCAATACACCATTACACCATGGTCTAGAAGAGGGCCTAGGCATTAACTGAAGTAGGGATGCATGCAACTATATCTAAATTATATATATTAGTGGTGTCAAATAATTGATTCAACAATGCATCACGATTCGGCCATTCACGATTCTGCATCGATGCAGCAACATGACATAATCGATTATAGCATATTATACTGTAAATACAATAATATATATACGGTAATATTATATAATTCTAAATAAAATATGTTCAGTATATTTGACTTCTTGTATTGACAGTAATATAGAAAAGTGTGATGCATCGCGATGGATCGTAGAATTGAATCGTGAATCGTAATCGAATTGAATCGTGAAGGCAGTGCACACCTCTAATATATATACACACACACACACACACACACACACACACACACAGAACAAAGAGAGTCTACCAACGCGGAACGGCTGGTCCGCCTGTTCCGATGCATCACAGGAACAAGGACACATGTTGCAGAAGGAGAGGACACTGGCGCAGCACAGGCATTTTAAGCCTTTTTATTGGGTGCTAGTATAGAAAATGTCGCATAGGTTGTTTTCTATACGCTCCAGTGTCCTCTCCTCCTTCTGCAATGTTGTGCAATATTGAAAAAATAGAAAACACATTGTGAGCTTGGCTATTTTCACTATTTCTGAACTATTCAGTCTATAATGACATATATGATTGATTGATTGATTGATTGATTGATTGATTGAATACTTTATTAGTCGGAAATGTAAACATACCTAAAAAGGATGCCAGGTTAAAGTAGTTAACGTTAGACGATTATTTAATTGAATTTATTAAAAACGTTAGTTTTTAATGTTGAACCCCTAAACTGAAAGTATGATTCGTCTAGTCTATCTGACTGTTAGTAGTGCACATCTCTGTACTGTGTTGCCTGTCTTTGAAACATGAGTGGTAGCAGGCCCCTTTATTGACTTTAATCCAAGCTATCTGAGCTATCTGAAAGACAGAAATAGAAGCAACAGCCTACGTGGACAGACTGCTGCTCCTGTCCTTTTGACATGAACAATATTTCATGCCTCAATTGTTCTGTTGCTCTTGAAGCTGATTGATGTCATGTTTCATTAATGTTTCTAATGTTGTGGTCATCTCCTGCAAGACAAATTCCCTCATTCATTCATCTCTATAGCTTCGTGAATTAGATTATCCCTGAGATCATTCTGGAAGCCAGCCGCTGGCTCAGTTCCAAACTGTGCTTTTGTTTACTACTTTGACTTTCTTTACTTTGATGTTTCTCTAGAAAGTACTCGGCTAATCAGAAAGTTGGCTCCTTCCATTATGTTCACAAAACTCCCTTTGGAAACTATTCCTTCATCTGTGCTGATGCTACCCTCACACCAGGACCCAAGAGGCCATATAATTTCTTTGGGATTCTTAACCAGGTAGGCCTGCTGGGTGGGAGAGTGGAGCAGAGTATGCAGGAAGAATAACACAATAAAATGCAATCAGTGAATAATATATAAGCTGTAGGCATCATAAGTAATTTACTCCCTCGTTTATTCAGTTTGGATCTGTTTTAATCCCTGCACTCTGATCTGTCTGGTAAAATGCTTTTTCTATACGTGTGTGTCTGTGTGTGGCTTAGAAAGGTATGCAAATAATTGTATACCTGCTGTAACTACAGTGTGTACTATGGTGAGATGGTTGAGTGCTCCTCTGTGAAAATGCATCACTTACTGTACAACAACGTAGGTGCGGCGGTGGCTCAGGGGTAGAGTGGCTGGATGGTAACCGCAAGGTTGCCAGTTCGAACCTGGGCTCCCCCAGAGTTACTGTCGAAGTGTCCTTGAGCAAGACTCTGAACCCCTAATTGCTCCTGATGTGCTGGTTGGTGCCTTGCATGGTTTCCGCTGCCATCGGTGTATGAATGTGCGTTTGAATGGGTGAATGTAATGCACAATCTCTGTAAAGCGCCTTGGATAAAGGTGCTATATAAATGCACCATTTACCATTTACCAACCAGCACAGAGTGACAAAAGCTCCTCACCTATGTTTTACCCCTGCCAACGGCCCCCAGACCCAGATGAACTTGCTTGCATCGTTTAGGGCTGAGAGTCTTAGCAGCAACCAGTCCATCTGGTTTGGTCACTACACCACCTCTACTGTCATCTCTCCCTCTCCTGGAGTCAGGGACGTGATGAGGTAACTAACAGTGGAATGCATTAATGAATCGGTATACCTCCGCTATTTGCAAACATAAGGCTGTTGTTCTACTGTTGCTACTGTTACATATCTACTGACACATAGTTTGCTTCATGTGGTGTACAGTATATACAGTACTGTAGTTAAGTATACCCCCCCCCCCCCCCCCCCACAGCTCAGCTGTCGCTTATCTGTGTGGACACCTGCACACTCTGGGAGGTTTGATGCCAGTCTTGCACAGCCGACACCCCCAAGGTACCCTGGAGCTGGAGCTGGGGGACTGGATGGACAACCGCAGGTAATACAGGATATCATATTGAGCATGACATTCATTATTCCTTTTTTCTTTCTTTGGTTCTTTCCTTCTATTTGTCATTTTCACGTTCTTTGCATCTCAATTTGGTACATTTCATATAGGCTCGATTATTTTCTTAATGATTATTTTGTTGATTACTTTTGTAATTCATCGAATAATTGAGAATCGTTTTTAAGTGTTATTTTTAACTTTGTCAGGCAACAGTGTCATGCAGAAATAGTCTTGCTTATTTTGTTTTGTATTGACTTTTTTTTTTAAACGTGTAGCCTTAAATAACGATTGATTATTAATTGAATATTTTATAAATCGACCTATTTGTTTTATAAATCGACCTATTTGTTTTATAAATCGACCTATTTGTTTTATAAATCGACCGAACTGTTTCACACCCCTTATTTCATGGTTCATTCCTGTTTGAATGCCTTGCTGCAGGTATAGAGTTCTAGCCTTTGACCATGACATGCTGAGTTTCTCTGACCTGACGTTTGAGCAGTGGCCTGCTGTGATCATCACCAACCCAAAGGAGGCACAGTACCTGCACCCTGGCCTGGAGCCTCTGGGTCGAATACAGAGATCAACGCACATCAGGTCTCCCCTCTGTGTGTGTGTCATCCTGAACTGTGACAGACTCCCACACTACTGCCCTCTCCATCTTCTTCAAACTATGCATTATCTGTTGATTTATGTAACGCCCGTCTAAAATTTTCAGCCAGTGTTATTGTTTATCATAATTATATTTGACCACCTGTTCATCTGAATGACAGTAAAAATATTGTATAGGGATGTGAGTATTCAGGATCTTTGCTTTAAAGTTCAGTTTTCTAGACAGTACATTGACATTGATTTTCTTCGTTTCCTGTTACCCTGCCACCCCAGTACAGCTTTCTTGTGTGGTTTACATCAGCTTTCACTACTATTCTTTTTTTTATAAAGTATATTTATTGGTTTTAACAAATTTAAGAACAAACAGACATTACACAACAAGAACATAATAACAAACAACAAAAGAAAAGAAAGAAAAGAAAAGAAAAACAGCTCAGGCACAACACTATTATAAATAAAAAGATTGAATATACAAAGACATGGCAAGAACAATGAACCATAATGACAATAAGTGGCTTTTGAATTTTGATAGACTCCCATTCAGGAAATACATCCATACAGTATATAAATACATATATTAAAAAGGCAGACAATACAGTTATCATAGGCACCAAATCATTACAATAAGAGCAGACCCATGCATACTCCACTCAAAGGCGGCAACCGCTTTCACTACTATTCTAACTTCTGTTCCTCCTGTTTTCCACCAGAATTCTGGCCTTTTCTGACGCTCAGGTCACAGCAGTGCATGTGAATGTGGACGGGGAGCCGGTAGGAGCGGGTCGTCCTGCTGGGGGCCCTCTGTATGTGGTGCTGTGGGACCCCTCTCTCTACCTCACTGGACTACACAGCATCCAGGTCAAAGTGGAGGTTGGTACTGTTCTACTACACATGCTGAGACTCTGGAATGGTTTGTTTATTTGTGTTTGACGTATATGTTCTGTGTGTGTGTGTGTGTGTGTGTGTGTGTGTGTGTGTGTGTGTGTGTGTGTGTGTGTGTGTGTGTGTGTGTGTGTGTATATGTTCTGTGCAATGGAATCATGACTATGATATATATTTTGTGTGTGTGTGTGTGTGTGTGTGTGTGTGTGTGTGTGTGTGTGTGTGTGTGTGTGTGTGTGTCAGGACTCTGCAGGACGGTCAACAGTGCGGGAGCAGGAGTTCACCTTGGAGGAGGACCTGTCGCCCAGCTTCGGCCTCTTTCAGTCCTTCATCCTCCTCACGGACCACTACATCCTGGGCCGCGTGGCCTTCATCATCATCATGCTGCTGAATGTCATTACACTGCTGCTCTTCAGGTTCCTCCCTGTTCCCTCTGGCAGAGGTCAGTTACACCTCCCATCCAAACACTGTCTGTCTCTATAGCTATCTCTGTTTCTATATGTGTATCTGTCCGCACATAAGTAGACCATTCACAGCACAGCTGTGTGCCACATGCATTGAACGAACCACACAGCTCAGCTGATGCTGCTACTGTACGTCAACCACATCACTGGGACAGAGTCTGTAATATTTACAACATGTTTTCAAATCAAAGAAAAAGGTCCCGCACAGTGCGCACACACATGTTGAATTAATAAATAGCATCTTTTTTTGCAAGTTTCAGATAGTGTGCAGGACACTTTTCTTTGATTTGATATCATAGATCCCTTTCTAAACAGCCATGGCATATTGAGCAGAAACCTGCAGTAGCCAGTGAGAGTGAGCTGACAGAGAATTGTCTCACCTCTAGCTTGAGCTGCAAAATGTATAAACCATGCTTTTTCCGTCTTCTCAACCATGACTTGTGGACCCCAGGAAGACTAGTGACCGCAGCAGCGGAAGCTAATGGGGATCCCAATAAAGAATGATGAAAGAACTTAATCAAAATAGTCATTTTGTTCATTACGTCATTGAGTCACTATAATTATCTCATTTACTGCCATTCCTCTCCAGCATCTACAGGGCTGTCCTCTCAAGCTTGCTTCTCCCTGCACCTGGTCAGTAAGATGAACACCTTCTACTATTCTCTACTGCTCTTCAACCTGTGTACGGCATTGGGTGAGTCCTTTGTGTCGGTCAGACAAGAGTAGTACTATAGGGTGTACAATACATTTTGATATTGTAAAAGTTCTCCTTCTTCTGTCATGACGGCTGTCGTGGGCTTGTTCTGTCCTCCCACAGGCCCGTGGTTCATAGGAGAAATGATAGATGGGCATGGTGGTGCCTGCTTCGCATTTGGAGTATTCATCGATGGCCACTTCCTGGAGGGCAGTCTCACTTACGTTGTTGGCGTCATTCAAGTAAGTAGACCTTTCTATAGATGGCGTGTGTTGACAGCATCTAATGTATAACATTTCCTGCTTATGCTGAAACAAAAGATAATGGGCTCACCAGGCAAAAAAGAAATAAAATAAGATGAGGCGTCTGTGTAGTGCAGGGGTTAGGTTCCTGCCTACCACCATGGAGACAGTGGAGACCTCAGCGGTGCCTCTAGCTTTGCCAGATATGCCCTGATATGCCGTGTTCACAGGTGAGAAGCAGGCTGGGGATAATCTTGCGTAGCCAGACTTTCCGAGATTTCCGCCCACTGATAAGTCTGGTGACGTTCTATTTCTGTGTGGACTAGAGGTGGATGGTAACAGTTCGGACATTAAAACAAAAACCTGCATTGCGGAACCAATGCAAAGGATGGAGGGCGGTCCTACTTAACTCTCCTGTAGCCAAAAGCGAGAAAACGAGAATGGGCTTTTGTTGTTTGTCAGGGTTAACCAATAGAGGGTACTTACTGTAACACCACCATGTCCTCTCACACACACTACTGGACATGCACCAGCAGTGGGGAAAAGAATGGCGCTGCCCTAGTCTAGATCAAGAAAAAGGGATTTTTTTCCCCCCCAGGCTGTTTTTGGTCAAAACAAGCCCCCCCCCCCTCTCTCTTCCCTCCTAACCGAGGAACCAATTGTTGCAGTAGATCTTTTTTCTCTCCATGTGAAAGGAGAGAGGTTGCTCTGACTATACCACATGTGCTTTTGTTTACATCCTGGGCACATCGTGCCTGCAGTGGCTCTTAAAATGTTGAAAGCACTGGCTATTGAATTAAATCATTAATACTCGCCACCAAAAGAGTTAATCTGGGTGTAGGACCTCAGTCGGTGTGGTAAAGGCCGTAAAGGAGTGTTCTAAAAGAAAGAGGGGGGGAAGCAGTGGGCGCCACTATGTCGCTGGTTGCTTCGTCGGCTTGTGCAATGAATTTAAATGTATGCGGATAGACTTGTTCAAAAAAGGACTCATTCATGGTGTGCAGTTATAAAGATGAATTCCTTCCTCCCTGCTTCGTGTCCAGCTGCTCTTCTTCAACATGCCTCTAACCTGCTACCTGTGCTGGAGCCTGAACCAGCGCTGCCGCGGCAACACCTTTCGTTCCCACTTCCTGCGGCCAGGCTGCCGCTGGCGGACCCTCACGGTGCACGCGGCCATGCTGCTCCTCCTGACCTGGCAGGCCTACTCCTGCTACTTCCTGTTTGAGACTTACGGCCTGTTGGCCTTCTTCCTGTCTCCGGTCCGCACGTGGGCGCTGGGCCTCAGCCTGTTTCTGGTCTACCGTGCCTGGTCGGGCCCGGCACCTCATCTCCGTGACAACAGCAAGACCACCTCTCCCTCTTGACAGTAACATTTGTTTTTATTTTTATTTTATTTTGTTGCACTGTGCCAGCCCAGTTCTCCTTGAGCCTCACTTACGTTTAGCTGTATCAACCGTTTCAAATGAAATGGGTTGCCATGGTGGGCAGGCTTTTATTTGTATTCCCCAACACTGGTCTGTACAAGACAAGTAAAGCAGACCAACTTATCATGAATGATATTTCCTTTGTCTAATTACAGGGTTTCCCAAACTATTCCATGCCAAGGACCCCCAAATAACCATGGCCTCTCTGGCTGTGGCCCCTATTGCGTAATCACAAAAACAAAGGAAATGTTTGTCAAAATTTGGAGAATTACTTCCCTAAAATATTATGAATGCAAAATAGGGATGCTAGGTTTAATTGAATTTGAATTGATAAAACCTTTTATATTTCCTCTCCTTTCCAATTAGCACTGCCCCTATGACAGCCCCCACTTTGAAAACCACTGTCCTTTTACAAACCGTTTCAGCTCCAACACAGGTCCTGTAGAACCTGAGGAGTGTGGACACACGAAGACATAATAAATAAATATAAACATTAATATATTTCTACAGCTATGTTAAAAAAACAAACAAAAAAACATCAGCAACCAGTGAATCATTATAAAATCGCACGCTGTATTTGTGGCCTTAGCGCCATTGGATTTTTTATTTTTTTAATTTATTATTATTGTACTGCTTTGCACGTTTCTGTGCTGCGCTGATTCCGGTGAAATCGAGAGCCATTACAGAAAGCTCAAAAGACTGCTTCCAGTGAGTCTGTGCGGCACTGGCGGTTCACCCAGCAAAGCAAACCGAACATTCATCCATCCTAGTTGACGGAATATACAGTTTAGTGAATACACAAGCTGTAGAGTTCGTCTCATTTGTTTATATCTGTAACTATGTGCGACATACTGTACAAAACCACAGAGTTGCATGTACAAATTGCTTAGTCACAGTCATCAGAGCATAGCAGCTTTGTCATAGACAATCTCAAACAGGAGCACGCACAATTTAAGTGCACAACAACACAGAAGCTCACAGGGGAAATGCATGACACATCAACATACAGTTGGGTGCCACCGATATTGTCCCTTATCATTTGACCCATTTAGGCCTGACCTCAAAACTTTTAAAAATCCTTCTAAATCCTGAAAAAATCCTTCTAAATTTTCACGATTTTTCAAAAATAGCAGACCTACAAGCTCGTAGCAGCTAAATTATAACATAATGTTTAAAACACCAAAAGGGGTTCCCGCCCAAAATGGGTTAACTGTCCTTTTGCGCAGATCACGCAAACCTCAGCAAAAAGAAAAGGACAATATCGATGGCCTCCAACTGTAACTATTATTTCATCTTTGTGGAGTGTGGACACTGTGGGTGAGGATCGCCACACAACAGCAGTGTGAAACAAGTCTAAAAATCTATTTTTCCTCTCCTCACGGTTATATATTTTGTCATTGCACTACCCACATGCCACCCCCATTCCACACACAGCATTTGTACTCCCTTCACCTGTCTTTCACCTCCTTCCAAAGTCACTTTATATCACTATCCTGTTTCTAGGTAGTATTGTTTTAATATGCATGTTATTGTTTCTGGCCATGTTCATAGCATGTGTACAGTGTAAAAAGAAAAACTATAAACTTGGATATAATGAAGGAGGATAGCGTTTTGCTGTATGGGAACTGGTCTTCTGTATACAGCAGATGATACTACTATATGAGAGCTGTGTTCTGCCATGGTCTCAGACAAAAATAAGCTGACTCGTTGACTCTAGATCTAGCACTTTTTTGGAAGGGTTGCCTTGGCCAACTGCCACCTTACCTCTGCCAAAGGATGAATAAGAGCGAAATTAAGTTTTTGATTCAAACCCATTCTCCTCACTGTTGAAGGCTGAATGTGCCAAAGCACTGATCCCCCCCTGTGTTTACTGACACATTGGTAACCCTCAATGAGCAAGGAGTATATTGTATCAACACCAACTGGTACGTAGTTGACCGGGGTTATGTTCTTTACTTTTCCCTCGTCATCAATCTCTTGGCTGAAAATGTACACATTGTGGGCTTATCCACCCCCGCCCCCCCAGAATGGGATGCTAGGGTTCAAGTGGTTACATTTTATACAAAATGTTTATTACTACTAGTACATATTTAGTACGCCTACACACAGATCAAAACAGTACTTCATTAATCTATGAATATTTAAAATATGGTGTGTGTGCAAACCTTTTTGCCTGCCTGGGCAAAAATGTCCTGCCGTTTAATTTCTGGACTACTGTATTGTTGTAATGCCAAACATGACGACACAGAGGCTGGCCTGACTCCTCATACTCCTTGCTAAATGTCACACTACATCAGCTGTGCGTTTCTCAGGAAAGTGAGCACTTGAACATTAGGCTGGACCCAGTAGTTTTTCCAGTAACTGATGTTTTTATACTTCAGTAGCTCAGTGATATAAACCATGTTGAACAATGTAGACGTGTGGTGGCTAAAAAGAAGTTTAAGAAATGATGAATGTGATTATAGCTGTGGTGAAATGAGATGCACTTGTATTTATGCCGTTTATTTATTTTGTTTGTACTACTGTGTGATCCCATGTCTGTATCACTGCACTTGGTGGGGATCTTAATCTAGGAGGATTGTCCTCCCTTGCAATCAGTCTGAAGTCTGAAGTTAAGCAAAGAATATGAAGTAAAATGTTCCAGCTTTGTTTGTGAAATCATCCTTGTTCAGAATGTAACTTCCTTTTGTGAGTGTGTGAGAGCAAGCAACAGTTATGTATGCAACTACGGATCTATTATGGGTGACCATCAGAGGCAGTGTTTCTAGCACTGGATGCTTCCATCTCGTGCATGGGCTGGTTGACAAAGACAAAGTCACCACGGCCAGTATAAAAACCTAATGTCTGTTTACAAAAAACTAATTTTTGCTAGCCTTCAGAGTGACAGTATTCTGGCAGTCATCCAGAATTCATAGTTGCATCCATAACTCTCGGTCTATATTAGTTTAAAATGTATTTTATTTTGTATTCAAAGCTGTAATAAGACAAATGTTTAACTTATACATCCTAATTCGAATCTGCAAGGACATTGGAAGCTACTGGGAATGATGTGGCCCATCACAGCTTATATACCACTGGACCACTGTATTTTTTTTAAAGCCATGTGAAAGGGACCATGCCTTCAATTATGGCATGTTTTCCACCTGTTTCTCACAGATCTCTTGATTATATTTCTGTTTTGAGAAAACTTTTTAAAATCTGTATAGATGCTCATTCGGTACCTCTCAAAAGTTATCTGACAAATCCTCTGGGGGGCAGTATTCTCAGATCAATGTTTTTTTTCACTTTCTTTTCCAATTTGGTCATTATGCTAATTCCAAATCCCCCGTAGTCTGTCACTGCTGACCCCTACTGGTTGGTCTTGGAGAGGGTGAAAAGATAGCCTCATGGACCCAGGCGTTTTAATGTAGAGACAACCACAGCCTTCCTGCAATACACCGGATGTTGCTAGCTGCTTCTTTTCACCTGACAGTGAGGAGTTTCATTGGGAGGGCATAACCCATTCAGAGGAATACGTTCTCAGTTCCACTCCCTGCTGAACAGGCACCCCGACAAACCTGTAGTGACAGAGATTGCCATCCCCGCCCGGGTTCCCATTGAAAACACGACCAACTGTGTTCATTGGAGTGCCCGGCCCAAGCCGAATGCACTGTGGAAGATTCAAACCCCAGTCCCTCCACGGTGGTGGGGAGGAAATGTATCCTTGCGCCACCCGGTGACCCGGACATCCTTTCTTTTAGTTCAGCTCAGTTTCCCCATTTTTATGCATGGGACTGTTATTTTTCAGCATCATCATAAGCACCAATGCCTTGTCTAAAAGGGATACGCCTCACAGCTCTACTGTCATCAGCACGAAATGCCACCAATCATAAATAGAGACAATTGTTTTGTACTGTACATTGAGGATTAACCACCAGAAAAGTTCACTTTGACTGTACGGACTGATGTAAATCAGACTTTTTCCACATCCTCTTCTGTGGTAAAAACTACTACTTCAATATATATTAAGAAATCAATGATTTTACACATGCCACATGTTTTAATTGTGACAAATGAGAGGAAACCACAATTTGATTTCATTAATGGTTTATAGTGCTGTGGAATAAATTGTTCATTATGATAAATCAGATGTCCAGTTTTTTTCTTCATAACATGAAAGTGCTACTATAATCCTTTGCCATTACCACAATACTTTGGCCACTAAAGTATATCAATTAGGCCTATGTAAACTGTAACTACTGCTATACGACTGATTTACAATTCATACTTGTTTTTATTTTACGTGTAAGTACAGTGCAAGTTCAAATTCTAAATCAGTGATTGCATAAACTTCCAAATTTTCAGCTAGTTAAAAACATTCTGAATTCAATCATATACTGTACCCCCCCCCCCCCCCCCCCCCCCCCCAGAAATGTTAGGAAATATGACAGAATCTCTTCATAGTGTGGGTGCTTCAATCACATCTTAATGATCTGCTTGCCAATGTTTCCACCTTTCATCATGGAGCAAAACGCCTCTGCAAAAGAACAAGAGAATATTTCTGTATTGATTTGAATTAAATTAATTTCCAAAAGTTACCGCTTTGAAAATAGTCACTTGATGTACAGTAAAGGAAGAAAATTGACTGCATATCTTTTTTTCGTACGAGTGAATACACCAAAATAATAATTTCAACAGTAATGTTACAGATATTCTGCTGGGTGATCATAAGGTAATAAATGATCACACATTACCTCCTGTATTCTCAATGCCATCCACCACTGTTTCCAAGACCTGATAAATGCAGACAATTATTAATGTTGGGCAAGTCCGCATGCACACACACACACACAGACACAGACACACACTCGCACACACACACACACACACACACACACACACACACACACACACACACACACACACACACACACACACACACAGCCCTCACCTTCAATTGTCCAGATTTAACCCAGTGGCTGAGCTGAATGAGGGCAGCCTGAATTTGATCCATGTAGTTCAACACCATGAATCGCTCCCTAGTGATATTCCTGCTCTGTAGAACTTCCTGTGTCTCCTTGCTCAGAGGCGGAGGGTAAGGTACATCCTTGTTGTATTGAGATATCTGACCGCACAGGACCACATGACCACCAACATTCATCTGTAGGTGGAGGGGAAGTGGGGAAAGATGAGTGTCCAGCACTTCTACACAACTGACTGACGTGCAGATGCATGAGGAATATGCAGTTCAGTGAAATCTTCCAACTCCCATATGTCATCTATTTCCTGCAGTAAAAGCTATACTTGAAATGATTATTATAAGGAAGTTCTTGGATCAGGGCTCTGATCCAAGTAGGTGTAGTGTGTCCATAACTGTACCTGTGCTATTATAGTATCACTAATGGGGCCTCCCACATTGTCAAAGTAAACATCTATCCCGTCAGGGCAGCACGTCCTGAGCCTGGTGGAAATGTCTTCCTGACGATAGTTGACTGCTGCAGAGAAACCCAGATCCTCTACGAGAACTTTACATTTCTCATTGGAACCACAGATCCCCACCACCCTCGCACAGCCATCCAGACGCCCTATCTTGAAAAGAGAAGGATGAGATTTTTTTTTATATTATTAGGGTTTCACTTCAATTTCAAGATAATTTCTTGTCACATGCACATTGAGGCACCAGATATCTCAACTAAGTTATATATATATTTTTTTAAAGATATTTTTGGGGCTTTTTGCCTTTATTGATAGATTAACAGTAGTTTGACAGGAAAGGTGGAAAGAGATGGGGAGGAAGACGCAGCAAAGGTTGTCAGGATCGGGACTTACCAGCCTAGGTGCCTGGACCACTCGGCTGGCCCAGGCCTCCAAAGGTTATCTTGCACTAGGATTAACTCTATTCAATTGACATTTTAATGATTTTCCCAGCCCTGAATCGCTAGCCACACGCATTATAAAAATTCTGTTCTGTGCGATGTATAATGAAGTGAAACGAAATGAAAATTTAGGCGGAGTGTCAGGCTAGGCCCATATTTTGTGTTAACACTTGATGTTAGGTGAAAATGGCTTGCTAGTATTGTCCACGGTCCTATTAAATAATATAGATATGCTTAGTATTGCCAAGTAAATGCTTACAAGGACTCAGGAGGACTGTTAATAATGCTGCCAAAGCAATTTATGGGGGGGAGAGGGATAAATATAGAAATCTCCCCAAATCATGAGAAGTTCATAGTAAATAGTACATTAAAATAAAAATACAAATGCCTGGTTCTCTTTCCAAATTATTGCAGGTCTCTCAAGTTTCTATGGAAACTTGTAACAAAGTTGGAACGCAGATGCTCTTTACTCAATATTGTAAAAACAAAGTACATTCTTTTAAGTAAATGGTTTATTAACATTAGTAACATTCAGAAGACATTTGGCCTGGGTACAGTAAGAAAGATGTCACATTTTAGATTAAAACCCTGCATGTGTAAAGCATATGTGTATTAAATAAAAAATCACACCCGTGTGAACTGAGTGGTGTAAGGTTTTATATAGCCTGTCTGACGTAATGAAATCATGTCTGACGTAATGAAATCACACCCGGGTGAACAGGGTTTTTTTTCTGTGCAGAAAAAATGAGCATGGTTGCTATGTTCACCCTGTTCACCCGGGTGTGATTTCATGATGAACATGAACAGGGTGAACATAGCAACCATGCTCATTTTTTCTGCACAAAAAAGCCAGTTGTAGGAGTGGTTTACACCACTCAAAAAGTAACATGGGAAGAGAAAACAAGAAAAATCGTGATAATAAAAATATGCAGAAATGATACACCGCATGATCAACACTTGCAATCGAGTGCGCAGTGTGAAGCTCTTCACATGATCTGGCCTGCTTCATACAGTAAAACAACTTCCACATTGACTACATCATGGATTTAGACCATGTGTGTACAAACTTTGTGTGCATAGTACAAGGCATCTCCAAAACTGGTGGTATGGTCTCTCTACTGTGTGAATTTTCTGGTGATTGTTAAGGTGCGTCTTCTCCCACACAGATCACATCCATAGGGTTTCTCTATTCACACCATAGGGTGTGCATTATCTGGTGACTAACTAAGTCTGCTTTTGTTTCTAACCCTGTCTCTAACCCTAACCCAACCTTAACCGCACGCCGTAGCCACGTAGTCGGAATAGCAGTGTGTCGGAATGCCACTCTGTTCCCCTCAATTCTCCATACATTGTCAATGGCATTTAATGTTAGGACCTTAGGACAAAAATCTACACTATAGCAAAATATAATTTAAAATAAAATATATGCCCCTCAAAAACCAATTGGTTTAAAGAACAGCGGTTCAACAGTTAAGGCACAATCTGTAATAAAAGATCACACTCGTGTGAAGTGAGGGGCGCTATTATCATTGTACATCATCATGACGCAACACGCAACACACACACTGGACTTTCTACGGAAGTGTTTTCCACACTGGTCACAGCTGCGCTGTTTGGGTTTGGTCAAGCTTCTTTGTTCGTTGACTGCTGGTAGGACGGGGAAGCTAGAAGGAATATCCAACACTGGATTGGAAACAAGACAAAAGGAAGATAGTTGAGAAGTTGAACGATTAAATCATTTAGGAATGAACACTTCTAGGAATGAACATTTTAAATGTTCATTCAATGTATGGCCAGACTCATTTAAAACTACCTACCTACAAGATAACCTCAAGATAAACACAATACAATAAAAACAGATATTGAAAGACTGACGACTAAAGGTGATATAAATCTAACCTACAACAAAGCTAAAGGATAAAATATAATAAAACCAAATAAACACAAACTATAACTTACAGATATCTTGATGGTCTCTGGGTTCCAGGTGGTCAGCTGAACTGTTCCTGGTGGGATTGAGAGAGTTCATCTTCAGCAGAAGTCTGGAGTCCACAGTCAGTTCTGTTTGAAATGATTGATATCCTGGAGGAGTTGTGGAGAACTGACAACTACACGCTCTTCTTATACTAGAGAGCCTGAGGTGGAACCACTAGAACTGCTTGGGATTGGCCGAGGAGGAGAACAATAGAACAATCACAGCTGCTCCATCTTTTGTAAACATTCAGCATCATTATATGAACAGAAGATGGTTCTGATCATTATCTGTCCTTGATTTGAAGAGGGAGCTGATTTTGGATTGTCACAAATAAGACATGGCTTTACTGCAAACACTGAAGTCCTTGGTCAATGAGCGACTGTCTGCAGCCGCTGAAGAATTATTCTCGACCTTTGGAAGCATTCTGACAGAGTACGAGGACGAAGCTTTCCATTTGAAGGAGGAAATTTACCACAAGCGCAGACTCCTGGATAAGATTTTAAAACCATACATCAAATTACACAGAGCCGGTTTGTGGACTTTAATTTGTTCATTTTGGTTAAGTTGATTTAGTACTGAGAGCCTAGAGTGTACTACCTATGAGGGAGTTCTAACTTCTATGTGGAGATTAGTTCTGGTTAATTATGTTGGTTAGTCTCCTTATTTGTTCCATTTTGAATGGTAGAGTATAGGCTATATTGTATGCCAAATTGCCAATACTTACTGTCTAATTGTATCTTTTGCCCAGACATTCCACACCTCCCTGTGTGTAGAGACGTGGTTTCGCCTGAGCAGCAGGAGAGGACCTCCACCAAAAAAGGCAGACTTCCACCAAAAAAGAGGAACCTGACTTATCTTATCCCTGGCCCTGAGTGGTTACATGAAGACTCGACAGTTAAAAGGAAAAAAACTAAAATTGGTCTGCTAAGAAATGGTAACCACAAAAGTCCAGCCAGTTGGAAAAACAGTTGGAAAAACACACGTTGGAGTGACCAATACCTGTGCATTTGATTCATTTTGCCAGTGTCTCAGTTGTGCATTCTGTGACAGTCCGACTTTTTGCAATTATGTCAACGGAGAAGTTCACAGGAATGAAATGTTTCATTTAGTTAGGACAATTGCAACAAAGGGAGTGGAACAGGATGCATATGCACAGAGGGCCAAAATGCTGTGCAACATTTTTGATTCTGAGAAACTCAAGTACGGTGCTCAGCACGTATCCGCAGAATGCCACGTGTATACCATCATCAGTGAAACAATGATTTTCTATAGCCTGTCTGACGTAATGAAATCATGTCTGACGTAATGAAATCACACCCGGGTGAACAGGGTTTTTTTTCTGTGCAGAAAAAATGAGCATGGTTGCTATGTTCACCCTGTTCACCCGGGTGTGATTTCATGATGAACATGAACAGGGTGAACATAGCAACCATGCTCATTCTTTCTGCACAAAAAAGCCAGTTGTAGGAGTGGTTTACACCACTCAAAAAAGTGTTATATTCACTTGTATACTGTATATAAAATGCATTATTATTGTACACTTTGGATTTACCTGCCCAGCTATGGACCCACAAGCCCCAGCTGCTCCGCTCACCACCAGGGTCTGATTAGCCCCTTTGACCACATGACCCTTCTCTCTCATGCCCAGAAATGCAGTGAGGCCTGTCATGCCAACTGCACCCAACAAGTGGGACAAATGTCCGTCAACGAGCTGGGGATCAACCTGTGGTAGAAAGATTATGACAGTTTGAGTGCACGGCAAAAACTTGAGTGTTAATTTAACCTGATGCCGTTTCTAATGTCTTCTAAATCCCAACAATTTTCTGTTTTCAGTGGTTCTCAAAACATTTTCATGTCTCAAAATATGTTGTTCCAGGGACCCCCAGAAGCAAAGATTTGAACAAAAGAAAATCACACCCGTGTGAGGGGCGCTCTTGTCATCATACATCATCATACCTCATCACATTCCAGCCAATCGCAATTTGTGTCTTCACTTTTCTATCCTCACTTTTTCAGGGGCGCTAGCCCCTCCTATATTCAGCTATAGTGTAGATTTTTGTCCTAACACAAACTTTAAATGCCATTGACAATGAATGGAGAATTTACGTCATATGTAGACGAGCAAATCAGCTATTTTTGTTCTACACAAATTTTAAATTCCCATTGACAATGAATGGAGAATTTAGATCATGTGGATGGCTATTTCGGTCTTACACAAATAACAATTTAGCAATAGACAGTGGTCCGGGCGCATGCCACATATAGGCTTTGGCCTGACAGCGCGTCGCTGTTCGAGTCCTGTTCATGATGATCTTTGCTGCATGTCTCTCTCTCCCTCTTTCCTGTCAGTCTTCAGTTGACACTATCAATAAAGGCAGAAAAGCCAAAAACAAATCTTTACAAATAGACATGTTACGTCATGATGACAAATTCTCTGACACAAACATTGAAATGTATCAGGACACTGTCTACGATGATAAGAGCACCCCTCACTTCACACGGGTGTGATTTTTATCCTCAATATGTACTTTGCTCAGCCAATCAAATCATCGCTATGGGGTGATCAGCCAAATCATCGCTATGATTCACACAAACACACAAAGCTGCGATGTTTTCTTGAAGAATTACACAGAAATGTGGAACGCCCTACCAACAGTCATTAAGACATGTGAATCCCTTGACTCCTTCAAAACCGCTCTCAAAGGGCACCTACGGACGGCTGCAATTCGAAACGGGCCCCCGTAAAATCTGAATCCCCCCCCACCGCCCCCCCCCCTTCTTTTCCCCCTCACTGTATATGTTTCTTTTCCCTTTTTACCTCCTTTATGATAAATTCCTGTTCTGTTCTTTGACTATATAGTAGTGTCTATCTGTACGTCTCTAAATGTTTTGATGAATTGAACATGGTGGACACTCTTGTAAACAAGTGTAATGCTTAATTGGGTCGTCCACTCACAGTTAACAGTCTTTGTATTGAGTTTGTGCTTGAAATGTACTGTAATTCTGCAAACTGTTAATAAATATTTCAATCAATCAATCAAATTGATCTGTAAATTTGGGGTATGGGTATGGAACACATCCAGAGTATTACATAGCGGCAGACCGGCAGAGCAACATGGTATAACCTAGATCTAACAACAACCAAGCACTGTATACATACACTAATATTACCTTCTGTAAAAGACTTGCTTTTATAACATTATGGGTCTGGAAAGGCCAGTTAAACGAAGTCACTGTATCTCCCTCAGAAAAGGTGTCGCAGCAACTGGACTCCACAACCCCAACACCTCCACCATCAACACACTCAGACAGGGCCCAAGGTGTCAGGTATTCAGCACCTGTGTCCTCATTCATACGACATCTCTAGAATCACACAATACAAATGGTGTCATAGAATGGTTTAGCTTCAGGGATGCAACACTTATAATCAAATTTTAATCAAGTGATCTTGAAGATCAGCTACTTTCACTATTTCTGTGCGACACTGTTGTGACAAACAACAGCTCTAACTGCTTCTGGTGTGAAGAAAATCAGTTGCAGAACAATTAAAGGAGCACTACCCCCATTTTCAACCTTATCTTCATAATTGGTCCTAATGCCACAACTTCCGTCTACTCACGTGTCAGTGGTGGGTTGTGGACAGTCGAGTTCAGAACCTGCCTACCAATGACATCATCAAGGGGGAATCCAAGCTAAAATAAACTACAGCATTTATTTTCCTAGAAAGTTAGAATGCTGAAATATAAGCCATTGTATTTGCATTAATACAAAAATATGAGAAATATGAGAAAAATAAGAGGGCTAATGAAAGTTGTGTGAAAGGTGTGTGCGATATGAAGAGATTACCATAATGACAGTAATACTTAATCATATTCAAGGGCTTTTGGAGAGAACTTCAGTCACTTTAGAGCTTAGACTATAGACTAGAGCACTGCAGAGGGTGTGTGTGTGTGTGTGTGTGTGTGTGTGTGTGTGTGTGAGTGTGTGTGTGTGTGTGTGTTTCCAGCTGGTGCTCGTTGACGGTTGTTAATCTCAAGGCAATTATGTTTATGCACTGTCAAATAGGTCTACATTACATCTATTCTAAGGTAGTACCTGTATAGACATATTATCCTGCTCATTACTGTGCAGAAATATACATAAATCTTCGTGTTTGAGCACAAAGTGCATTTTGAGAACCCACAGATTGCATTTTGCAATGCATTTTGAGCCCCTTGTTGCAGGAAGGTTGTCGGTTAGATTCCCTGAACGGCTGCTATAGTGCCATTGAGCAAGGCACTGAACCCCAACTGCTCCAGTGGAGCTGCTTTAGTGGCCAATAGTATAGGACTGTGGTTGTACTGGGCAGCTCCCAGGTTTTAATATAATGTGTAATGTCTGTCTGTGTCTTTCTATGTGTTGCTGGAAATTAGCACTTGCGCTCAGCTACTACCCTCGGTAAATAAAGAACAAAAAAAGCACTGTGGCTTGTTTCCATTCAAATCTGTTCAGCCCTCAGAGACACAGGCAAAGTAGACAGAATGGTGCTATCTTTTAATGAGCATTATTGAGGACCTATAATATTTGAAGATTAGTGGTTGAAAATGGGTTAAGTGGTCCTTCAAGTGCTGGAGACAGCCATGCTTTGACTACGGATGACAATAATTGTAAATCCATTCATTTGTGTGACTGACTTGCAGGATTTCAACACTAATGGGGATTATTTATTAATATTGCTTATTGCTCCCAAACCTATGATTGTTTCATAAAAAATAATGCAGATGTAAAGTTACCAATGAACTTACCATGTAAGGGTCGACAGAGAGATAAAATGTTCGCACGAGGACCTCTCCCTGCTTCACGTCGCGTGATAGAGTAGCGTCCTCAAGGCGGAAATTGTCTGGAACTGGCACCCCATTTGTACCTTAATTAAGAGAAGGAGTTACATAACTCTATAAAAGTTGGCTACACAACAACCTGGTCTACTCTACATACATACCGCATGCATACATACATACCAGGTCGAGAGTTTAACACCACTCTTTGCACCTGCAACATATTCACATATGCAACGACCGACGCCTGAGAGAGTCCTTGAGAATCAATTCACCAAACTCTTAAGACAGGAGACACGGTACAGCCGTTATAAGCAAGCACAGTGCACACTGTAGCCAACTAGCTGCTAAAATACACAGCCGTATGTGTCCGTTGTGTTTACTACTGTTCACTACCATCACTGCCATCTATCGACTAAGGTGGCGCAAGGCCGCAAAGGTAGCATCGTGCAGGGGAAGAAATGGAACGCGGCCTCGCTCTGGCACTGTTGTTATGTCTGTCTGGCTCGCATGCATAATCGGCCAGTTTATCCAGAGCGCAGCGGATGAACTGATTCAACAACAGCTAACTGCACTCGAGCAGGCCGGGTGCTTTTGTAACAGATCGTTCCCTAACAACAATAGAGGATTATTATTTCGTTAATCGTTGCTTTTTTTTGGTCCCAGTGAAGTTTAGATTTTATGGACGTTTCTTAAAAGAAGTGGAACTGGGAAGTGAGTGACGCTTTGCTGAGGAAAAAAAGGGGGGGGGGGGGTAAAAGTTTCAGGGGGTTTCTTCTTCTGTCATCTAACGTTATAACACACAGCTGCAGCAGGCAGCAGAGGAAATGTTACAGCACAATGGGGATAATGGCGTGAAACAAGACAACAACATGTGTGCGTCGTATCATGCAGAGGACATCGCGTTATTACGATTACATGATGTAAGTACTGGAAATGCATGGTTTAATATATGTATGGTAAAGCTCGATACCTTATGTTGTTCATGTGCAATTATAATGTAACAGTTGTTTAGCTCAGTGTCGAGTCGACTACACACAAGCTAACCTAGCTTGTAGATCCGTTCTTTTTGGCAAGCGACAGCCTCGTGCAATATGGGTATATGGCCTTCATTGGCCTACATATCAAATCACCCATGTCTCCATCCTGCACAAATGCACGGGATCTTACAGTGTACTGTTAATATGTCCGCCAGGCCACCATGCATGCGCGGAATTGATATCCTAAGATTGGCCATTTATTTCTGGGCACAGGTAATGGCAGGAAAAGAGTCGCGCTTGTATAATGATGCAACGATAACGGACAGGGACACAATAATGGCAGGTCAGGTGTATTAATTTGACTCGACATGTAAATGTCTGTTATTTTAAGCAACCACGCCATCACCATGTTGTCAGGCACATGCCTGGTCATGCCCATAGCCATGCTGTCTGAAAAGGTAGGTAAGTAAGCGTGCATAAATAAAAAAACGTATTAAACTAGTTAGTTTATAATATATATATATATATAATTGTGTGTGTGTGTGTGTGTGTGTGTGTGTGTGTGTGTGTGTGTGTGAGAGAGAGAGAGAGGGGGAGAGAGAGAGAGAAATGTGCAGTAGACTTATTATTATGTTATGATCATTGTATGTACACTGTACATATAGGCCTCATATTAAACATAAGTTACATGACACAAAACCAGATTGAGGCGAAACCACTTAACCACATGCTGCAAATAGTCATTTCACAGCTATAGATGTAATGTGTGTGATTCCTCTTTAATAGAAACTGGAATGCTGTGGGCTGCATTTTAGAAAATGGAAATCAGTGTAGGCTACTCTAGGGCTATGTATCTGGATATTTAGCCCGCTGACAAAACAAAACTACACTTGTGTTTGTGTTCTCAACGGTTTGGAAACTCGTAACCACGCATGGGGCCAACAATGCGGGGTCCTCTCTGCCCCACTGACTGACTGTGTCGGAATTTCCCGCATGGACTGAGAGTGAGCTTGCTCCGTAAATTACAGCGGTTTGCATGCAAGGGGAAGACCATATATGGGCATGGAAGTGGGTGTGGCGAACAGGCTAGAGAGGGAGAGAGAGAGATGATCACAAGACGGGGAGAAATGTGTTGTTTCGCTACGAAGAGAAAAGGCCGCATTGCCAATGCGAGGCGAGCGAGTGTTTTCGTGCAATCGTAGTGCAATAATGTGCAACGAAGGCGGAGTGGCCTCCGCGATTCTGCAGATCGGCGCCTCGTTTTGGACCGGATAGCTCGCTGGTGTTCCGCAAACCCAGAGTCCACCCCTGCTTCTTGACTTGAAAAATAGTCGTGAGGTCAGCGTTGCATGAGTCAACCTTGGGGATGTATGCAGTCATCATCGGGGCTCAGTCTTGCACGGCCCTGTTGGCTGCTTGGAGGACCTGTAGTTGGTGGTGATCTGCGGCCAACAACGCTGTTTACACCAGCTATTATTATGACAGACACCGTAAGTACCCGAGCTGAAAACCTCATCGTTGCTGCTGGTTGTAGTGCAGTGTGATCGACAAGCATGTGATTATTTTGGCGACAGTTTGTTGACAAAGTTTGTTTACCTTCTCTCCCTTCCACGGACCCCCTCTGCACTTCACTTATTGTTCGACCACATCGTTGTATGTGCTTATTATCACTGGTATATACACTATAGGAATAAAGGGTATTTTCCGCACAGAGAGTGGATTATATTGGACGTGTGGCGTAACAGATGAGTAATAAGTGAGTCCATGCCATTATTGTATTCCAATACTTCAACTCGGGACTCATGCTACTGCTTCTAGGCGCATTGTTGCCTGGGTTGCAGTGGCATTAGTAACTGGATAATCCGTTTTCTGCAACAAAGGGCTTCTCGTAAATAGCGCTGAGTTAGCTGGCAACAGAGGAGGGGGTCCGGGAAAGGTCTATATAGTAGTAGGTGTTTTTCCCCTCTCTCTCTTTCTCCATTTGTCTGATAGCCCAATTCACACTTGTAGTCTACTAACTATAGTAACTACAAGATCATGTCTGTCTTGACTCTTGCATGTTCACTTTCGCCGCGACTTGGGGTGGCATGGGGTGGTTTAAATTGGGAAACGGTAATGGATTTACGCCTATTTAACGCGTCGCCTTGTTTATTGAGTTAAACCCATGATGCTTGTGTAATACTGTACCTGTGATGCGTCATGATCCCTCACCTCAGATAGAGTCAGTGTGCGGCTATTGTGCACTACACTGTCTGCATGCTCACCGAGCGTCTCATTTAAAATAACTGCTTCAACACAGCTCGTTGGTGCATGCATTCTGCAGAAAGATATTCCTTGTGCATTACAATTTTGGGATTTAGCATTATACACATATAGAAAATCTATATAATTGCTCCTCAGACTATGGCGAAGTAGGCCTTTACACAATGCATATATAGCACGTTATAAGCATGCATGACATAGCAGTTTGGATCACCACGTTTTTGTTGCCCTGGTCAGTCAGGTTCTTCAGTCTGTGTGCTGCCCCACAGCGGAGCCAGTGCAGGATCTGAACAGCTGCAGCTGTCTATTTTAAGGTGTGTGTGTGTGTGTGTGTGTGTGTGTGTGTGTGTGTGTGTGTGTTTGTGTGTGTGTGTGCGCGTGCATGTGTGTGTGTGTGCGCGTGTGTGTGCGCGCGTGTGTGTGCGCGCGTGTGCGTGCGCATGCATGCTCGCTTGTTACATTAGTGGGGCACCAGAGTAAAGGGTGACATCTCTTCTTCAGATGTCAGAGGTAGCCTCAGTGTACCCCGCATATATCTTAGATTCCTATATTTATGCATGTCATCCTGACAAATTGCATTGTGTAAAATTCTGCAGTAGGCAAGGTTAAGGTTTGCCCATTTTTGCCTTTGCAGGAAAGCTTCAAGTATTGCTAATGCCACACAAGCATTCTAATGTTATCTGATACAAAATATTGCCACAGGCAGTGTTTCAAATGTTAAGAGATATTGAGTTAAGCTATGCATCGTATCACTAGGCAAATGCAATTGTGTCGTAATCTTTCTGAAACTCTTAACAATAATTTCCCCAGATATTTTTTATATTCTGCAATCTGTTGCCATGGCAGTGCAAATGTCTCTCTGAGTACCAGTTCTTGCAAGGCATGTAAAGCTGCTTTGACTTACAAGACTATTCAGCACTCACTTTTCATTTTTTACATTTTCCTTTTGTAATGACTCAGCCGTGCTCAGTTTTCATTTGCCCTTCCCTTTTGAGGATGCATGCATGGTTCAAAGGGCACTGGCTTCCCTTTATTTCTGTGACTGATGAGTCAGAGGCTGTTGTAAAGAGTAATTTGTGTAGCGTTTCAACAACTGCTTTTGACCCATTTCTTTCTATGTTGGTGTCGACAAAAACCACAGGGGGGCTTCAAGAAAAGTGCAGAAGGTTTCTGTGAGCTGTAGTAATTAATGTTTTTAGAGTGCACAGGGAGAAAGTGCTCCAGTTACCAATTAACTCCACATATTGAACCTGAGTTGACACACCCATGCACCCATGTGTTCTTTTGTAGCCTGATAATCGTTGTGAGAACCAAAATGTCCTCAGAAGGATATACAGAGCTTAAAATAATGGGAATTGGGAAGTGAGGACACTTGTCATGGGAATGTTTTAGTGTTGGGACATAGTTTTCAGCTTATAATTAGATTTAGGTTAAGGTCAGATGTAGTCATGTATAAGTGATGTTAGGGTTCTGGTTAGGGAGCTTGACGTTGTCAATGGAAACCATTCAAACGGCTTCACAAGGATAGAAGTGCAAGATTTATTTTAGTCTGTCCAATTATGTGCAGTGTCAGTGTTTCCTGCATGAGCTTCAGTGCTACGCCCAGGCTGTCATAAACTCTGCCGTAATATCACCCCACAACATAATTTTCAGGAACCATCGATTGAGACATCTCTCCAAACTCCCACCCGGGTCCCTAAAGAGCTAGATCATCTATCTGTACAATCGACTGTTTGCAGGCCCATATCCCAGTGTCATGTGAGTTTAGCTAATAATGACATAGCTTAGCCCGCCCACCCCCTCTTATCTCTCCGCCCCTCCTATTCTCCCACCCAGTACCTTTCAGCCGAGGTCTATTGTTGAAAAGGCAAACGGCAGGTTTTGACATCGCTGAGGCGGGGCTGACAATGGAAGCCCCCTGCAGGGGACCTCTTTAGTTTGAGTGCACCCTGCTTGACCTCCCCCCTCTCCCATTCTCATTTCACAGGGAGCTGTACATGAATCAGCAGAACACATGGACTCCTTCAAGCCGGCCACTGAGTAGATCACGTACAACAGCAGAGGGAAGAGAAGAGTACCTTGTTTGACCCAGACAACTGCTCTTACCACCTTTTTTATGCTATTGTATGTACCCTGTTAAGGGCTATACGCAAGCATTTTTTTCCTTGCTGTTTCATTGTATAGTGGACTTATACAAATAATAATTAGCTTCAATAAATAAATAGATAAATAATAGCTGGTGGACTTGTTGGGGCAGGGAATATCTTTTGCTTGCAGTTGTAACCCCCCCCAGTCCATAAACCTGCACACATTTTCATTCATGCTGGCCATGAGCGTACCGGCCCAGCAGAAGCCCAGCACTAAGAGAACAGGAAAGCGCATCACTTTTTTCACCGACCAAGGCTTAACGATGAAGGAAACATCTCAGCACCCAGAGGGCCCATACTATGGTCTGAGTGGCCCTGCCTCAGAGCCCGGACAAAGCGAGGCTGCTAGCACTGTGTCCTCCAACCCAGAGGCCCCTCACATGTATCTCAATTCGGTCATCTTCAGCCCGGATAAGGGTGACCAGAGCCGGGGTCACTATCAGCAAACAGTGCCTCTGAAATGGGCTCCCCAGGAGCCTGGCCAGCCACAACAGCCGCCTCAGCCCCAGCAACAGAGAGCCGTAGCTTGGACTGCAATGGCTAACTGGGGACAGAACTTTGCTAATTACCTGGGAGGTGTTAATGTGACTGACTCAAGGCCCCAGGCTGGGACGTTTTCAAAAGCGCTGCACGAGACCCCTGGCTTGCAGCAGCCACAACAGCAGCAGCAACAACCACCTACCAGGGCTCCAGACAAGCCAGTAGGGGCCAACCCTGCTGGTGAGGTCTACAGAGATGTGGCCAAGGCCAGGGACCTGGAGTGGGACCAGCAGCAGCAGCAGCAACAACAACAACAACAACAACAACAACAACAACAACAGCAGCAGCAGCAACAGCAGCAGCAACAGCAGCAACAGCAGCAGCAATCCCAGGCGTTTCAGCAACCTCTTAAACCAGGGGCACTCAATGCTCAGCAACACAATGTGTCCAACCCAGGGGGCAGCTCAGTCCTACAGCCGTTTCAGTTAGCCTTTGGCCAGCCCAAACAGCACCTAGCAGGCTACTACCAGACCTTCCAGGGCAACAGAACAACCTTACCCAACCTGAATTACTCAACACAGGCAAAGCCCCCACACCAGTTGCAGCAGCAACAGAAGCAAGAGCAAATACATCGGCAACAGCAACACCACATTATCCAGCAGCAGCAAATGCAACAGCAGCAGCAACACCATCAGATGCAGCAACAGCAGATCCTCCATCAACGACATGTACAGCAACAACTACAGCAGCAACAAATGCAACAGCAACAACACATACACCATGAGCAGCAGCAAATACAACAGCAACAGCAGCAGCACCAAATGCAGCAGCAAATGCAACATCAGCAGTTGCCACAACAAAACCCTCATGTGCTTGACTATTACCCCAGCTCACAAAACACACACCCTCACCCACACGCACAGCCTCCCGTGGTGGTACACTCCCAGGAGACTACTGTACCTGCCCCACCAAAGGTCCAGGAGCCCATCATCCAGGACATCACGCCAGAACCACAGGAACCTAGTGAGTCCCTGCAACCTTCTCTCCAGCCTCAGTCGCAGCCCCAGCTACAGCCTCGCAGATCCAGGCGGCTCTCCAAGGAAGGTGGGGCACCGTCCGACAACCCCTTCCTCATCTCTTCCTCTGATCAGTTGGGCCCGGGGCCGCCAGGCTCCTCCCAGAACGGTGCAGTGGAGATCCAGGCGGCGCCGACAGGGGTCATCCAAAGCACACGCAGGAAGCGCAGGGTCTCTCAGGAAGTGAACCTGGAAACACTCGCACAGAAGGCCTCAGAAATGGAGTCTCTGCCATCTCATGTGGTTAAGGTGAGTAAGCTGGATGTCAGCAGCAGTGGGTCAGTGGGTTAAGGCACTCTCATGGTGCGTTTGTAAGGTTGTGAATGTTTAGTCTAGCTTTAGTACTCTAGTCCAAATCTGTATATCGGATATTGCTGCTATCTGTGTCTCTCTGTCCCTGTCCTATTTTCTCTCTTTCTAAATCATTACTTATGCTTTCAACTGTTAATAAACCTGAAAATCTACGTATTAAAAAAAAACTTGACTAAGTTGTAGGCTGTGTGACAGAGCATATAGTATTTACGCTAGTGTATATCTATCACTGTAAGCTAAATGCCTTTACTATAGCTTCAGGGCCACTTTGTGAGAGCTAAGAATCCATTTTGATTATGGTAAGTCAGGGTATAATTGCAATGGGATTTTTAGCTCCCCAAGCAAATACGGGTATGGGAACAAACTAGGTCTAATACATCTAGTGGCAGGTAAAGCCTGCCAGGATTTGTGTTGTTTGTAATTAATGCTTTTTCAGTAAAAAAATACTGTCAACACCCTGTGAACACAACAAACCACAGCTGAATGGTACAGTCCACTCTGTCTATGTAGATCGTTCTGTCTGTATCTCTCTTTGTACACAGTGCAATCAGTATACTGAGTAACGGTCCCTGCAGACTGCTGCGTTTTTATGATTTCCCCCAAAATGGCTTGAAATGTCATATGGCTGTAGTTTTAGGTTAGCTTTTAGACTAGCTGTTGCTTTAGCATGGCCATGCCCTGGGTTCGCCCCACAAGTTGACCGAAACATACAGAGAGAGGCTGTGTGACTGTGTCGGTTACATGCCTGTAGTGTACACCCCCCATCCCCCATCCCCCCCACGGTAGAGTGAAACTCCACCCTGGCAGCACCCTCCCCCTTCATACAGGGGTGGGGGGCTGGCCTGCTCTGCTTGCAATGCTCAGCAGAATACTGCTTTCTCCCTAGCCGTGGTGTAGGGGCTGGAGTTTTCCATTGGGAATAATGAACAAGGGACCCAGCGCAAGTTCGCAACCACAGTCCTAAATATGCACGCTTCTCCTTCCGCTGCTAAATGCGTTGGCGCAGTATGGCCACATCGTGCAACAGTCCTCATCTGACACACAATGTGGTCTTGGTTTTCATGGCTTCAGAGTGTTCTTCAAAGTTGATGATTACTCAAATGCATACGCACGCTGGTGCAACTCATGCCCAATCATTATGGTTACTGCATGCAGCAATGTGAAGAATGCCATTGCAGGCATACCCTTTGACAAGATCCAGAGCAGCTTATCTTTCAATAAAGTATTGAGTTTCAGCTGGCAGAATTATTTTGGATGTCATCATATCTTGTTGTGGAAATCTTACAGATAATGAGTGCAATATACCACCCAAACCCTTGTCTTAATGCATTTTCAGAAGTATATTTTCTATTTAGGGTTTCTTCCTATTAATAATGCATGCATAAATCAGTCTCATGATGTTGTATTGACTTCTCTGATTCATACCGCATTTGCTTGCTGATTCTCAGTAGTTTTACCGTCAGCTTGGTTGGACAATGAGCAAGCCCTATTATTATTATTATTATAATTATTATATTGGGGGGGGGGGGGGGGGGCTTTGTGCTTTAGCCCTTATTTAGCCTGTGTTCATTTAAATTGTTCTTATAATGTGAATGCGAATGCAGAATCATCTGAAGTGCCTAGCTCATCAAGATTAAAATAGTAATGGCAATGAAATACAAGTGAAACTCATAGCTAGCATATGAGACTATCAATGATTGATAAAAAACTTTTGAAGAATATAACATTACAAAGAAATTGAGTACCTCCTTAGCAGATTTACTTGAAACAATAAGCAGCATAACCAGTTTTGATGTCACTATATTAAAATATTGTGCACAATAGCTTCCTATTCAATAACAGTTGTGTTAAGCCCTAACCACACCAAAGGGTCGCCATGCAACTCCTTGGGTCCAAACAGTTGCAAGGAGTTGCATGGTGACCCTTTGGTGTGGTTTGGGCCATTGATGTCCATGCGTTGAACCACTAGGGACAACGCACGTCAACGTGCAACAGGACTCATATCACACCACTGGGACAACGCTAAAACCGTCTCGACCCTTTGGTGTGGTTAGGGCTTAAGTCAAGTTTTTATGTAATTTGGTTTACAGATCAGCAGGTTCACATAAAGGTTATCAATATTTTACCATTAAATTTAAAATCCCACTGCCTCTCATGTACCTGTAGTATTTCTGCTTACCCCTAGGGGTACACATATTGATTGATTGATTGATTGAATTGATTGAAATATTTATTAACAGTTTGCAGAATTACAGTACATTTCAAGCACAAACTCAATACAAAGGCTGTTAACTGTGAGTGGACGACCCAATTAAGCATTACACTTGTTTACAAGAGGGTCCACCATGTTCAATTCATCAAAACATTTAGAGAAGTACAAATAGACACTTCTATATAGACAAAACAAAGCAGGAATTCATCATAATACCCACATTTAGCTGCTGATTACTCATCCAGATTGGTTTGGAAATCTATCAGTGGAATTTAAAAACACAGATCATCCACAACATCATAGAGGTTTCCACCCTATGTATAGTTTACAAAACTACAGACACTGTAACCTAACAGGTGACCCCCCCCCCCCCCCATCCCCTTCCTGTATCTTCCTTAGGAGCCACATAGGCCATGGAGCCCCGCTGAAGCAGAGGGTCTGAATGTCAAGCGGCCAAGAGATGACAGCCTCCTGCCTCTTGTCATCCCTGTGTCTGTACCAGTGCGGAGACCCGACCCCTCATCCCCAAACAGGGAGGACGGGGCAGCTCTCGACTCCACCGGTTGGCCCCCGAGACCCCAGAACTTCCAGGACCTGGGCAGAGCCGACCATAAGCCCTCTGTCATCGTCACCCGGCGACGCTCGCACAGAAACAACTTGTCAGAAAGCTCAGGCCAGGTGAGTCCAGTGTTACATTTTTACTTTCAATGCCTTTCTGGTGGCAGTGAGACTAGGGGAAGTAGTGGGATTTTGCCTTCAGTACATTTCTGTTTTTAAATGGAAGTGAAAGTACATTTTGTTGTGTGACACTTTATTCTTCTATAATCTTTGCCACAATCTCCATCCATCCTTCCTTTTTTATTTTTTATTTTTAGCTTAGCTTCCCTCTCCCGATCAACGGCACCCCACCCCAGTATGTTCCTGAATCCGTCTGCCCCCATTTCAGCCCCCCACCCTTTGTCCCCTACTCTCTTTCAGCTGAGGTAGATTTAGTGAACTGGGTGCCCTGTCCCAGATCAGGAAGATTAACAGGGCTTATCCATAGTACAGGATAGAGTGGACTATATGGTACTGGTACATTACTGTATGTACTGCACTGCACAGATATCTTGCTCTCTCAAGGATTTCCCTGGATAAATAATCCAGGGAGTGCTGTTGTGTGTGTGTGTGTGTGTGTGTGTGTGTGTGTGTGTGTGTGTGTGTGTGTGTGTGTGTGTGTGTGTGTGTGTGTGTGTGTGTGTGTGTGTGTGTGTGTGTGTGTGTGTGTGTGTGTGTGTGTGTGTGTGTGTGTGTGTGTGTGTACTGTGTGCGCGCGCACACTACCTATACTGCATCAGTGTCTTTTCTTTACATTTAACATTGTAGTCGGCTTCCTGTCTACACTGTCTCATGTAAACAAAAACAGCCTAAAATACATTTATAATGGATGTCCAAAACAAAACCCTGACATCACTGTACCTCTCCCCAGAATGGCGGGACAGAGGGCGAGAAAGAAGACGACGGCAAGAAGTCCAAGCGCCGACCACGACCCGAGCCTCTCTTCATCCCGCCCCCTAAACCCGGCACCTTCATCGCCCCGTCTGTCTACTCCACCATCACTCCTTACCAGAGCCACCTGCGTTCCCCAGTCCGCTGCATGGCCGACAACCCCCTCACCATGCCCCCTTACACCCCGCCGCCCATCCTCAGCCCTGTCCGCGAGGGCTCCGGTCTCTACTTCTCCACCTTCCTGTCTTCTGCTGCTGCCAGCAGCCAGGGTCTGCCTCCGCCCGCCACTCCCAAGTCAGCCACACGCAGCCTGCTACGCTCCAGTGAGTCTAAAAAAAGCCCTCCGGTCTTCCTGGATCTAGATTGCATTGTTCACTTGCTGGTTCTTCTCAGACATCTAGCCTCTGGAAGACAAGTTGAATCATAATTTAACAATCACAGGAAACAATTATTTCCTCCTGCCCATGAATATCAGTGTATATCTATTATCTAGTCAGGAATATAAATGTTCATTATTTTCTGGAGTAGCAATCTAATGATTAGCTTAGTGTTACAAGTGAAAAGTCAGAATATTTGACTGTAATGTGAAAATGGAACGGTAACTGAATGGCGTACTCCCTCTCAAAGGTGACAAGTCTTGTACCTGTAATAGACATCTATTACCACTGTTTACAAGAAATATGGTTTGATGATATTATTGAGTGGATATTTTATTTTTCTGCTCCTTTAGACAGCTGTGACATCACACCTCCTATCCTATCAGCCATGGGCGAGGCCACTCCAGTCAGCATAGAGCCGTGAGTACTCTGCAAGTCTGCATATCCACATTACCCTCCACCAAACCCTCCTCTGTTTACAAAAGACCAGAGCTGTGGCTGTCATTCCTCGGTGAAACGAATTGTGAAATAGTGAAACTTGCAGTAGCATTGCTATGAATCATCAACAGCAGCTCTGCTCGGTTTCTCAAACTGTACACACTGGGATCAAGACTTGAAAAGTCTTGAAAGGAGTCCCGGAATGAATAACGGTGACTTCTGAAAAACCATAACCCGCCCTTCCAAAGAAGCTTGCAATCTACCACTGTTGCCACTGGTATCTCCTTCCCTGTCAAGCATCTAGCTATAGCCATAGACATTTTTCCCTCTATTCTCACCACACTGTCCAATCTCCCCTTCGATAATAAAGTGCCTCTTGTCAGAACAGGCCCCCGTTATTAACTACTGAATGAAAGCCTAAAAGCTGACTCAGCCTCAAAACTAGCTAGTGCCACAACTGTCTGTGTGTCTGCTCCCAATGATAGCATGAACATTATTTTGTTTGGAAAGTTGGAATGGCAGAAGAGTGTGTGCTGATTCCCGTGGGCTTGAAAGGAACAGAGTTGGATCCCATTGGATTTGACCCAGATAGAGTCAATTTACCAGCAAAATCAGTGTGCTAGGGTGGGGAAAGGGACTGGGAGAAACCAGGATGCATTGTGGGAGCCGTTCACTGACTGGTACCAGCTGTTGAACAGTCAGGCGGGGACAAGAAGCAGCCAGCGCCCCATAAATCAGACTTTCGGCCCAGCCTGCTGCTGCTCCCATACATGCACCCAGCCATACAGGCTTAGCTTACCCCAGCCCACCCACTCACCCTGGGGGTAGGCTGCCAGAATACACATATACTCAGCTGGAAATACTGCAGGCTATGAGGCCTGAGAGGGGCAAGGGAGGGTGGGAGGAAAGTAACATCCTTGGATAGGAATAGTTTGCCAACATGATGCAACATGATTACAGCTTATTTTCCATTTCCAGTTTCCATTTTAGCTCTGAATTGCTTTTGAAAGACTTGTGATTGCAGAATCACAGAGTCAACTTTTGAGTTCGTAACAATTGTTTTATCGATAAAAAATTCTCAGTTGACATTTATGTCTTAGAACTAAATACGAAAGCATACGATAAAATATCGTATTTACTAATATCGTTTACTAGTACATTAACCACAGACCTTAATTTCTGCATAACCAAAAAGGCACATGGCTTTAGCTTATTATTCTACATTCCCATTTCACTATTTCTAGGTACTTTCAGATGGGCAGCGATTAACGCGCCCCTCATGAGCAGACCCCTCGTTGATCCAGGTGACAACGTCTGTGTTAATCGATGCCCGTCTGAAAGTACCTTAATTCAGAAAGTGGATTCTTGTTTTTTAAATAAACATTTTGCCCGTAACAAGATTGCCATGAAATACTATGTGTGTGTTATCTCAAACCGACATTAGTGAGTCATAATTTCACACTGTCACATACTTCCACACTGTCTGTCACTCATTGATGTCATGTCATGTCCCCCAGGCGGATCAACATTGGGCCTCGGTACCAGGCAGAGATTCCAGATCAGAGGCAGCGATCAGATGTCCACCTGGACCAGCACAAGGCTGAACTGGTCTGGGCTCCACTACACGATCTTGAGGAAAAACCAGACTTCCGGCAGAAGGGTAAATAATCCTATGCTTCCCTTCTCTTCTCTTTCCTGTCTCTCTCAACTATATTATCGAATAAAGCGGAAATGCCATAAAATAATAATAATCTCAAAACAAAACATTTCCTTTTTTGCTTAGATTGTTTGTTCTGATTTGTGTCTGGAAGACGTCTAAGGCCATTGAGGGGTGTCTCCAACTCCATTTCATTTTGCAGTGATGCATGTCACGTGTTGATTGTATATAGCAGCCCAGAACATCCACTCAGGACAATGCTGCACTATTCATCACATCTATAAGTGCTTTGTGATGTTCTTCTGTAGTCATGCTTTTCTCTCTCTCTCTCTCTCTCTCTCTCTCTCTCTCTCTCTCTCTCTCTCTCTCTCTCTCTCTCCGCTCCTCTCTCTCAGTGGAGGACCTTATGCACCTGGCCTGCTCCAGTGCAGTGAGTGGCGGCGGGACAAACCAGGAGTTAGCGCTTCATTGTCTGTACGAGTGCGGCGGTGATATCATGGTAGGCATTATGGGAAATTCCCGAACTGACTGATTGGTCTATTGACCAAATATATGCAAATATTAACTTTACTGTTAAGGATGTAACAATAACAAACCCTCATGATACGATAATATCACTACAACAAGTCTACGATACGATATCTATCACAATATAAAAACAATATTTATTAAAATCATTATATAATAATTCCATTTCCCATTTGCGTGTCATAACATGAGCTTTGACTGTTACAGTATATAGCTCTGAGCTCTTGCAAAATCCACCCATCTGTGGTTAATGAGATGCACTCTGCTTGTTTTAGTGAAACTTAAGCTTTTGGCACAGAGCTCGTAGTACTGTCTGACTAAAGCAGTGTTTCCTCAAATGGGGAAACGTGTACCTCTAGGAGAAGTACGCAGCCTCCGAGCCACTATCCATCGTTTAGGAGGAAAAATGTACCTTAGTGACTTTATATTCACTGATGCATCTTGTTATTTATTCATCTGAGCTCTCATGCTGTTACGGCGAAGTGGGGCTCCAAATGCTTCTTTTAGAGTCCTTCGGCCTAGCTGAATTTGTTTCCTCACAAGTTGTTGTGGTTGAAGATGTTCTTTCCCTGTTCTTGCTGGTCTTGATATAAAATGTCTTGATATTAGCGTGTGCATTTATGATGGGCATGACAAAATCGTATTGTTTTAGTTTGAACAGCACTGAACACAGTGATCATGCAGACATGTGTGTAGTTTCACTGATCTTTAAAACATCTGCTAAGGTTTCTTACAGGAGGCATGTTCTGTGAATCAGTGGAAATATCTGCACATTTGATCGCTGTCAATAGCACGATCCTTCCGCTGCTAAAATGTCCCTAGGTACTGTAAAGGGTAATTTAGCTGGTACAATTATGAGGGAATAATACGTTCTTAAGACCAGCACACTATCTTTCCACCATTAATTGAGACAAAACATGGCAGCATTTCAGTAACAGAACATGGCAGTGATCCATATAACAGTGAGTGTGCAAAGTTTAATGGTTTTCTACTGTTTCACTAACATACCTTTTGATTGATTGATTGATTGAACAGTTTGCAGAATTACAGTACATTTCAAGCACAAACTCAATACAAAGGCTGTTAACTGTGAGTGGACGACCCAATTAAGCATTACACTTGTTTACAACAGGGTCCACCATGTTCAATTCATCAAAACATTTAGAGACGTACAAATAGACACTTCTATATAGACAAAGAACAGAACAGGAATTCATCATAATGGAGGTAAAAAGGGAAAAGAAACATATACAGTGAGGGGAAAGGGGGGGGGGGGGTTGGGGGTTGTAACATACCTTACTGGAAGTACTGTATCTACCCTAGATGACATGAATTTATGTTGTTTCTGTTGGACTTTGGCAGTTTTGTAAAACAAATGTACTGTATGTTGATGTAGCGCATGATAACCCAGAAGCAATCCAGTGAATTCACAGTTGATAGAATTCACTGGGAGCTTTTTTTCTTTTTTATTTCATCAAAAGGAGATTAGCACAATGCACCTTATACAGGCCTCATCTGTGAGCCTTTTTATACAAAGGACATGAGTTGTAGCTAGAGTTTCAGTGAAACTCTGTGGCAGACTGAGATGACCGAATGGTCCAGTGGTGAAGTGGAATGGATAGTGGCAGCACTTAACCACCACTTGAACCCTAGCATCCCAATTCTGGATCTCTGGGCATGTCATAATAGTCAAACATTCACTGAAAATGGGTGAACATTCTGCAATAGTACCAGGTTTACAAGCTCCCGCCTTGAGTCTTGCAACTCAGACATGCATTGAGATGGGCAATTTTCGGTGAAGGGATTTTGAGAGTAGAGGGTACCTAGTATAGAGCCCTGTTGGACCCCGAACAGCAACATATTTGGTTTGAGATTTAAGTGGTTAAGAAGTGCACACCAGCTGCACAGTCCAGGCAGTTGTGGTACAAGGGGGCTATTGGGTTTTCACTGGTAGCCATGTTTTCCCGGACGGTTTGACTTGTTTTGTTATCTGATATTCTCAACGCTGTCCCTAGCACACACAAGAAAGCTCCCTCTCTGTCTGAACACTGCCGAGTAAAGGGCAGGGTTTGTATCCACAGAGGCTCGTTTCAACCAAGTTGGCAAGGGGAAAGATTTCAGTCTGTAAGGAAAGCGGGTGGGGAGATGCGATCAATGTCAAGCTATGATTTGTTGTTTTGCTTCTTTTTTGTGACTACTGCTCCCATTTCTTTGCCAGGCGTTGCTTCAGGTGATCTTTCTTTCTTTCTTACTTTCTTTCTTTCTTTCTTTCATCACATGGTCACTATCTGGTTAATACACATTTACTTATATATCAGGGAAACTAATAGGATTAGCAAGGAATGCATACAAACAAAATAGCACGCATTTCTGTGTGCAAGGTCTATGTGATATAATTCTGCTTAGTCTACAGGGTTTCCTATGAATATTTATGACTAGGAGTAGGACAAAAGTTCAGTGTGTGCTGTGCTGTTCAGTAATCAGACAAAAACATGGCTATTATAAATATACATAAAGACATTTCTTTCACAAAGTTGTGTTCTAATGACTGCTGGATGAGAGACGTCAAGTTCCTTTAATGGCACAAAGCCTTACAATGGTGTTTGGGGGGGGGGGGGGGGGGGGGGGGGGGGCTAGTTGTTTGTAACTAGCTTGTTATCTCTTCTCTTACACCTGTCGCCATCCTCACTTACAGGCTTTGCAGTAGGTGCTCAGACTGGTGCAAGTCAAACCAAAACACAATACCTTAGAAGCAAGTTCATTCATATGTGCTTCATATAACCGATACTTCCTAGATCATACTTCTGTTATTAAATCCCTAATGTATACGAGCCCCCGGACAAGTGTAGAAGTGGTTGTTGGTTGCAGGCCTTAGCAACCAGCAACTGGTCCAGAGTTGTCAAGGAAACTGTGTGGGGGTGTGTGAGGTAGGGGTGATGTGTGTGTGTGTGTGGGGGGGGGGGGGGTCTGTCAAAGCTCCCACTCTTCTGCAGTCGACAGCCTCACCGTTTTTCTTTTAGCATCCACACACAGTCAACTAAGACAAAATAGCTTTAATGAGAATGTTAAAGTTTTCCCTTATCGCAACGGTATTTGTGTGTGTGTGTGTGTGTGCGTGTGCGCGTGCGTGCGTGCAGGGTACAGGGTGTTCACAATGCTAACATGAAACTTAATTTCCTAGTTACCAGTCGCTTTGTTCAGCATCCGTTTGACAGCATTGCAGAGTGGTGCTTTACAAGCTCATAAACTAGGGCTGGAGTGCCTGTTAGTCCAATCAGATGACTTGGTTGCAACTACCCATTACATAAAGACTCATAAGGCACACAATGGGAGTTATTGCAGTGTATTTTGTGTGCAGTCTCTGTACAGTTTCAATGTGATGAAAACTGACATTATGCATTGTTTTGCTTTTTCAGGCTGCCCTGTCTCTCCTAATGCTGAAGAACCCCATATTCCCAAAGCCTCATCACTTATCAGAATACCACTACTCAGGTAAGCAAGCACCCACTGTATTGGTCACTACTAATGAAATACTATGTGTGTGTAAGTACAGTAGCCTATATACTGTATTGTTGCTGTTGGATGGAAAACGTGAATGTCCAAAACCGTTGGATTTTCGGAAATGGATTTTTTTTTACCCTGTGTTCAGATGGATACAATGTAGTTATTATTTATTTAGTCACACGAAGCGCTTGTTAATACTTTTAATTGGCTAAATATTTATAAAACTCACAGACTTAACTACTTTCAAAGCAAAATAATAATTAATAATAATTGCGATGTGATGCGTCGTAGATCAGCAATTCTTGGTACTTTTTACGCAACATAATTGTCATAGTATAAAATATTGCATTCATTTATTTAAAGAATATATAAACAGACGAAATATGGACCTATAAGGCTTCTTCCCGACAGCAACAATATATTGTTTGTGTACTGTATATGTAACTACTTCAAAGCGTTTGTTAAAAGCTGCATGGAACAGCAGATGAGTGGGGTGTTGAGTGACTACATATGGGCACGTCGAATAGCGTCAGTCACAGAAGAGCAGATTGAGTTGACTTTCAAATACTTTCTAAACTTGGAAGGCACTGCTTATGTTCTATCTAAGCAGTAGACCCCACCCATCTGGTACAGCAAACATGTTAAAACAAACAGAAATATTTCTTTGCAAATACTGTTTAACCCAAGGCTGATCCCTGTATCACTTCACGCATGTCTCTGCAAGTGTGTGTGTGTGTGTGTGTGTGTGTGTGTGTGTGTGTGTGTGTGTGTGTGTGTGTGTGTGTGCGCCTGTGTGTGTGCGCCTGTGTGTGTGCGCCTGTGTGCGTGGGTGTTATTACTTCATCTCGTGTGGTGTTATTATTTCATCGTGGGTGTGTTCTGTTCTGTTATCTAGTTTGTGTGCTGCCCTCCTACATTGCAACCTAGCTGGATATTGTGCAGCCCCCACCCCCCTTCTGTTACCCTGTATCTGTACAAAAGCAACTGCAGCAGCGAGAGTACAGCTGGGGTGGTAGGAGACAGCTTGTGTGTGGGCAGGGAGGACAGTAGGCTTTGGTGTGATGATGAGGAACGGAGGGGACATGGGGCGGTGACTGGAGGATTGTCAGGGTCACCACGATGAGGGATAGATGGGAGGAAATGGAGAGCGAGGGAGACAAAGAGAGGGAGGGGTGCGTTTCCAGCATGTGGTTAATCCCAAGCAGAAAACAGGGGAGCCTTTGTTTATCCAGCCATGTGCATGTGGACTCTGTGTGTGTTTATGTGAGAGTGGGGGGTAATCGGTGTCTGCACACGCTCTGACACACACTTGGACCGGTCAAGTTTTTCTAATGCCTAACTAATGCAGTTTCTCTCAACTCCCTCCTCTCTCTCTTCTTCTATCTGACACTCTCTCTCTCTCTCTCTCTCTCTCTCTCTCTCTCTCTCTCTCTCTCTCTCTCTCTCTCTCTCTCTGTGTCCTGTGTGTGTCTCTCTGCTCCTCAGGATCAGACAGCTGGACCCCAGCTGAGAGACGCCACTTTAACAAAGGCATCACAACCTACAAGAAAGATTTCTTCATGGTGCAGAAAGTGGTATGTGTGGCCCCAGACCAGAGGAAATATTAACAGTTTGTAGTAGTAAAGCTGGCTGGCAGCTGACATGTTGTTTAGCCTGTATTTGTTTGTTTCTGCAAGGACAAATGGCTGATAAAAGATAGATGGATGCAGTACAAGAAGGTTAAACATTTTCAACCAAATTGTCAGTTCATCCCATAACTTGCCATGGAATTGAGCTGTATTCTTTCCAACCTACAAAGATAAACAAGGCAGACGTTTTCAAGATATCTTGTTTGGGAACTGAAGTTGGAAACCTAGATGGAGAGACCAACTAAAATGCGATGGGAAGTAGTGTTTGCTTCCTGCTAAATTCTCTGGTACAATAGAGTCACTTGCTAGAATTTAGCTGGTGAATAGTGCAAGTTCCCTACCCTGTAGATTATAAACACATTAGCAGGTTTACACGGGGGTAGCAGCTTGCTTAGAGTGGTCAACCTAATGGGTTTTCTGATGGGAGACTGTTGGGTATTTTCACAAGCCATCATACTCTGTAATAGAGGTAGAATGTGAAAACGTGTTGCCGTTTAAAGGCTTCATCCTGTTTATTAAACAAGTCAATGGATTAAAGGCCTCTAGCCATTATTCATGTCCTTGAAGGAACTTTGATCTAAAAAACAAAACCAAAAAATCATCGTCTTTGTCTTTGACTAGCTCAGGTGGCCAATAAGTAGAAGGCTGTTCTGCTCCCAGATGTGAATGTATGTGTGTAATGTATACATTATATCATCACTGCCATGTTGCTTATTGCGACCGTAGGTCTCAGATTACTATGAAAACCTGTCCGTCAGCTCACGCCACCATATGTATATGGCCGTCAGCCCGTTGCGCCTCGTGACACGTCACGCCACCATATATGGCCGTCAGCCCGTTGCACCTCGTGACACGTCACGCCACCATATATGGCCGTCAGCCTGTTCCGCCTTGTGACATGTCACGCCACCATATATGGTCGACGCTCCATATATGGCCGCCTCCATTATATGAAGATCACGACACTGACCTCATCAAACCCTGGATAGCCATACATGGAGAAGACTGGATCACCACCTAGATCTGCATATATGGAGCCGGCCAGCAACTCTACATTTGACCTCAAACCCTTAGATCTCCTTATATGGAGCTGACCTGTTCTGACCCTCCCCACCCATCCGTCCATTCAACTGGCCCGAAAATTAAGGTTTGGCCCTACCTGTGCCATCATCAAACACTGTACACTCAAGACGCTGCCCCCCGCTGCCACCCTTAGATCTCCATATATGGAGCTGACCTATTCTGACATTCCATATGTTGATCTGACCGTATCAAACCCTGTACACTCAAGACACGCTCCTTAAATGGCCAGTACAGAATTCATTCCATATGTGGATCTGACTCTCCATGCCAAAGCACCAGCCCAGCAGTCTGCCGTCACCCAGGCAGATGCGTGCACGCCAGAAGCGACCTCGCCCTAAAGGGCGAGGTCGCTTCTCACCCTCAGGGCGTCTTACTGGTATAACATACTGTATGTTCAGTAAACCTTCCTTTGGAACATGATGTAAAAAATAATAACACTATTTAAACTCCATTCCCTGGCATTTGTGTCAGTGTTTTTCTTTTGTGTAATTATATAAACAATTTACATAATGACGAACTCAATAGTAATAAGTGTTTGTGTTCACAGGTGAGCACTAAGACGGTGTCTCAGTGTGTGGAGTTTTACTACACCTATAAGAAGCATGTGAAGATCGGTCGTAGCGGAACGTTGCAGTACGGCGAGGCCGAGGTCCCAGAGACCAGGACCACTGAAGAGGACCTGGACCACAAGGTTAGGCAACAACCAATCACATTCACGTGGATTCAGAGTTCTCAGTCGCCACGACTGATTTCAGTCATTTGGGTTCCATAGAAGCCGCAAAAACTGCCGCGCTGCTATAACTAAAAATGAAAAACCACCTTAACCGAATGTATGCCAAGAACGCGGGACCTCGTTCTTCTCTCCACGACCCGCCTGTGCCAAAACGAGGGAACTCGTCTTTCTTTAATTATTATTATTCTTTGCTTTTACTCACATGTTAGACAGCCTCCACGCGGATCCGACGTGCACACGGCCGCATGCACGCTTAATAGTCCTTTTTCTCCTCAAAATGAGACAAACTTATATATATATTTATAATAATAAGATTTGTGCTCCTTTGGCCCAACAGGGTTCTCAGAGATTAGAGTGTCGGAGGCTGGAGGAGGACAGCAGGAAGTGGGAGGGGTCAGCTGACAGGAAGCCGGAAGTCGGTCCCAACAGAGTGACACAGAACCTTCAGGCCACTGAGAATGTGAGTGGGAGGGCACTCACAAGCCATGCATGTGGAATGAATATATGAATGATTCTTTCTATACATCGTCGCTGTCGGGCAGAAACCAGCTCCATTTTTCAACTTTTTTTTATTTTTATAAATCAGTGCTATTGACCACCCTGTGCATGGATTTTGGGTTTGGTGCAAATATTGAACCATTGAAAAGTATTAAATGCGCAAGACTAACTCCATTGGATCCTCAAACTGTTGGTCAAACCACTCCAACTCTGGAGATAGTTGTTTTTTTTCCATCATCGATGAGAATGATGAAGTCAGGTAGAGAAAATTGTCAAAAGCCTCCTAACTCCACTTGAGCTGTTTTTGGGTAAAGTGATTATTATATTATAACTTAAGGACACATTCAAGTATCTGACTATGTATACAGTCACTGTGACAAGTTGATGGGGCAGTATTGTGTTGTTCTAAAAACATGTTTTTGTTTTTTCCTTCTTTTTCATTTCCTGAATAATTTGAAAATGTTCTGGTTTCTGCCCGACAGCAGAGAATGCGGTCAAAATATCAGCTATTAAGACACACATTAACGTTTCATTTAACAGGATGCTTATTGCAAGGGACATGATTTAAACTGTATATTCCTTACATTCATCATTCACTCTACTAAGGGGAGTGCCATCTCTTTACGGAATCCCCTTATATGTTTTAATAAGTACCATAGTTTTAATCTGATCCTGTCTATGCTTTCATACTGGTATCTCCCTTTTTTCATATTTTTCACATTTTTTCATTTAGGAACAAAAGAACAAAAGTCTGCACAACAGCATTGCTCCTCAAGTGTTTACTTAAAAAACACAGAAAGAATTACATGATGAAACATCATGTAATTGTTTCTTGTTGTGTAGACTTTTATTCTTTTGAACTATCACTCTTTGTCCAGCACCAGCAACGAACTGGATGTGCGCAACCCACTGTTTTGAACTCATTTTGGAACAAGCCCATCCATGGCATGTACTAGCCTGCTTTAAGCCTGCTCTGCTCTGCCATGCTGAACCTAGTCTGACTCAACAAGAATGTCACAGTTAAGAGAGGTCATAGGTTTGCTGCCCTCTACTGGTCATTATTATTAGTTGTTGTTTTGGCTGCCGTCCACGTTCCTGGACTGGATTGTGTAACCTCAACATGTCTGTCAGCAAACAATGACCCGCAAGAAACCTTTATCCCATTTTTCAGATTGCACATGAACTCGATTAGCGTCCATAATAAGCTGTTGACAAAAGTGCTCAGGTTCTTAGTTGATTTGGCTCGTCAGCTGTGCCCCATTTCAGCTGACATTGAGCAGCATTGGCATTAGATTTCAATAGGGTTCATGTTAGTTTGGGAATTTTGATATCAAGTTTCTTTATTAGGATAAACCCCTTGAGATGTACCATCTCGTTGACAAAACACATTCCTCTAACCATTCTGAACCTTGAAAAGAAAAGCATCACAGCCTCCCTCAGTATAGCATAAAATCCAATAATACAACACATTTTGAAAATACTATGTTCAATACAGTGAGTGCAAAGAAAGTTCAAAGTAAGAAGACAGTGCACGTTAAAATTGTATCTGGACCCAGCGTGTATGTCAATCACTTGCTCTTGCACTTGCAAGCACTTGCATTATCAAAAAATGACGTATTGTAACACCTTTACATGATGTGACTGTATTTATTTGTGACGACTGGTATGATTGACACTCGATACAATTTAAATTTAGTTTCACTCAATGTGTGTGTGCAGGCTGTAGCGTTGCTGGTTCGGAAAGGCCAAGAGGATGTAGGGAGGGAGCAGCTTCTTGCCCGGGTCATCCAACCTCCTCAACCCCCGCCTCCCAGCTCCATACCCAAACCACCTCCCAGCTCCATACCCAAACCACCTCCCAGCTCCATACCCAAACCACCTCCCAGCTCCATACCCAAACCACGCAAGCCCGGCCCTCCTGCGGCCAGTAAAGCCCCTCCCAACCAAGAGGGAGAGTTCCCCTGCAAGAAATGTGGCAGGTCAGTATTTGAATCACACGCCATGCAAATTCAGTTCTGTTGTTGTAACTCACTGAGTTAAGATAAGGTATGGATTTCAATGTGTAGACAGTGACACCTAGTTCTACTTAATATAATTAAGTTACACAAAACATGAGTCGCTCTCCTTAAATTAATGGTATTTAAACAAATAAATGATGTGTGAAACAAGAAAAGCTGCAATGTTCAAGAAATCAGTAAATGTGTATTTGCTTCCAAATTGTATGATAATCCCATTACGACACAGCACCAGAAATTTGCATTGCATAACTTGCTTACATAATACCTAATGCACTTAATTTGTGCATTAGGGAGGATTAAATAAATCAGTGATATTGAATGTCCTCCCTATCTATAGCTGTATAGGAATTTGTCTTGGAAATATTTGTCTAAAAATATCGATGCAGACTTGGTAACATAAGATGAAAATATGCAGATATACTATGCATACATTCAGCATTCAATCACAGGATGCAAGCATGCGACAGTGCATTTGAACACCGAGTCAGCAAACATGCAACAGTGCATTTGAACACTGAGTCAGCAAGCATGCAACAGTGCATTTGAGCTTTGAGGCAGCACTCATGCAACAGTGCATTTGAGCACTGAGTCAGCAATCATGCAACAGTGCATTTAAGCAACAGAGTTATAGTTTATAGTTGCAGTGAATGCACAGTAAACTTCTTTGTCCATTAATCCATTTGAACTACATTACATTTGTACACTCTACAAATCAACGCTGAGGATTTTACTGTGCAGGGTGGAATTGCATGCCATTATACATTGTGAACATAGCCATGCATGCTATTGTCTTATGGTTTTAAGGGCTGTGTCCACAGAAAGCGCACCTTCCTGCCATGCATTTCTATGGTAAAGACAAGCTAGATGTCCTCCTCTTACCAGCGTGCATTTGTGAAGCGCACTGGGTGCCTCAAGTAGAAAATAGTTCAACTTTTGGAGAGTATCGCTGCTCATCACTTTCCTATGCAAAGAGTTGGATTGACACAACCACAAGCGTCTTGCTGACAGTGCATGTGTAGAGCTCTGGACATGATTTCCAAAGTGCTCTGCTGCTCAAAAAAGGCTTTGTGTGTCAGCTGGGTCCTGGCTAATGGGGATCTGAATAAACACAACATCTCACTGTCGTCCTGTTGCTTAGGGGACTCTGCTTACTTATGCAAAACTAACCTTCCTAATGCAATAGGACACATTAAGTGTGGCTAATTGCTGGGATTGCATGCAATGCAACTCACTTTGAATCTAGCAGTGTTTGGCAGGTGGTATTCTAGGAGCATACAAAATAATCAATCATTTCCATTCAAAAGAACAACAAATCCTTATTTTAGGCACAGCATTACTCATTAAAGCCAAAAGTTTTCAAATGAATTCAAACGAGCAATAAGAAAATAATCGATAGTTGCAGCCCTAGTTTGGTATAATTTTCCCTTAGAAAAATCTCATAATTAGAGACAGATTTGTCTGATTAACAACTAAAGCCCTGTATTTTTATTTTAGAGTACCGAAGTCCTGACGTCACTCCCACTACCCCTGTGTCACAGGGCTATTTATTGTATTGGAATCCCCATAGCATAGGCAAATCCTAGATAGCGTCATATAAAAACTGTGTTCCAAAATAAACAAACCACCGTGGCGATTTTGTCAGGTATGTGACTGTGACGTTTATGATATTCAGTTCCATTTGATAACGTCAGATAAATTAGTATCTTCTCACCGTCAGTTGATGCTTCATCAATATGAGTAAAATGGCTGCAGTGATTTGTTTATTTCTGGAAAACAGTTATTACTTGACGCAATCTAAGATTCCCTTACGGAAATTCCAATACCAAAAAATAACGCTGTGGCCCAGGGAGAGAGCACCCTCTAGCGGCAGTGATGTCAGACTTTGACTTTGGTGCTCTATCTATACTTTGATATACAATGGTGGCGTGCAAAATTAGCAAAACCCGCTGTTTGAGCTTGTAGAACTGCTTTCTTTTTATTGCGCATTACTCGTAATCGAGGCAAAAGTTGAATATAATTGTGATATTGAGTTGAGGTCATATCCCCCAGCCCGAGCAGGCACCCGGGTATTACTAGTGACACTCTTCCAGCGATTGGACAAGGTGTCAGTAAATAGCGCCAAGTGTCTCTTGGTGTGTATGTGCAGGACACAATAATACCTGCCTGACTTGCTCTGATTAACTAGCCAGATCTCCCATGGCAACGCCAGGCCTGTTATTGCCAGCCGTCTCCTAGCAACTGAAACACAGAGCAGCGGATATGGCATGCCGTGCCCCCTGCCAATGCAACTCTGCCCAGCGACTGTGTACATGATCTGAACACGCCTTCTTATCTTGATGTACTTCTCATGGTGTGTTCACAATTCTTATTTATTTATTTTGAGGCATTTTATGATTTATTGAATGTAGAAAGACAGGAAACCATGGTCAGAGAGAGAGAGAGAGAGGAGAGGCATGCCAGATGAGACGGCGGCTGGATTCGAACCCAGGTCCTCATGCGCACTAGGAGCATATACTGTAGTGTAGTCTGTGCACCAACTGGCTGAACCACCAGGCACCTGTACACATTTTAATTAAATATATCACAAGATTCCAAAGCAAGAGACTTACTCTGTTCTAGGTAGTTATTTGGTCGGAGCAGATGTCATTACTTCTTAGATAAAAGTATCCAATGTCCCTTCTACCCTCCCAGGAAGTTAATTCCTCCAATACTTAGTTTCCCACCACGGTGCCCAAAGCTAGCCAACCACTAAATGACTAGCAGGCCCGCTCTGACCTTTAACCCCCCTCTCCCCTTCCCTCCATGCAGAATCTTCCTGAAAGTGAAGAGCCGCAGTGCCCACATGAAGAGCCACGCCGAGCAAGAGAAGAAAGCAGCAGCGCTGCGGCAGAAGGAGGCCGAGGAGCGGGCGGTGGCCCAAGCCGCCGCTACTGCAGCGGAGGCCGCGTTGGCCGCACGGCAGCAGAACGGGACACGGCAGGTTGCCAGGGGTGAAAGCTCCAGCGACGACTCGTCGGAGGACGAGGAGGACGACGTGGACTGGCACTGAGATGTAAGACGTCCCTTCCCGTTCGGGAGAAAAAGGGTGCGTGATGGGGATTATGTGCCTGAGAGACTCAACTTGGACTGAGTCTTCTGCGCCGGATGCTTAGCTGCTGTGAACTGCAAGAGGAGCTGGTCATCCATATCCGGGAACTCTACAAAACGGGCCAGCAGTCCTGCATCTATGATCTCCTTCAGAGGAGGATCCCTCTGCTGCATATCCAAGGCTAAAGCTGGGTGAGCAGCAGCCCACACTCCATTTGTCTCTGCAGGGACATGGAAGAAGTACTCACGTAGGGGTTGAGAGAGTCTCTCGTGGACAGCGTTGTGTCTTTTTTTTTAATGGCACAATGGGATCCGCCCAGCTTGAACCGTTCACAGACCTGTGCTGTTGAGCCTGGGTGTAGGTGTGTGTCTGTGTGTACTGTGTAGGTACGTTGTGTGTGCTTCCCAGAAGCTCCCTTTCTCTCTTTACCGTGCTTGAAAAGCTTTCAAGAGTTACTGCGTATACACACATGGCTCTATGATGTCAAAGCAACGCCACTGCGCCGCCATCCAGACTTCACATACCCAACGCAGTCTGCAACCCCGCCCGCTCTCTGCACTTTCTGAGCCTCATCCTGCTCAGCCAACATTGGGAATTGTTAGACAGTACCCCCACCCACCTACCTTTCTCATGATGAGCCACAGTATGCATTCATTTGCACTCATTTTGACATATGATCGTTATTGTGAATAGGGTGCAATTGGCGACAGGAGCAGTGCAATGTTGAAACGAATACATAACAGCAGAAACCTGGTGGGGAGACTTATAAAGACAGGCTGTTGTCACAGTTTCTCTCCATGTGAAGGATCACTTCAGACACAGCCGGGCCTATAGGCCCTGCAAGCTGTCGCCTTCTGGTCGGATCCCTTCCACCCACATGGCTGCCAAAAGCTCACTATGAAAGCATGATGCACACCAAATGGGTTCCTATCATTCTATGTGCCGTTCACTCGGCTTGCGTTCTGTGAAATGCCCCGTTTGTCACTTTTATTTTTTATTTTTAAACATCCCCTTCTACATTTTGTTTCTGTGTTGATGCCTGTAATGTTTTCAGCGCGTTTCATCTTGAAATGACAATCAATTTTACAGCGTTGTTTATTTTAATTATTATTATATTATTATTATTTTAATCTGCCAGTGTATCTATAATTGTTTTTTTGTGAATATTCATATTGTTTATTATTACAACATGGTTTTCAACTGCAAAAAAAGATTTGCAGCTTTATACAAGTTTTTTATTGTTTTTGCTCCTTGTTGCCTGTTTTGTAACTGTGAGAAGCCAGAACAAAGTGAGAGATAAAAGCAGAGATTATGTGCAATAGAACAACTTGACCCATGTTACCATGTTCTCTGTGGTTGCCCTGACATTCACTGGAAGCACTGATGTGGGTCTGTTGTAATGTGGGTAACTATACAAACAAAATGATAACTGAGCAAGGTTAACACTCATATAGTGTTAACCTTGCAAACCGCAAGGTTAACCGCAAAATATGTATTTTCAATTTGTGACTAAACTAAATCTTAAGTATTTATTTTGTGTTTTCATTACACATCATGGTCAAATCTGGAGTGTTTATTTTGATGTTGAGTTTGTTGTGCCATTACCTTACGAACGTCTATTTGTGTGCTGTCAGTAGCCTGTAGAATCATTAGAATGAATGTTAATGACTGTAATGATGCAGAAAGACAAAGGCAACAGTTCCTTGTGGGTCACAAGGACCCCAAGGTGCATCTATGGTTTTCTCAGAGTCAAGTTGTCCAACCTATAATTTCACTGACTGGTCTGATGCCTATCAGCATATCACTTTTAAGACCCCATTAACCTTAAGTCACATTCTGTCGCCATGGCAGCAAAAAGGGCTGAAGGTGTTTTGTTTTTTATAAACTATTACAATGGGAAGTTGGAGAGAGAGCATAATAGAAACGGCTATCCTATTACCCATTAAATCCTCACATATTACTGGGTCTATGCACTGTGTGTGTGTTTATGAGCGTGCTTCGAGGTCAGAACTTTAAAAAATAGTCATCCAATCGAGAGAAAACAAAAAACATTTTTTTTATGTTATAATTTATATTTGGAAGTTCTTGTGTTGCCAGATTGTCAGGGGGGCCATTGTTCAGAAATGGTTTTCATGCTGCTTGACATAATTACGGATGAAATTGAAATTGCCACGACAAGCCTAGCTGTAACCTTCCTCATTTCATCTGGACATATTAAGGGAATTTGCAGAGGAGAAAAAAAGGTTTATTTAGTTAAAGAATATGAAATATATATATATTAATTCTATGTTTGCATACTTTCTATGCTATTTTCCTATGGGGTTCAACTAAATGATGAAAATGGAACGGAATCTCAAGCTTTTTACTACAATGTAAGTTATTTGTTTTCAATTTGATTTTTACCACCTGTGTTTTTAGTAATGATATACAAAGCACTGTATATTAAAGTTTTACAATATTCACGAAAGAATGTTATTCTCATCATTTAACTTTTTTTCATCATTAATTGCCACATGCTTATTCAGAACGACTTGAAATAAGTTAGCTGGACTGGCACAGGTTTAGGGGGAGATGGCATATTTTTTGCCAAACAAAATTAAGATTTTTTTCTTTTTAACCAAGGGACAGAGTTAATTCACCAATTTGCCTCAAGAGGACAGCATTGACAAAGCAGTGATGGCACTAACATTACATAGGAAGACCAGAGGGGGGCGATATTGTGCAGAAATGACTCCGGTAACTTCCAGCCTGCTGTGTTCCATTAGTGCCTGTGTCTGATGGCTCTGATGTTGTGTTCTTCCCAGATGTGGTTGTTAGGCGGAGTCTCCAACTGTATGGTTACAGTTTGGATGCAGCGCTGGGTTGTCTCTGTGAGTGTGTGGTGGCCATAACCGTTACTGTAGTGGGCTGGCGCTGTCTTGTTTCACCTTGATTGTGGGTTATGCATAGTGTGTGTGTGTGTGTGTGTGTGTGTGTGTGTGTGTGTGTGTGTGAGAGAGAGAGATACAAATCAACTTTATATAGCACTTTTCAAAAAACACTTTACAAAGCTCTTCACAGACACAAATTTTCCTCTTACTCAAGTTTGTGGGAATACTGTTTATATATATATCCTGGATGCAGGAAAACGATGGCAGCACCTCCAACTAAGCGATGTGCCATATTGCAGTGTAGTTTGATAATAATCGAACTTGTCACCTGTTTAGGATGTGGAGATCTGACAGTGGGGGATTGAATGATGGAGGGGAGAGCTGCCAATAGCAATATGTGGCTCAGATGTGTCCTCAAACACACTCTGCAGTCTGCATCCTGCATGCCTGCTCCAAACCGTGCACTCTATAAACCTGAGTGTTCATTTAACTCAGAGAGTGAACAACATCTGCACACTCTCTGAGTCACAAATGGATATGGTTGGATGGAGTTAAGGAGGTTTCTAAACACAGCGAGAGTTCATCGGTTCATCTCACAGCTGGGGAAAATCACTGATGATGTGAATCATCAGTGTGACTTCAAATTATTTTAACGAGATAAAAATATCTCATTAAAATATATCTGTCTGTTCTCAATGACAGAACAGACAGAACTCGGATCAAGCGAGTTTGTCTCGCGTGTGTCATAATCTTGGATACTTTGACACATTGGACTATGTGCAACTTTGTGCAACCGTTTTTAAATATGGCTCGGATCTCAAAACAGTATGAATGGAAATAAACTCTTTGTACTTTCTGCCAAACTCATCGTTGATGATGTTAGGAACTTAGGATGTGCGGTCCATTCATCAGCGAGATGCACAAACCACGGGTTATTTTTCATTTCCACCCTTGTAATCATCTCCATATCTCTCCAGGCACAAGCTGCATGTGTGGAGAGACAGCCGTGCGCGTGTGTGTGTGTGTGTGTGTGTGTGTGTGTGTGTGTGTGTGTGTGTGTGTGTGTGTGTGTTTGTGCGTGCGTACGTGCGCTTACGTGTGTGCATCAGGGAAAAGATGCAGGCATTTCTTTATACTGGGGCGGCTGTGGCTCAGGAGGTAGAGCAGGTCGTCCAATGATCCGCAGGTCGGAGGTTCGAATCCCAGCTCCTCCTGTCTACATGTCGAAGTGTCCTTGGGCAAGACACTGAACCCTACACTGCCTCCAATGAGTCGGTCGGTGTGAGCTTGCCACCATTGGTGTGTGAATGTGGGAAGTGAGGACGCTGGCGTTGACTGTTCGCCGCTTCACCTCCCAATGTATGAATGAATGAACCATTGTAAAGCGCTTTGAGCACTTGGAAAAGCTCTATAAAAATGCAATTCATTTATACTTTGCTAGAAAACTCTTGTAAAGTCTCCCCACTGTCGTCTTTCATTCTTCCTTTCACATTCCCTCTCTTTTCCATCCTTCCCTCTAATTCTCTTTCGCTCCTATTTCACTGCCTCACCGACACCGACTCTCCTAACCTCTTTTTATTTCTCACACACACACACACACACACACACACACACACACACACACACACACACACACACACACACACACGCTACACACACGCGCACCGCACACTCTTATCTTGCACCAATATGTTATGGCAAAGCCAGGCTCAACACTGAACTGTAAATGAAAGAAGACCCCTCTGCTCGCTGTCTCTGGAACCAATTGTACTACACCCCCCCTCCCCCCATCCCCAAAGCCTTCCCCCTGTGCCTCCTCTACTGTCTTAATTTGTTCAGCTTTCCTACTAATCTGTCTGTATAATATGACGGCAACTGCCCTCTCTCCTTTTAAATAAAAAAGTCTTATCTCTGTTGGCTGGACCGCTGGAGTGCCGTAGCCCTGAAGGTCTCTCCTGCCAAACAGAGTTGCGTGCGTTTGGCAGGCCCCTAATCCTGCAGTCCAGAATTAGCCACTTTCCATACTACAATGACTTTAAATTCCAAAATATGACGCACATGAGTAATTGGATTTTAGTGTAATTGTGTTTTAAATGGGTGAAGTTAACATTGGAATGTTCATTTATTATTCTGTGCGATAGGCGGTTTCCAGAGGTCTAGCGGTTAATGAGACCACCCGCACCTGAATGTTCACATGCATGCGTGAGCCATGCAGCCAGGTGTCCTGGAGCAGGGGGCTTATCTGCTCACTCATTTTAAACTGCTCTGCATAACTGCATAACAGCTTCATGATGCATGATGCATCACGATGCTCCGTGTTTCCCAAACTATGTTTTTATGGGTCGTAAGTAAAAATATATATATTTTTTTGTTCATAATTGTTTCAGATTCGAGTTTCTAAAATAAATCTCTAAATTATTTTGAAAGAAATGAGGCTCCAGTTTGTCGGGCACTCTGATCCTTCCCACCACTGCAGAGACTATAGGGCTTTGAATCATTCACAGCCTTATAACTGTGTGTCCCAACAAACACAATCGCCCGTATTTGAGGGTATGAACTGTGAAGCCTCAAGCCAGGTGGGGAGTGCATTCTCTGTCACGGCACCATAGTCGCAACTGCTAGGTTGGTCAAGGAACTTGGTCAGTGGGGTGACACGTGCATCAGAGTAGACACTCCTATACCCTCACAAGAGTAAGACCAACGAGTAGGGGATAGCAGCGATAAGGAACTACAGAACAAGGAGGTGGGAGGGGACCTATAATTCAGCAGGGAAATTCATTACATGATCTTCACCCAGCTGATGGCCGCTCAGAACAAGGGGGTCTTCAGAATTGAAAGAATGACTAAATTGTGAGACGTAGGAGAAAAGAAGATGAAAAGAATCGGGGAAATGAGGCCCCAGTTGGGAAACCTCATTATCCATCCCAGTGCAGAGGCGTCCTCCTGGGCTGGGGTCTGGAGCCACTGATGGATCCCTCTCTGTGTGGTTTTTAAGGAAGCCGTCTGGCTGCCAGGCGGATGCTTATGGCAGCAGCTTACAGGGGCAAAGCCTCTTTTCTCCACTTACTCCACCCTTATTAGCAATTACACATCTGCTGAGACGGGCTAAACACTGAAAACAGATGCCCCGCTTCTCTGAAATCATCCAGATCCTGTCCGTATAGAAGGAACGAGAGAGAAAAACAGGGATGGATGGAGAGAGGGAGGGACAGATACACAGAACATAGCGGGAGACAAGGATGTACAGTGGGAAAGAAAGATTGAGTGGGAGGGAAGGGATAAATAAATGAGGAAGAGAGTGAGATAAGAGCGGTAGAAGGAGAAACTGTAGGGACAGAGGATTGATGGGAGGGTGTAATAATCGGGGAGGGAATAGAGTGGAACATAAAGGGTGGATGGAGAATGAGAGAGATGAGGAGGGATGCAGAGAGGAATTGAATGTGGAGGAGTTTCTGAAACAACCATGCATAGACAATTACAGAAATAAGTACCAGATTCTAAACATGCACACACACACACACACACACATACGCACGCACGCACGCACGCACGCACGCACGCACCTCCTCCACATGTTTGAGCATCTGAATTGAAACGTTCAGTGAAATTCACTCCAGTAGGGTCACTGGGGAATATTTCATAGGGGTTGCAGTCAGTCCCAGTCTTATAAACTCTATGGTCCCAGTGTTGCCTCAAGACAAAACTTCACATAAGACACGATTCAGGATTTCATGCTGCACAGTGCTTCATTTGACCCTGGCGTGAAAAAATACTGATGAAAGGGTGATAAACTAGATATACAAGTTACTAGATATAATACATACAATACATACATACATACATACATACATACATACATACATACATACATACATACATACATACATACATACATACATACATACATACAAGATATATACAAGATATACAACAGTTTATTTTTATTTATTTTTAATAGAAAATTGACGCATTGTCCTGATTTCTTTTGTGGGCTAGAAAATTAGGAAAACGAACCAATATTTTATATTTGTTCAGAAACAAACAGAAAAAAACAGAAAAAAGGTGTTTTTTGTTTTTTAATTCAATTCCTACTGTTGATCAGGTTATGCCAAAATACCAAGGACGCGGTCCGAAATTTTAAGCATTGTCCTGATTTCTTTGGTGGGCTAGAATATTAGAAAAAATTTCCAATATTGGATATTTGTTCAGAAACAAACAAACATAAAAAACCTGTTTCTTTAAAGTCAATTCCTCCTGTCGATCAGATTATACTAAGATCCCCTGACCGTTGAGTATATTTTATTGAGGAATTTATGTGCTGGAAAAGTTCCTGACACTAGAGACATGCATATTACTATCATTCGTTCAATGAAATAACTGAAAGGGCATTGTCCTCTGTAGTCATACGCACGTCTTGAATCTCAAGATTCCAAATGATAAACATGAAGAATTCATGTGAACTTTTGAAAATCCTAAAACATAGCCATCCACAAATGAGCTGTTGAGCATGTAGCCTATGCTATATGGCTACATTGCAGCTGTCCATGCACTAGTCATAGTCATTCCCAGCTTCACATAAAGGAGTTTGTAATCTGTGCTGATCCTGGCCTCTAAATCAGTTTAACCTCATGAACCCTAGCATCCCTTTTATGGGCATGGCGTAATAGGGAAACATTCTGGCATAATGGCAGATCTCCAACTTTCGGCACAGACATTTGGTGTAGGGGAAAAGGTTAGGAGGGGACAGAGTATCTAGACCCTGGGAGACCCCGGTCAATTAATGAGAGTGGTAAAAAACATGTCATGTCTTGGGTCTGTTCCCAACCCCTTCCCTGTCCTACCACTTGTCTGCTCGCACGGGGTGAGATGATTTCACCCTTCTGCAGTCTGCTAGCCCCGTCCCCACCAGGTGAGTCCTTGATTGACAGTCTGGGCTCCACCCACACACACACACACACACACACACACACACACACAACATGATTATATTACTCCTAAACATTTTGCCAAACATCACACACACTCCTATCCTCCTGGTGGAGACCTGTGCTCAGAAGGGCACTTTTTCTAGTGTTAGAAATGTTTAGTATGGGTCCCCAGCATGTAGAAACTGGCGGATGCTAACTTGCATAATGGGCAATTTTCATAATTGGCATAATATGTGACCAATGCCATCATCACAAATTGATGATGTCAGCACATTTAAGCCCAATGAGTGTTTTTTTTTCAAAACTAATGCTTGGAATGGATTCAGCATCATGAAAACCCCCTAGTTTTACACATCACATGCTAGATAAAGCATGATGAAATTTTGAATATTTTGCCTTCTATAGGTTAATGGTTAAGTTAATGGTTAAGTTAGCATCCGGCAGTTTCTACATGCTGGGAGTGGGGAGTCTGGGGACCCATACTAAACATTTCTAACATAAAACGTTGGTGTACTCAACATGTCCGGGTTCACTTTTTGGCTACTAGGCTAGCTGCACGAGTATTAACAAATCTTGCCTGGCCAAACTGTAATTCCTGGAAACGCCACTGGTCCCTGGCTCCTGCCTGGCAGACAATATTTTCAGATGGGGTCTGCGGACATGAACATGTTTAAACATTGATTTAAATAAACGACACTTTAGAAACAAAACCCCCCAAAACCGCAACCACCCAATATTTACAACTTAAGCAACTTTACTGGAAAAACAAGCCCAAAGTCGCTTATAATAAGCTGACATGGCAACACTGAGCAGTAGTATTGTAGGACTGCTACGCCCAGAATGCTTAGCGCGACTGGCGCATGTGCAGTGAGTGACACACACACACACACACACACACACACACACACACACACACACTTTACGTCAGAGACACTCGCGCATGAGTGTAGTGATTTCACCTGGCTAGCGCGGGAAAGTAGCTACAAACACAAACAGAAAACAACAACACAGGACACTGCAAGGATTTGAGGAGGAGAAACAAACATTACATTAAAAGGTATTTTCTTTGCAGAACATATATATAATATAATATAGCTTTGGCCTTTGTTAGTTGGGTGAGAAGAATTAAGTTGAGATGAAGAGTTTCTAGACTTTCTACCAATGGCCTGTTGGTCGAATTATGCTGTTCTCCAGTTGACAACATATAACGGGTAAGACAGTCCTTCGTTCGTCACTTATTTCCTGTCAGTTGTTGTAATTAACACATACAACAACTAAATGTTTGGTCGGTTTGGTTGGTCAACTATTCTACTTGATTATTTTGGTCTTGTTTCTAAAGTGTCGTTTATTTGGGCTTGTTTCTAAAGTGTAGTTGTTTATTTGGCCTTGTTTCTAAAGTGTAGTTGTTTATTTGGCCTTGTTTCTAAAGTGTAGTTGTTTATTTTGTCTTGTTTCTAAAGTGTAGTTGTTTATTTGGTCTTGTTTCTAAAGAGTAGTTGTTTATTTGGTCTTGTTTCTAAAGTGTCGTTTATTTGGGCTTGTTTCTAAAGTGTAGTTGTTTATTTGGTCTTGTTTCTAAAGAGTAGTTGTTTATTTGGTCTTGTTTCTAAAGTGTCGTTTATTTGGGCTTGTTTCTAAAGTGTAGTTGTTTATTTGGCCTTGTTTCTAAAGTGTAGTTGTTTATTTGGGCTTGTTTCTAAAGTGTAGTTGTTTATTTGGGCTTGTTTCTAAAGTGTAGTTGTTTATTTGGCCTTGTTTCTAAAGTGTAGTTGTTTATTTTGTCTTGTTTCTAAAGTGTAGTTGTTTATTTGGTCTTGTTTCTAAAGAGTAGTTGTTTATTTGGTCTTGTTTCTAAAGTGTCGTTTATTTGGGCTTGTTTCTAAAGTGTAGTTGTTTATTTGGGCTTGTTTCTAAAGTGTAGTTGTTTATTTGGGCTTGTTTCTAAAGTGTAGTTGTTTATTTGGGCTTGTTTCTAAAGTGTAGTTGTTTATTTGGCCTTGTTTCTAAAGTGTAGTTGTTTATTTGGGCTTGTTTCTAAAGTGTAGTTGTTTATTTGGGCTTGTTTCTAAAGTGTAGTTGTTTATTTGGGCTTGTTTCTAAAGTGTAGTTGTTTATTTGGGCTTGTTTCTAAAGTGTAGTTGTTTATTTGGGCTTGTTTCTAAAGAGTAGTTGTTTATTTGGTCTTGTTTCTAAAGTGTAGTTTTATTTGGTCTTGTTTCTAAAGTGTCATTTGTTTGGGATTGTTTCTAAAGTGTAGTTGTTTATTTGGCCTTGTTTCTAAAGTGTAGTTGTTTATTTGGGCTTGTTTCTAAAGTGTAGTTGTTTATTTGGGCTTGTTTCTAAAGTGTAGTTGTTTATTTGGGCTTGTTTCTAAAGTGTAGTTGTTTATTTGGGCTTGTTTCTAAAGTGTAGTTGTTTTATTTGGGCTTGTTTCTAAAGTGTAATTGTTTTATTTGGGCTTGTTTCTAAAGAGTAGTTGTTTATTTGGTCTTGTTTCTAAAGTGTAGTTTTATTTGGTCTTGTTTCTAAAGTGTAGTTTTATTTGGTCTTGTTTCTAAAGTGTAGTTTTATTTGGTCTTGTTTCTAAAGTGTCATTTGTTTGGGATTGTTTCTAAAGTGTAGTTGTTTATTTGGCCTTGTTTCTAAAGTGTAGTTGTTTATTTGGGCTTGTTTCTAAAGTGTAGTTGTTTATTTGGCCTTGTTTCTAAAGTGTAGTTGTTTATTTGGCCTTGTTTCTAAAGTGTAGTTGTTTATTTGGCCTTGTTTCTAAAGTGTAGTTGTTTATTTGGTCTTGTTTCTAAAGTGTAGTTGTTTATTTGGCCTTGTTTCTAAAGTGTAGTTGTTTATTTGGGCTTGTTTCTAAAGTGTAGTTGTTTATTTGGGCTTGTTTCTAAAGTGTAGTTGTTTATTTGGCCTTGTTTCTAAAGTGTAGTTGTTTATTTGGCCTTGTTTCTAAAGTGTAGTTGTTTATTTGGTCTTGTTTCTAAAGTGTAGTTGTTTATTTGGCCTTGTTTCTAAAGTGTAGTTTATTTGGCCTTGTTTCTAAAGTGTAGTTGTTTATTTGTCCTTGTTTCTAAAGTGTAGTTGTTTATTTGGCCTTGTTTCTAAAGTGTAGTTGTTTTATTTGGTCTTGTTTCTAAAGTGTAGATTTTTAGCGGCGTTTCTCCATCGGTTTTCCGAAAAATGCGGCTGGTGTGCAACCACCTTTTAGAATGTTTCGTTGGGTTTGGAGATCACTGTCGAAGTGCTTGGCTAGCTTGGCCTTGCATTTTAGAAGTTCAGAATAACCTCTCTTAAGCTAGGAGAAACCCAACAACTGTGCTTTTGTGAAACAAGCTTCAAATATGTGAAACCTTTTACTTGTACTGTTATGGTAGTTAGAATGTTTCTTAGCTTGTTTAGTTGGGTTTGGAGATCACTGTCGAAGTTCTTGGCTAGCTTGAACTTGCATTTTAGAAGTTCAGAATAACCTCTCTTAAGCTAGGAGAAACCCAACAACTGTGCTTTTGTGAAACAAGCTTCAAATATGTGAAACCCTTTTTGTGCCTTATGTGGAGAAAGCGCTGAAATGTTCTTCTTTCCTCCCCCTCCCCCCTCACAATGTGTCGCGATGAGATGCATTGTGAGATTGTAGATCGGCTATTTTCAAAAGATTGTTATACATTTTGAAAACTTGAAATAATTCTAAATAATTAGTACTTTTACTTTTGCTACTTTAAGTAAATTTTTATGCCAATATTTTTGTACTTTTACTGAATTGTAATAGTGGACTTTTCCTTGTAACAAAGTACCTCTACTGTGACAGCGATGCCTGCGGTTGCCGCCACTCCCACTCAGATGGTTACGAGTGCTGCTCTTCGCTGTGTTCGGATAGCGTTCGGTAAGTGAAACATCACAATTTCGTTGCTGTCGGGAGGAAATCGCCTAACTCAATTTTTTTTAGGTCGTTTTTTTTTGTTTGTTTTCATAAAAAAATCATAAAAATGTAACACCCTTTACGTCTTGTGTGTTGTTTCGAAAATATTGAACCAATGGAAAGTAGTTAGAAACGCTTTGGACAAAAACTCTTAACTCCATTGGACCCTGAAACCGTAATTGACAATGTATAAAGTTACAACACCAACTTTGATGAGGTATTAATTGCTTTAAAAAATATACGTTTTTACTTTCTTAATTTCCTGAAAAATGATCATTTTGGAGTTAGGTGGTGTCCTCCCGACAGCAGATATAGTACATATAGTCAGCCTTTCATTTGGCAAAATGGTGTTTATAAAATATATATCTTATTTAGGTGGAATGCCAACGCATGGTGATGGGGAGCGGATGCAGGCCTTGGACCCCTTTACAAAAGAACGCCATAATATGGTGAGTAAACCAACCCAATTGAATAAGAAAAAGAACAGTTCTAAGATATGCATTGTGAGTTGACTACTTGGCTGAGTTAGCTAGTTTCTTGCGACACTTGTGGTGGTACTGACTGTAAGGATTCAAAGGGCGACCATCTCTAAAGCATCTAGAAGTCTTTTTTATTTTCATTCTAAACTCTAAAGCATTTGTTTTTCCAGATTAAAAACGATTGTCTATTCAAAATGATTCTCGATTCAATACTACAATACAGCTGTGCTGATCTGAACTACAGTAACTTGAAAATGACTGAAGACATGATGTTTACTGTGATTAAGTAAGCTTACATTTCATATCACAAACACCATGTAGTGAAAACTAACTGTAAGCAGTTTCTTTTGGGGAAATTATGGATCGATTTTGAATCGTTCATAACGGGAATCGCGATTCTAATTCGAATCGATTTTTTGTTGACACCCCTAGTGAAGATCCATTGCGAGTCGCAGGCGTGGAAAACACATGCTAACACATGCTAACAGGAATATATACAGTAGGACAGTAAATCTAGATGTCTTCTAGTAGATTATGGAAACCATGATAAGAACAGAATGAGCAGGAACACGCTTGCATCTCATATTGTACTTACAGTCAGTCCCTCTGATAGTGGTAGACAATCATCATGTCATGGTTATCAATGTGCTTAATTTATGCAGCTATATCATAACAGTTCCCCTCTTTACTTGCGCAAGCAGAGCACGCAAGTAATAGTTTTCGTCCAGTGCTTCGATGCGTATGTCGCCGTTTGATGTGTATGCGCCGTGCCAGCGTATGATGTAATGACTACTTGTGCTTGATATGGCAGTGGTGTCAGATTACATACATGTATACATGGGGGCATTACCTTTAATCCTCCCGACACTAAAACATATCGTCATTACGTCACCATCGAAAACCAATTACACCCTGGCATTGGGTCCTTTAATCCACATCTTTATTACGTCATCATTGAGAGCTAGTTATACCAGTTATACCCTGACGTCATATGCTGCTACGATACATACGCATCAAACAGGGCATACGCAAAGTAACCACATTATACCACTAATCAACTTACAAATTACATATACATACTGTAGAGGCATTTATTTTCATTAAGAAGCTGAGATTTGACAGTTTGTAGCGGTCGACAGTACTTGCGCGCTCTGCTTGTGCACTAGTAGGCCATTTATGGCCTACTAGTGTGCAACAAGCAAGTAGGCACTCGACAGAGTGCAGTTCTAGTTGTTCATAACATGAACATGTACCGTTATACCTAATGCATATTGATACCAACACTACCCTGGTTACAATGTGGGAAGAAAACTTAGGTCAGGATTAAGAAGGCTTTTTAGAATGGGCTTCAGTCCATAATGGGTGAATGCACGCCAGGAACCTCCCCCCCCCCCCCCCAGAAGCAAATAAGTTAAAAACGTTTGCTGCGAAAGAGTATACAGATGACGTTTAAAATAGTGGTTAAGAGCTATAAGGTGACACAGATGTGTCCTCAAGTCTAAACGGGTTAAACATTTTCACTATTTATTCGCCATCAGTGGTAGTTTATCACTGGAGAGAGACGGCATCAGGTAAGTCACCCATTGCTGAAATCAAATACAAAAGGCTTAAGTACATTTACTTAAGTATTGTACTCTTCTCCCTTCTGGCTCCAAAACTATGGAATGCACTTCCCATTACAATCAGAACTGCAGACTCACTCCCAATCTTCCCCCATAGTCGGAAAAAACACTTTCAGAGTTCAGACTCATCTTAGCCCATAGCAATTGCTGTAGCACTTGCCCTAGCCTCGACGACCTACAGGCGTATGCATAGGCTCAACTTATGTAACTTAGATGACACTTCATGTAGACGTAGCACTATATAGTGTATACACATAGTTTCATTATATAGATATACACATACCGTAGTTTCATTATATAGATATTCCACTGTTAGGTTCTTACCTTACGTATGATTCAATTACTATTTTTATAGGTTTGGTGTTAAGTGGTACTTTTTCTCTCAGTGCTTCTGAAGCGCCATGACAACGAGGACGAATACTTCGTGCCACGCTGCGAGCTATTTTTGAACAGTTTCGAAAAATCTTGAAAGAAGGCATTTGTAGAATTCGCCTCAGGTCTTAATGGGTATTTTAGTACACGTCTTATTTCCCCTAATAAACAGACTGTGTGCCTTTGTGTTTCCTTCTGTAGGATGCCCAGCACAGAGAGGCCATGGGTTCTGTCCACACAGCGGACAGGTCCAGTCTCAGCACAGAGAGGTTCTGTCCCCACAGCAGACAGGTCCAGTCTCATCTCTGAGGTCCGTCAGCTCTGTGCTCAAATGGAGCATCTTCACCAAGGTCTGTAGTTCACGATGCCCCTCCAACCACACCCTCATTCTCCTGCATTCAGTTTCTTACACTTAGATTTAGTTCTTACACTTCTTACAATGTTTAGTCATCGATATATAAGATTAATGCGGCATCCGTGGACAAATGTAGCATGTAGTAAAAGACAAATATTCTGTGAAAATAGCAGATCTACAAGCTCACAACACAAGTTGTTGTTGTCTCAGGGTTGGCCATGGTTCTTCTGTGGCAGGCAGGCACGTATTTCTCACGTAATAGTTCTTCTGTGGCAGGCAAGTATTTCTCACGTAATAGTTCTTCCTGAAATCAGGCGAGTATTTCTCATGTAATTGTTCTTCCTGAAATCAGGCGAGTATTTCTCATGTAATTGTTCTTCCTGAAATCAGGCGAGTATTTCTCATGTAGTTGTTCTTCCTGAAATCAGGCGAGTATTTCTCATGTAATTGTTCTTCCTGAAATCAGGTGAGTATTTTTCACGTAATTGTTCTTCCTGAAATCAGGTGAGTATTTTTCACGTAATTGTTCTTCCTGAAATCAGGCGAGTATTTATCATGTCATTGTTCTTCCTGAAATCAGGCGAGTATTTCTCATGTAATTGTTCTTCCTGAAATCAGGCAAGTATTTATCATGTCATTGTTCTTCCTGAAATCAGGCGAGTATTTCTCATGTAATTGTTCTTCCTGAAATCAGGCGAGTATTTCTCATGTAATTGTTCTTCCTGAATTTTTCCACGTAATTGTTCTTCCTGAAATCAGGCAAGTATTTCTCACATAATTGTTCTTCCTGAAATCAGGTGAGTATTTGTCACGTAATTGTTCTTCCTGAAATCAGGCGAGTAGCTCATGTAAGTTATTTCAGAAATCAGGTAAGTATTGGGGGGGAGGGGGTCTTTTCTCCAGCTTCCCGGATGATTCCTTGAACCGTCTCAAACTCATTTGATCAAGGCATCATCATGCACCGTGTAGTAGCCTATAACGTGAGACAGTCAATATCATGATTCACCAGCAACATTTATGTAAGGGGCAACTGTGATTGCAATCTGAATGCATACGTACACTGCGGTCGCAACTGTGATTGCATGTCTCCCTCTTCCCGTCCCCTCCTCCCTTTTCTCATCCCCTCTCCTCCCCTTGGTTGTGTGGGTTCGTTTCCCATCAGTGCGGTTGTTGTTAACACTGTACAGACTCACGGTCCAGTAAGGCCTGCCACTAATCATCCGGGGAGCCACTCCCCGGAGTCTTTTTGTTTCCCACTCAGTTCCATGGACTTCTATCATGGACCCCCAACTGGCTATCAAGAGTGTGACCGTGGACCAGGCCTCTTCACGGAGCCTTCACAGAGGCAAATATTGAACTTTTACTTACATTTTTACATTAGTTTGAAATTTTGAGCAACATTAATTTGAAAACTTTACATTACCCACCTTATCCCTAATATACATTTCAGCCATTTGAAAATAGCCGATCTACAAGCTGTGTCTCAATGCGATGTCTGGATTTTAAGGCCAGACATCACTGAGAATATCTGGGTTGTAAGGCTAAATATCCTCTCTCGTACGGAAGGCGATGGAGTCTCTCGCGAGGAGCGTATCAAAGGCTGCTAGCCTCTAGTCCCACTCTTATATAGGAATACATTGCGGTCGCAACTGTGATTGCATGCGTACATTGCGTGTAACGGCGTATGTGTGTGAATGTAATAGTGTGCAGCGGCATACCTAACCTGTTACGACATTCACCCACGTGACGCCGCGTGGGTGAATGTCATTGCGCGTAACGGCTTAGGTATGTGTGTGAATGTAATAGCGTGCAGCCGCGGCATAGGTATGTGGCTACTCTGTGGTAGAATGGTACCCGTCTACCCAGGCATATGTATGTGGCGTCACGTACGTGGGTGAATGTCATTGCGCGTAACGGCATAGGTATGTGTGTGAGAAAATAGCGTGCAGTGGCATAAATATGTGTCTATTCTGTGGTAGAATGGTACCGCGTCTAGCAAGGCATATGTATGTGGCGTCACGTGGCTGAATGTCATTGCATGTAACGGCTTAGGTATGTGTGTGAGAATAATAGCGTGCAGCGGCATTGGTATGTGGGCTATTCGCAACTTTGTTTGCATTCCAATACAGGTGTACATTGCGGTCGCAAGTTGATTGCATTCCTCCCCCTCCATCTCCCCCTGCCCGTCCCCTCCTCCCTTTTCTCACCCCCTCTCCTCCCCTTGGTTGTGTGGGTTAATTTCCCATCGGTGCGGTTGTTGTTAACACTGTACAGACTCACGGTCCAGTAAAACCTGCCACTAACTCATCATCCGGGGAGCCACTCCCCGGAGTCTTTTTTGTCTCCCACTCAGTTCCATGGACTTCTATTATGGACCCCCAACTGGCTATCAAGAGTGTGACTGTGGACCAGGCCTCTCCACAGAGCCTATCAAGAGTGTGACTGTGGACCAGGCCTCTTCACAGAGCCTATCAAGAGTGTGACTGTGGACCAGGCCTCTCCACAGAGCCTATCAAGAGTGTGACTGTGGACCAGGCCTCTCCACAGAGCCTATCAAGAGTGTGACTGTGGACCAGGCCTCTTCACAGAGCCTATCAAGAGTGTGACTGTGGACCAGGCCTCTTCACAGAGCCTATCAAGAGTGTGACTGTGGACCAGGCCTCTCCACAGAGCCTATCAAGAGTGTGACTGTGGACCAGGCCTCTCCACAGAGCCTATCAAGAGTGTGACCGTGGACAGGCCTCTTCACAGAGCCTATCAAGAGTGTGACCATGGAGTCGTGGACCAGGCCTCCTCTCAGAGCATGACCATGGATTGCTGCTGTACAGTACACCACTACACTGTATTGTATCTTAACATTATTATACCACTATAACAATGATCTGACATGATTGTTTTACCATATACACTGAATGTCATCACGTGTAGCAGCCTAGCAGGCATATGTATGTGGCGACACATGGGGGAATGTCTTTGTGTGTGTGTGTAATAGCGTGCAGCGGCATAGGTATGTGGCGACACATGGGGGAATGTCTTTGCGTGTGTGTGTAATAGCGTGCAGCGGCATAGGTATGTGGCGACACATGGGGGAATGTCTTTGTGTGTGTGTGTGGATGTAATAGCGTGCTTAGGTATGTGGCGACACATGGGGTAATGTCTTTGCATATAACGGCTTAGGCTTGTGGCTCTTAAGGCAGAGACAGGTACTCAACCATCTCTTCCAAAACGAGTCAACAAGACTGCACTTTTTCACCCTTCAGCGTGTATTCGAGTCTTCCTTTGTGAACCGTTCCAGTTGCAGGATTGAGGTGCTGACGTATTTCCACTGCTGACACACGGCAAAGGCCAGGTGTGGGTTGGTATGGGTGTTCCATCGTGCAGAGAAGAAGCTTGGGGGCTCTTTTGGGTCAAACAACAGTAGTGTGTTGGTGCTAGATGCCCATTGGCACTGTGTCTCCATGTGGTGATGTTTGGCTGTAACCCCAATCCTTGTGTTGGGAATTGAAGTCCCCTGCATAGAAGGCAAGTGCAGGCACCAGTGGGAGTGAGTGAATTCACACCATCATTACGTCTTCTGCAGATTCTGCAGCATCCACCACCTCATGGAAGGAGGTCGTGTTAGGAGGTGGTGTTAGAAGGACGTGGTATTTGAAGGAGGAGGAGGAGGTGGAAGCTGAGCTGCAGGTCAGCTTCCACCTCCTCCTAACTTCACCTCCTTTCATGAGGTGGTGTAAGCTGAGCTGCAGATCAGCTTCCACCTCCTTATAATACCACGTCCATCTAACACGTCCTCCTAACACCACCTCCTGCCATGAGGTGGTGGAAGCTGATCTGCAGAAGACATAAGATGGTGTGAATTTACTCACTCCCACTGGTACCTGCACCTGCCTTCTATGCAGGGGACTTCAATTCCCAACACAAGGATTGGGGTTACAGCCAGACATCATCACATGGAGACACAGTGCCAATGGGCATCTAGCGCCAACACACTACTGTTGTTTGACCCAAGAGAGCCCCCGAGCTTCTTCTCTGCACGATGGAACACCCATACCAACCCAGACCTGGTCTTTGCCATGTGTCAGCAGTGGAAATACATCAGCACCTCAATCATGCAACTGGAACTGTTCACAAAAGAAGACTCGTAATACACACTGAAGGACGAAGAAGTTCAGTATCTTGTTGACTCGGTTTGGAAGAGATGGGTGAGTACCTGTCTCTGCTTCAAGACCCACAAAATTGGGGGACTGCCCTTAAGTCAGAACTATCTTTAGTCAGACCCGTGCTGCAGGTTACAAATCGCCCGTGGCCTCCTGTGAGGTTAGGGTTTGGGATAGTGTTAGTAATGGTCTGACCAATGCCACGGTACCCTAAATTGGACTCAGATTCAGAAGAGCGAGTGAGTGAATTCATGTGTCTTTTCTGCAGATCAGCTTCCACCACCTCCTTACCATCTCCTAACACCATCTCCTTCTAATACTACCATTTCCTAATACTAACTCCTAACACCACCTCCTCCTAACACCACCTCCTCCTAACACCACCTCCTTCCATGAGGTGATAGGAGGAGGTGGTGGAATCTGATCTGCAGAAGACATAATATGTGAAATTGAGAAAATAAATGAAAAGAAAGACATGTAGTAAAGCAGACTTGTATGGTTAACCTTTTGTTAGTGAATACAATAATTATATATTATCTGACATCATTGATATACAATATTATATCATTATATTGTGTTAGAGCCATTTTCTATTCATGATTATTTGTATTTATTTGTATGTAATGTCTTTTCTGTGCCTCCTCGCTCTTTCTCGGTCTCTCCTCTCTTTTCTCTCATCCGACATGGTCGATGCAGATCGCCGCCCACTCTAGAGTCGGGTTCTGCTTGACGTTTCTTCCTAAGGGGGAGTTATTCGTTGCCACTGTCGCAAAATTGCTTGCTCTACATGTAAAGTGTCTTGAGATGTCTTGTTGTGATTATTGTGTCTAAGTTTGTTTGCACTTTCAGTTAATTCATAAAATAATGTTAAACGTTCCTTGTTTGGGTGGGCTTCCTCTTTGTTACAAACGGAGCCATTTGTAACATCATGATATGTGAATATGCAAATCATTCCCCATAACATTGTTTGTAAAACATTTGTAAAGTACTCAAATGTTTACTTAAGTAAAAGTATCAATCGGCAGATGTAAACAGTCAAAGTTTAGGTAGCGACTGCGGGATTATGGAACGTCGCAAATTATAGCCAAGCGTTTTGCACCCCAGCTTGATGGGTGAAGCCCGTCGACAGCATACAAGGATGGACGTTCGCAGAATAAACTAGAACTGCACTCTGTCAAGTGCCTACTTGCTTGTTGCACACTAGTAGGCCATAAGCAGAGCGCGCAAGTACTGTCGACCGCTACAAACTGTCAAATCTCAGCTATGTAGGCTATATATAATTTGTAAGTTGATTAGCGGTATAATGTGGTTACTTTGCGTATGCCCCGTTTAATGCGTATGTATCGTAGCAGCATATGACGTCGGGGTATAACTGGTATAACTAGCTCTCAATGATGATGTAATAAAGATGTGGCTTAAAGGACCCAATGCCAGGGTGTAATTGGTTTTCGATGGTGACGCAATGACGATATGTTTTAGTGTCGGGAGGATTAAAGGTCATGCCCCTATGTATACATGTATGTAATCTGACACCACTGCCATATCGGGCACAAGTAGTCATTACGTCATACGCTGGCACGGCGCATACGCATCAAACGGTGACATACGCATCGAAGCGATGGACGAAAACTATTACTTGCGCGCTCTGCTTGTGCAAGTAATAAAAGTTTGAGATGTAGCATATGTTGTTTGCACGACATGCAAATTGGAGCCAATTGTACTTGGACCATTGTAAAGCGCTTTGAGCACTTGGAAAAGCTATATTCAGCTATTAGTGTAGATTTATAGGGCGCTAGCCCCTCCTATATTCAGCTATTAGTGTAGACTTACACAAACATTAAATTCCCATTGACAATGTCATGATGGTGTACGATGATAAGAGCACCCCCTCACTTCACACGGGTGTGATTTTCTTTTAACCCATTCTGGGCGGGAACCCCTTTTGGTGTTTTAAAGCATTATGTTATACTTTAGCTATTGAAATATTGGAGATCTACAAGCTCAGCGCGGCACCGAGTGCCGCGCCACAACCTTGTAGGTCTGCTGTTTTTGAAAAATCGTGAAAATGTGGCCCAAATGTTTGAATATATTCTTTCACAGCGAAACGTGTTTAACTCAAATCTTGGCTTATGGGGGGTTCACTGGAACAACATATTTTCAGATGGGGGTCGGCGGCCAATTCAATATATTTTTGGGAGTCCTTGACATGAAATTGTTTGAGAACGACTGACATAGAAACAGAGGATCTTCAGAACAGTGTCAGGATTTTGAAGGTATTTGTAGAATCTTAGGTCTAAATGGGGTTAATGACCTACCAGATTCTGCCCATGATTTGAAAGCGTCTCTAGCTGCAGCACTGTGTAACTCACTCACTAGAAGCATTTAAAACATGAACAATACAATTATAAGTCAAACGTAAATCTATCCCATGTTGCTCATTGTTACAGTCTGTGTCTCTGCAGAGCATTTAGGTTATTTTGGCTTCAACGGAGGCTACAGTAAAGGTGGCCTTACACTAGCCGATTTTTTTCAATCTGAAATCTGATAACACCACACTACAGGATAATCGGAGCGGGGCAGAGCAAATATCAAACATTCTTTATGTTGATCGGGCTGATCGCGCTTTGAGCGGCCCCGAGCAGATCGATTGAGTCGGGCACCCCCCAAGCGTAAAAAATGCCCGATTATCGGCTAGTGTAAGGCCACCTTTAGTCAATAAGCAACGTGTAGTGATTGATATCCTGCTCGCTTAATTTGATCCAGTCCAGGAGGATGTATTGTCACAGATAGCATAGGGATATTTCCAACATTTAGGGCAGTGGTTCCCAAACTTTTCCATGTCAAGGACCCTCAAATCGACATTTATTAGCCAGGGAGCCCAAGAGAGGATTTGTTTTACCTCTAGCAGTGATTCGCAACCATTTTAATTTCAAGGACCCCCAGTTTGATATGCATTAATCTACGGGACCCCCATTTAATGACTATCTCTGAGACCCCCAATTTATATTGTACAATCAATGTTAATTTAACTCTTGAGAGTGTACAAATTGTTCCATTTGTACACTCTCAGAGTTATAGACCCATGAGGGTCCATTTGGTTCCAAACTATCATTTAGCTGGGGACCCCCTGGAACTCCCTCAAGGACCCCTATGGGTTCCTGGACCCCATTTTGGGAACCACTGATTTAGGGTCATTACAATCGGAATCTGGGCATGTGTTCAGGATGGCCCAGGAGTGTGTACCAAAGGTCGCTGTGTTCAGGATGGCCCAGGAGCATGTACCAAAGGTCGCTGTGTTCAGGATGGCCCAGGAGCGTGTACCAAAGGTCGCTGTGTTCAGGATGGCCCAGGAGCATGTACCAAAGGTCGCTGTGTTCAGGATGGCCCAGGAGCGTGTACCAAAGGATGGACCAGGAGCGTGTACCAAAGATCGCTGTGTTCAGGATGGCCCAGGAGCGTGTACCAAAGGATGGACCAGGAGCGTGTACCAGAGGTCGCTGTGTTCAGGATGGCCCAGGAGCGTGTACCAAAGGTCGCTGTGTTCAGGATGGCCCAGGAGCGTGTACCAAAGGATGGACCAGGAGCGTGTACCAAAGGTCGCTGTGTTCAGGATGGACCAGGAGCGTGTACCAAAGGTCGATGTGTTCAGGATGGCCCAGGAGCGTGTACCAAAGGTAAGAAAGGTCGGCCTAAAACAACCTGACGCCGAACTGTGGCAGCTGAGCTGAAGGAGATGAACCTGACATGGGGCGAACTGTGGCAGCTGAGCTGAAGGAGATGAACCTGACATGGGGCGAACTGTGGCAGCTGAGCTGAAGGAGATGAACCTGACATGGGGTGAACTGTGGCAGCTGAGCTGAAGGAGATGAACCTGACATGGGGCGAACTGTGGCAGCTGAGCTGAAGGAGATGAACCTGACATGGGGCGAACTGTGGCAGCTGAGCTGAAGGAGATGAACCTGACATGGGGCGAACTGTGGCAGCTGAGCTGAAGGAGATGAACCTGACATGGGGCGAACTGTGGCAGCCGAGCTGAAGGAGATGGGGCGAACTGTGGCAGCCGAGCTGAAGGAGATGGGGCGAACTGTGGCAGCCGAGCTGAAGGAGATGGACCTGACATGGGGCGAACTGTGGCAGCTGAGCTGAAGGAGAGGAACCTGACATGGGGCGAACTGTGGCAGCTGAGCTGAAGGAGATGAACCTGACATGGGGCGAACTGTGGCAGCTGAGCTGAAGGAGATGGACCTGACATGGGGTGAGGCACAACATGCAGCACAAGACAGGTCCCGATGGAGGAAGATCGTTAAGGCCTTATGTCCCACCTGGGACTAAGAGGATTAAGTAGTAAGTACGTAACAATCAGAATCTGATCTGAGGTGGCCAGCGCATCATAACAGATATCTATGTTGTTGTCTCCACCAGGCCGAAGGCTTGGGGTGAGAGTATGTTTTGCACTCCGTCCGTCCGTCCGTGTGTCTGTGTGTCCGTGTGTCCGTCCGTCTGTGAACAGCTAATCTCCAGCACCGTTAACCCGGTCGATGCCAAATTTTCCACACACACTCCCTGGATACCAACGATGGACCTCTGCCCCAAAATTTCCAGAACGGCCTGTTATAGCGCCACCAGGAGGTCGCTTTGTGCAAAACAAGTTTTTGGACAGTGCACCTACAGATTTTGTCCAAACATCATGTAAATTGGTACACAGTCTCTCTAGAGCCATTCAACGAAACGGGTCTTTCAGATTTCTCAGACTCCATCCTGATTGGCTAAGATTGGCTTCCAAAGTTCGCAGGAGTGCTCAGTTTCAAAGAAAATGCTGCAAATCATGAACACATCGTGTGATTTCCGTGAAATAATGAAACATTTTCAACTCAGCCTCATGGTGGCGCTATAACTGGCCGAAAAGTGTTTTTACCTCTAACTGCATGGAGCTGTGGATAACTTTGTATGCCAACTCCCTAGAGGCCAAGGAAAAACCTTTGCATGGAATATTTCACATCTGCTCTTTATAGCGCCACCAGGAGGCCGACATATGTAAAACACATTTTCTATATCTAATATTACTCCTTCAGATTTTATCCAAATTTCACGCAAATCGGTACATAGTCATGTCTCCATAGTCATGTGATCAAGACGGGTTGGTTTGATTTATCATAATCCACCCTCATTGGCTACGATTGGCTTCTAAACTTTTCAGGATAGCCCGCTTTGTACCCGTTTTGTACAAATCGCCTACTCAACGTCCGATTGTGGTGAAACTGTGCATGCATATTCCCACTATAGGCTTTGGAAGAAATGCCACTTGACCGTTTTCAAATCAGCCTCATGGTGGCGCTACAACAGGCCAAGCCACGACACACACACACACACACACACACACACACACACACACACACACACACACACACACGTTTATATTGCTCCTAAACATTTTGCCAAACATCACACACACTCCTATCCTCCTGGTGGAGACCTGTGCCCAGAAGGGCACTTTTTCTAGTTGTTTATGTAGTCCACCCAGGTTTCCTGATACTTTGACGTTGAGTTCCAAAATAAACACTTCCTGGGTCCTGACAGTAAAGTACAGCATGTATAATTGATCAATGAATATATCTACAGTTCTCCCAACAGTTATTAATAAATGTAAATGAATGCATTTATAGTACACTATCCCCAATGAATATATTGTACAGTCTATTAACAATGATGGATCGATAATATGGCTACACAGCTTTAGAATTTGCAAGCCTGCTTTATTTTATGACGAATTCTGTGACTTGATGTTTTTTGTGCATCAAAGTATACTCTGATACTCAGGATAATAAATACATTTCCCAGGTCTCCAGTGGTCATATAGTTGTACAGTCAGTTATTTTCCGTTTTACTGCAGGAACTTAAGAAATATCCTGTCATAAAATCGGGGAAGGACAGACCGCATGTCTGCATGCTGTGGTAATTTCACGCTCTTTAGGCTATCATGATCTTATTCATAGTACCAAGTAGCCTATACTACCACTTTGGCCCAGAATGATCATGCATGATAGCACAAAATAAAGAAACAATAACTGGGGACTTCCTCTTAAACAAGACATGAGCATTAGCATGCAAATAGAGGAGGTGCAATATAAAGACCCAAGCATATCACTGTAGACCAGGTAAATCACACCAAATTGAACCCTCGTCCCCTTCCAGGTCTCTGAGTTATAATGGCCGGAAGACACTTGCACACTAATTTTCCACCATTAATAGTTTTATGGGGCTCATTTTACAGCTTCATGGCAGAGGATGAACTGATTCATGCTGATGCAGCAAAACCTGGTTGGCAATTCAATCAGACTTTCCGACCTTAATCCTGAACAGGAAAATTGGTAATACTTATGCAGAATTGAATTGCAAACCATCACTTCAGGAATGTGTATGTGCCTTATCACATAATGAACCACTCTCTTATAGCATGCCCAGAATAAGCACACTACAGTTGGGGATGGGGAATGACAGCAGCAAAGGTCATCCGGATCTGGAATTTAACCCGCAACACGCTCTCAAGCTGCATCAGCAGCCTAGGTGCCCAGATCGCTACCCTATAGCAGTTTGGGCCTGTGCAGAGCCTTAGAGTAAGACAGAGTTACGCAAACTCTGTTCACTTCATAGGGGCCAGTCCAATGGCGGCTCTCTACATAGACTTCTATTGAATGGGGACAACGAATGGAGACAACCGGATGTTTACGGAATGCAGTGGAGTCTATGGGCTCGCGTAAGTACATGAACCACATGACCGGGCTGTTTTCTGCCCCCTCAATATCGCAACTCCTTTATTAGATGGCTCTGGGCCTGTGTAACTGTTTTGATATAATATGGTTTGTGAATAACAATGGTGTGATTCATCAATCGGAACACCACCCAACAGCAGAAATGTCTGGATATTTTGTTCTTTATTGAACGTGCTGAATAGCTACAGTTTCGTTTCCCATGCCCAGCCGTGTGGCTAATAGTTGGATCCAAGATAGCTACTGTGTTCTTTTGATTCAGAAAGTTTAAAAATGTAACCAAAATGGTCCTGTCACAGGGCAACCTGTGCCCTATACACACTAAAGGACTCCACACGAGTGTTAAACTGAACATTAGAAACACACACTGTACAGCTGCTTCCATTAATTGACTGTCATCAAGCTGCCTTGAAGGTGTATCTGTGTAGCAGGCAGTAGCCAATGTTGTAACCCTATATTCTATGTATTGCCTAATTTTGTTAATTGTTTTGTGATTTACTTGATGCCTGAAATGCATTCAGAGTCTGTTAAGGAAAGGCGTAATTGTATAGTCAGTCTAGTTTGAGTTCATTACTCATCATTGTGGGTAGTGAAATGCTCAGTTTTCTGCAGTATCTTTAGGTTTAGTTCTTGGTTTGTGTTTCTTTGTTTAGTTATCAAGTGTTTTTTTCTTACTTCCTGTTTTTAAGTGTATTTTGACTAGTATTTTTGACTCAGACCTTGACTGTATCAATGATGCATGGGCTGTTTATTAGTTTTGGAGGTAAATAAATATGAAAAATCACACCTGTGTGAAGTGAGGGGCGCTCTTATCATCTTACAACATCAAGGAGGGAATTCTAACTCATGTTGCTTGATTAGGTGATGTAGTGATGATGTAAAACAAACAGTGTCAAAACAAACATTAAATTCTCTTTATTTTTAATGGGATTTAATGTTTGTTAGGAACAAAACAAACTTTATCTTCTAATTTATCTTCATTGTCAATGGCGTTTTTAAAACAAACATTGAACTGAACACAAACATTAAACCTGTATAGAGGGCTAGCGCCCCTCAAAAATCTACATTCTTGGACTGTCGATGCTTGGAGCCTTGACCATCTGGCCAACGGTTCATTTGGTTATATTTGCATACTCTTGAGTTACAATTACGACTGAGGATTTTAATACTACGTGTACTACCAAGATGGCAGTTGAAGTATTTGCCTTTTCAGAATGAGATAGCTGCACTTAGCTCTGGTCCATATAGCCTTACTGCTTCTATGATTCTGGCCTGCAGTAAGGCTATGCTACTTTCGTTTTTAAATCTCACATGGAAATCAGACCAGCCTCTCCTCTTTAGTGGAAATCTCAAGAACGTTTGACTACTCACCAATACAAAGACTGTTTGTGTCATTAGAAAGCCTACTTTCCTTAGTGGACGCACTCTGAGCCTACTTTTTGGCCAGAAATGGATTTTCTCTATGAGGCAATTCTATGGGCAATATCGGTAGAGGGCGCATTAGAGTAACTAAAAGTATTTTTTTCCGGTGGAAACACAATCCCTTTTGGCCAAAAAGTACCGTTTATATGTGTGGTGGGGGGCTCAGAGTGCTCCCACTAAGGAAAGTAGGATTTCTAATGACACAACCCGCCTTTGTTTTGGTGAGTAGCAAAAACGTTATTTTTATTAATGCTAAAGAGGAGAGGCTGGTCTGATTTCCATGTGAGATTTAAAAACGAAAGTAGCATAGCCTTACTGCAGGGCAGAATCATAGAAGCAGTAAGGCTATATGGACCAGAGCTAAGCTGCACTGTGCTGTCAAAACTACTGCTATCGGACTGATTATCTAAAAACAATGAAATGCACCATGTACAAACTCTACGAGCTCCAGCTGTCTGAGGTCACCTCTCTTCCAAGTCCCTGACAGTTATTGGTGCAGAATATACAATCCAGTACATCACACGTAAACCACGGCTTCAAGTCCATTTGCTTGTTTACTTTCAATTATCTATCTACTGTAGGCAGACATACTGTACACACTGTATGCACATTACCATTAAGGAATGGAAAGTCCCATTCTTCTCCCAGCTGATGGCTGCTCAGATGGTCTTGATGAGGATTATTACACAAACAAAACAAATGATGGGACTTTTGACCAGTGGTTCTCAAACTGGGGTCCAGCCCAGGGACCCGCACGAGTGGTGCAACCTCTCCCTTACGGCGTCTGAGCACGAAAACAGCATGGCTGTTTTTCACCACCTGTGTGCAACCTAACACACACAAACACATATTAACTGTATATATGGTGATTTGATTTCAGGTGTACCAGTACAGTACAGTGACAGTACAGTACAGTACAGTACAGTAGAGGGACCCCCACACGGTAACATTGTCATTTCTCAACCGTTTCGGACACGGGGTGTCTTGCCGGAATCGGGCCGGTACCCTGGGTGCGTTCCTGTGGGCCTGGAGCCCCCCCCCACACACACACACACGGAGTTGCACCACTCACTTCACACGGGTGTGATTTTTTTCAGCTATGTTTGAAACAAACTCAGTCTTAAATCTTTTCAAATGTATACATTTGGGGGTCCTTGACATGAACATGTCTGAGAACCACTTCTTTTGGCAGTATAGCAGGCTATACAAACTACTGTAGCAATGTATTTTGAAAAGAGGAGCTTCAGGATCCCACATGTATAGTCTTCAGATACAGTTAGGATGTGGCGTTAGTTGCAGAGTGAAGTGATCGTAGGAGTGATGCACTGCTGCTCAGACCAGTTGGACGTGCCTTGGTGTCTGGGTCCATTTTGGTGCACATTTTGTGTGACAGTGAAGTTCTTTGTTGGAGAGAACCGGGCTAGGGACTAAAGGGGATGGGCCTAGTGCGAACACCGGGTGTCTGTTGGGTCCTGTTTGTGTCTGTTACCAGGCAACCGTCGCACTGTGATGGCAGAGGCGTTGGAGGAGGGCGGCTGTCGGTGGTCCGCACCGTGCAAAGTGCATATGTTGAGGCTTTGTGTGTGTGTGTGTGTGTGTGTGTGTTACCTTCTGTAGTGGCATGCCCATGGAGGATGGTAGTACACTCTCAGTGGTATTGACCATGACGGCGTGTGTGTGTGTGTTTGTGTGTGTGTGCGTGTGTTACCATGGAGATGAGGCTGGCCCCTGCAGAACCATATAGTGGGAACGGAAGCCGTAGAGCCCGCCCGGCAGGAAGGATCTGGAGATCTGATATCTCAGAGCTGGCACACTCTCAGCCCGTTTCCTCAATCTGCACCAAAGCCCTGTCTCCCACGCTGCGCACTCCACTGTTCCACCGTCATGCTTCAGAAACTGCTATAGTACTTAAACTATAACCCACTAGATCCGTGTGTGTGTGTGTGTGTGTGTGTGTGTGTGTGTGTGTGTGTGTGTGTGTGTGTGTGTGTGTGTGTGTGTGTGTGTGTGTGTGTGTGTGTGTGTGTGTGTGTGTGTGTGTGTGTGTGTGTGTGTGTGTGCGAGTCTGCGTGTGAGAAAGTTCAACATTTTCTGGTTAAAGTGACACTGTCACTGTTTTCAACATGTCTGTATTTGTTGTAGGTTATGAGCAGTCTTCTGTGTCCCTGAAATCTAATTAACCGCTTAACCCTATAAACTGTAACGGCCCGCTATTGACCTTTGGACTTCGGTTTAGGTTTTTAATTGTGTTTGCCTGATTTACATTTACTTGTTCTGTAGCTCTGTGCTTTGTAATGTGCTGTGTCTAGGTCTGAATTTTGTTAGCCCGGGTGTTGTAGGCTATTTTATTGTCTCCACCAGGCCGAAGGCATGGGGAGAGAGTATGTTTTGCACTGTGTGTGTGTGTGTGTGTGTGTGTGTGCGTGTGTGCGTGCGTGCGTGTGTATAGCTAATCTCTGCCCCACATTTTCCAGAACGGCCTGTTATAGTGCCACCAGGAGGCCGACTTTTGAAAAACACATTTTTTGATATTAGGCTACTCCTTCAGATTCTGTCCAAAAATCCCGCAAATCGTTACACACTATCTTTATAGTCATGTGTTCAAGACGGATCTGTCCGATATTTCATATTCCATCCTAATTGGCTAACATTGGCTTTCAAAGTTTGCATGATTGGCCCGTTTTGAACAAAAAGCCTCAAATCATGAACGCAGCGTGCAATTTACGTGAAATCTTTCACGTACTTTCCTACTACGCTGAGGAATATATCCCACCCTTTTCACATTGGCCTGTTATAGCGCAGGTGGATTTTTGCAAAACACATTTTTGGAACAAAATGCCTCAAATCATCCAATTGCCATCCAAGGCGTAAGAAGAAATGGCATCCTTTTCACATTGGCCTATTATAGCGCCACCAGGAGGCCACAACCTGACCTGCCCTGGTGGAGACCTGTGCCCCGAGGGGCGCTTTTTCTAGTTTTGTAGTCATGTTCCTGTGCTTCCTGTTTGCCCTCATATAGATTTTACCTGTCATGGCTAACCATTACTGTTAACCCCTCAAGTTTTATTTTATTTTATTATTTTATTTGGGTAGTCTCTCTTGAAGTACGTGGCAGTATTATTCTCTCCAGTGCTGTAAAGTAAGTAACTAAGTACATTTACTCAAGTACTGTACTTAAGTAACATTTTGAGATATTTCCAATTTCCAATACCGGTACTTTTACTTCTACTCCACTACATCTCGGATCCAAATATTGTACTTTTACTTCTACTCCACTACATCTCGGATCCAAATATTGTACTTTTACTTCTACTCCACTACATCTCGGATCCAAATATTGTACTTTTACTCCACTACATTTATTTGAAAACTTTAGTTACTTTGTAGATTTTGATTAATATTACTAAACATACATTAATCACTTCAGCCCTATATACATTTCGGCCATTTGAAAATAGCAGATCTACAAGCTCACGTGTCGCTACGTCGATGCATTGTGAGCTTGTAGATCTGCTATTTTTTTAAATATTTGTATACTTTTGAAAACTTGAAACGGAACATATTCTGCATAATGATTACTTTTTGATGCCAATACTTTTGTACTTTTACTCAAGTACATTTAGAATTCTGTACTTCCGTACTTACATATAACTACATTACATCTACACTGTCACTGCAGTATTGATATTTTACTTACCGTAAGTAAATAAAATCACACCCGTGTGAACTGAGTGGTGTAAGGTCTTATATAGCCTGTCTGACGTAATGAAATCATGTCTGACGTAATGAAATCACACCCGGGTGAACAGGGTGAACATAGCAACCATGCTCATTTTTTCTGCACAGACTAACAAAGCCAGTTGTAGGAGTGGTTTACACCACTCAAAAATGAGCGTACGTTTTCCACCACTGATTCTCCCTGATTCAAGTTATTCCCGTTGAGCACAGATGAGCCCTTCTACCTTCAACTTATATCAAGTGAAAATTAAAAGAATGAAGTCACCTAACTCATACTGTAGCCACAGTATTATACATACATTAGATGTGACAAAGGAAGGATGTGTTAAAGGACCACTTCACCACATCTCAACCTATCTTCATATAACAGGTCAAATAGGTCCTCACTAATAATCATTATAAAATGCCACAATTTGTTTCTACTCGGTCTGTGTCTCATAGGAGGGCTGTGGGCAGTTCAGAAATCCGTCCACCAGTGACATCATCGATGGGGAATCCAAGCTAATAGAAACTGCAGGCTTTCTATTCCTGAAAAGTTGCAATGCGAAAATGGAAGCCATCGTTGTCACGATAATAAAAACACAGACTGAGAAAAACATTGTGCCATTTTATGATGATTATTAGTGAGGACCTATTATATGAAGATAGGTTGAAAAGTTGTAAAGTGGTCCTTTTCAGGCCAGTCTGCACCAATGATTTGTGACGCGAATCCTTGCGACCATTATCCAAAATGACAGTTGCAAGGAGTTGCATTGGTACAATTTGATTAACCACTTAAGCCCTATATACTCTGTTGTATGGCAAATAGAGAAAATAGGTCATCTAAGTCAGGGGTTCTCAACGTTTTTGGCCAAATCATTTGAAAATAATTTGGGGACCCCCCAAAATAATTTGGCGACCCCCCCGAGGGGTCGCGACCCACAGGTTGAGAACCCCTGATCTAAGTCACAAATAGGGTCACCTGGGTTAATGTGTTATTATTACCCTTGAGTTTATGAAGCCTTTTCAACACCCATGGGATTATTTTAGATTAGATGGAGGGGGGAATGTTTGCTCTAATTGCTGAGAAGTGGCCAACTTGTAAGTACAATCTACCATATATGTGATTGGGAATTGAATCACAGCTTCTAAATATGTCTTGACATGTTGGAAAAATACAGCCAAAACATGTATTTTTAACTTTCCTTCAGATTTATTTATATTAACTGAAAGAGGGATTGTGTGTTCCACCTAGGTTCACATATTCCATACTATGTGGATTAGAGAATAGAGATTGATTCGGTAACACATCATGCAAAGGTATGTAGGGACTAACAATGTAATTATCTTACTGTGTGTGTGTGTGTGTGTGTGTGTGTGTGTGTGTGTGTGTGTGTGTGTGTGTGTGTGTGTGTGTGTGTGTGTGTGTGTGTGTGTGTGTGCGCGTCTTGTCTTGCCAAATAACATTTTGTGCGTCACAGGGAGGAGAGGGATTAAAGTAACATCAATAAAACAACAATGACGCAAACTTAAAAAAGAGTTTAATTAGAATGTCAGCCTAGGTACAGGAAGATTGGAATGGACAATCATTCTACCACTAGTGGGGAACACATAGCATTGTTAATTATCATGTCTTCGGACTAGTATCTACTCTGAAAAATCAATACAAAAATAACAAAATGTACTTCTGGAAGAGAGCGTTATTTGGTTGCAGTTACTGGGTTGTGTGAATGTTGGCTTCTTGATTGTACTGCATTTTTCAGGCAGGTATCCATTTTTGGTGTGGACAGTTAACCTGAAAACAGAGTGCAACACACGTGAATCTTCAGCACCCATATCAACTGTATGTGCACATTAACAGGAATGCACTGGAATGTAACCAAATGAACAAGATGCAGGGCTCACCTATTTGTCTATGTATTTTTATTTATTTATTTATTTAGTGAATGTGTGGCTCTCCGCTCCACCACGTCCGAATCCTGATAGAGAGAGAGAGAGAGAGAGAGAGAGAGACATTATGTCATGTGAGAATTCCAAACAAATTTGAGGTATTATGTTTCAAGCGGAAATGGGGAGTAGCAAACCCACAACAATGTTTTCCTGACCCCTGTTGCCCTGTGGGCCTCCTTTTAAAAATACATCTGATGGACTCGACACTGAATCAAACACAACCTGTCGCTATAGAAACACCCTGTCCAAATGTAGCCTAGAATGTCAGCTATTGCTCTAATTCAAGATATCTCTAACAGTCTAAAACAACAACAGCTGTATAGATAGGACTGTCAGATAAGCAGTCGTGGAATAAGTACTCAGATACATTAAATAATAATAATAATCTAAATAAAATAATCTAAATATACAAAGTAAACTAACAACCAAAGTTTTTAAATAACTGTAAAGTATAATAATAATAATAATTTGCCTCTGAGATGTCAAAATCAAAGTATTGAAAAATGTAAATACTGAAGTGAACTAAAAAGTACCTCAAATTTGTACAGTAGTTGAGTTAATGTACTTAGTTACTTTCCATCACTGCAGATAAGATTAATTGGAGTGGAGATACTATCATTCCAAGAGTTTGACCCTCATATTATTCTGATGGTCATGTTGATAGGCCAGAGTGAGATAATCCTTTGAGTAACTGTGTGGGAGACTGGGAGTTTGGTGTTATCGGTCTATGGGTGTTATCTAAGCAGAATATTATTCCACACAGCAGGTTGATGAGGTCAGGGATACCCAGATTATTATTTTTTTAATTATCCTGGACTCCATCACAAAATACCTTTTAAACAATATGATAAACTAGAGTCCCACTCTTACCTTTAGGTCCGAACAGTGCAGAGTAGCAGGGGTTGTTACAGTATGGTTTGCCATCATGCTACAAGGAACAGAATAGTATTACTACTACAGTATATTATACTTATAGTACTACTGAAAACATAAAGGCATTTCACAGTATTGGAACGCATATAAGCTATTTATATATCAGCATTTGTTCATAGATTCTAGGCATTTCATTTATTGTTCTATGCTACTTTCTCGTATACCTGTAGTTACCTAGCTTAACTGTGCCTCAGACCTGGAATGGCTTTATTTATGTAGCTGTGCAACAGTTACAGTATGTGTGCTGGTTACACTGCACATCTCATTATACACTGTGTGTGTGTAGTGTACATACATACTGTATGCTTACATACATGTGCCAAATGAGAGTGGAGCTACAGAAACATGTCAGAGGTGTGCGTCTCTCAGGTGTCTTACCTGTGAATGTGAGCCGGCCGAAAGAGTCTTGTTGCACTTCTCACACTTCAGACAGGGCCTGTGCCAGTCCTTTCCCAGTGATGTCACCCTCTCCGCTGTGACAAAGACATGAAAAAATACACCATTAACCACTTAAGAATTTGTACCACAGTGTTGTGCCAATTATTTTTGTGTTCAACTTTTTCAAATTTTGTGAATTATTTTGAACATAATGACACAACCAAAATAGGAACGCCAGGTTGAAAGTGGTTAACATGGACTGAAATATAGTCAAATCACAATACACAGACAATGTACTGTCAGACGGCATTGGTTGTGTCACTGTCCATGGTCAGCCTAAGTCATGAACTCCAGAAGCTATCAGGAATGAGTCTGATCATAAGGCTGTGAGATTTAGCTGATAATATTTATATTCTAGCCTGGTAGTCGCACCAGCGACATTCCTCTCTCCGATAAATTTGAGAACATTGTCTGGGTGTGGTGCTTGAGTGAGTGCGTCGGGTGTGGGGGGGGGGGTTTATAGAGAGGAGGGAGAGTCCCAGAGGAATTTATCCCCCCTCCCCCTTACACCATAAACCCTGATAAAGAATCTCTTTATCTGCGAGGCTGATTTTCACAAACACCCATCATGAGGATCGTAAAATTCCAGGGAGTTGTCGTAGTCATATGTTTTCAGGATATTATACGACCAGATATATTTGAGAGTTTGGCTGACTGTTGACTGCAGAGACTAATCATTATAAGGACAAGCATAAGGCCCAAGCATCTGTATCCATGTGCGTACGTGCATACATGTGTGCGTGCGTGAAGGACTCATACATCAGGCCAAGGCGGTTGACCCAACTAGAGACAGGAAATGCTGAAGCTTCATGTTTTTGAGCACTGAGGCTATTGCTGTCCCATATAAGCTAAAAGCAACAAATCTGTCATAAAGATGTTCAAGGAACACGAAAAACGTTACTGGAATCAGCAGAGATGTGAAAAACACTCAAGGGACGAAAAGACAAATCCATGGCAAGAGGAAATGTGTTATCGGTGAAGTTGTGTATTATGCATAAGTTCAAAAAAGCCTTTTGGTTTCTGACTAGTGCTATTATAATGCCATGCATTACATGTTAAGACCACCATCTATCATGTTATTATCCTTATTTTATCGTAATACACAGAAGATTAGGATATTATTATCCTTGTTTTCTCAAGAAAGATGCATGGATATGAAGGGAGCTATGATTATGGAACAAGCTGGGAGCATTGTCTAGAGTAGACCACTGGGACCAGGCAGGGTCAAGCAGAGTCTCAGGTCGAACTGGTACTGCTTGACATGTTCCAGTACACTGCGGTGGTGGAACGGAATTCCCGACCAAGGCATGCTCTGCACTAATTACTGTACTCCACTTCCAATAACAAGTCACTGTGGTCAGGCAACAACAGGCCCCCCTCTGTCCTGCTTTCAGACACACACACACAGTTGACAGACAGTATTAATCATATTAACCCTGGCATCCCTATTTTGCGCCTGTCATTATAGGCGAAAGTATTCATACTTTGCATCTTCAAAAACTCCTAAATGTAATACAATTAACAGGTTATGCTCAGCTCAAACCTGATCATTTAAGTCTTTTAAGATGATATACCATAGGATCACCTTCTGAACCATTGACAATGTCTACTTGTCTCAATTTTAAATGCTAACCAAAGCTACTGTATATAAAAATGTCTTCCCGCCCTTGTTGGCTGTTGGGTTTGAGCAAACATGGACATATGATGGAGCAGATTGTTTTATGCATGGGCTGTTTTATTTCCCCCCGGTGTTGGGAAGACAAATTGGCTGTGACAAGAGGTGTAAGAATGAGCTGATCTGCTCCTTGCATCAAGTGTTGGAGTATTATGGATCATGTCCAGTATACACACACCACTATATCCTGTCCAATGGGGAAAAAAGAAAAAGGAAACAAGACTATAATGGGAAAGTTGTTAATGGAAGAGCGTTCGGAATCCCCCAAAATAATTAGGATGGCACCTGGATAGTTCCATGGAATAAGAGTTTTCTCCATTTTTTGTTTCTTTTTTAAAGATTTTTTAAAGAAAGGATATAAATCGCCCTTCACATGATATGTAATATATGGCTGAAACCATATACCGTATCACTGAGTTGATGAACTTGAGTTTTTTTTCTTTCTTTTTCTTTTTTTTCTTTCTTTTTCTTTTTTTATGTGAATCGTAGGAATGTACATGGGAAACAACTTAAATACTTTTGTTGTTCCTCGTCTGTCTCATCTATCTATCTATCTATCTATCTATCTATCTATCTATCTATCTATCTATCTATCTATCTATCTATCTATCTATGTATCTATCTATCTATCTGTCTATCTGTCTATCTGTCTGTCTATCTATCTATCTATCTATCTATCTATCTATCTATCTATCTATCTATCTATCTATCAATCTCTCTTCAGTGTATGTGGCCAATAGTCCAAAGGCAGTATGTGGACTTGCATAGTTTCCAGTGAGATTTGGGAAGCAGCTTTTATTGCCTTCTTGCCCGCTTCAGCCACGCTGGAAAGCACGTTCCAAGCCCTCATCATTGGACGAGGCAGGCAGGCAGGCAGGCAGCAGTAGCATGATTGTTTCCATCTGAGAGCATTTCAGTTACACCAAAACAAAGAGAGAAAAGAGAGCAGGGTGGTGCGGTGTGGGGATGTGAGGTGTCGTGAGGTGACATCCTCACAGGAAACAGTGTGAGTATGTCAGGTTCCTGCAGCTTGAGGGGGTGAGGCTAATTACATGGGGCCGGTTACAGTATAATAGAGCAGGTCTTGGACGGGCTTTGCTGCACACTGCTGTGGACATCTGGAAAAGCTGAAGGGTTAACGATTTCACTGCCCTTGCAGTTTGGCTCAGCCACCGAAATCAGAGGATGTGTGTTAAACGTGTTGTTGATGGTTATTGATGCAGACATTTTCTGCCCTCAAATCCATGGACGGACATAACGCATTGCCATCATTATGCTCATCTATGCTCTCAATCAAGAAGCACGGTTTTAGCCATTTGAGCCCTATTTTATACTTCAGCTAGCCAATTGTGGAACATTTCTGAAAGAAATCTGAAAAACGCTGGGATGCCAGAGTGAAGTGGACTGAAAGGAAACTGATACTCAGCATCACAGTATAGCCTAAAGAAAACAAAGTATTGTTTTATTGCACTTTTGCCCTGAACTATTTTACACATAGGCCTAAGTGCACTTTCTCCTGTCACATGATACAAAAAAGGCTTTGCTTGTTTTGGCCAACAGGGTACATTTCATCCACGAAAAAGAAGAATGGAAACGATGGGTCCCAAGCCACAGGGTCAATTCATCTGACTGACAGTCCAAAGCCACAGCTCATATAAAATGAGGCTTTGAAGGCTTGTACTATACTGCTCTGTGTCTCCGGAGATGCGTTACTCTCTTATGCTACCGCAGCACTGACAATGTGACAAATGGACCTCGTCCACATGAAATGGACCTCGTCCTTTCTTCCCCAGGTGCCCTGATCACTCCCATACAGGGTGTAGGCTACAGATGGAGCCATTTATACTCTCAGAGCTACAAATAGATAAATGAACTGAGGATTCCAGACTTAAAGCTGCTATCTGGAAGTTATTTAATGGAAACATTATGTTTTACCAATCTGTATGGCAGAGTATGTTAATAATACAAATATAACTAGGAGAACATCTGCAGTGGATTAAATGATAAATAAATGTATCATTGGATTGGATGGAGGTGGTCTCATGGAGGTTACTCATCCATTGTGAAAGTTGAGTAATGTTGCTGTTCATTACAAAGCATGAATGACCGAAAACAAAAATGAGTATGAAGTTATAATTGAGAAAAGTTGAGTAATGTTGCTGTTCATTACAAAGCATGAATGAAATGAAAAATATAAATGAGTATGAAGTTATAATTGAGTACCACAGACGAAAAACAGTCTAAGTCCAAATTTCAGACTGACCCCTCCACGAAAAGGCCTCGTTGTCCTGAACCCTTATCTATCATTTATATATTATGGATCAATAGTGTGGACTTAGACTGTTATTCGTCTGTGGTACTCAATTGACAAAAAATATATATTTAACTTTTTAACCCCCCCTAAAATCGCCTATGGTGTGGGGTAGGTAGGACAACTACTGGTTGACAAGTAGTATTGCCTGAAGCTCATAAGCACAGGAGGATTGGCATCTCTCATGCAGGAAACAAGGGATGGAATCCCAGGTAGGACATTGACATACTGTCATACAGAATGAATGAGGCATTATTGCAGTTTAAAGACATTTTACTTCCTCTCCCCATCTTGTATTTTCTTTCCATGTAAAACTTGTCACTCATAAAGCAGTATAGCTATAAATCAACAATTCCCTGAGGGTAACCGTGAACTAACCTTCACCTCAGAGTCCAGACCAGTTAACAAGACAATCTATAAACATCAGCACACTTTCATAAAAGGTAGTAGCCTAGTGTTAGCTTTTAATCTATCAAATTTTATGTTTGTCTGCAAAAAATGTTTTGATCTGCTACTGCCTGCAAGCCCGGCATGTCTTGGCCAGCACATTCTTGTATATATTTTTTGAATCTCACTGAGTGAGGCTCCATCCTGGTAGGTTAAATAAAATAAATAAAAACAACTAGGCTATAATTCAAATAATGCTTTAACCAGATGAAACATTTTTTAATCATTTCTGGTATTTATTTATTATAGACCATAAATATGTCTTTTCTGAGAAGAAACGAAAGTATACTCTATTTCACCAGCAGAACAATATTGGAGCACATTCCTTAATTCTGTTTAGGCCGATACAATTTCTTTTTTATAGGCTGTTTTGAGATACCATTGAGAATTATTTTTTAACTAGCATTTCTGGTATTTATTTATTATAGACCATAAATATGTCTTGGTTTTTGAAAAGCTTGTTATCAGGAAATAGCCCTGATAGCATATTATAGCATATTAACTCTGCAGTTGTTGAATGCATAGTTCTGCTTCTGCACATCACTCAAAGAATATCAACAACACATTCATTGCTTAGAGGAACTATATAGCAAGAAAATATATCAATCAAAGAGAGAGAGAGAGAGAGAGAGAGAGAGAGAGAGAGAGATAAAACAAAATCTTACCAAAGTAAACTTCCTTGTCGCACTTTGGACACTTGGGCATTTTGCAGTTTTATGTGTGGTAAATGTCCAGAAGAGAAATGATCCTTAAAAATGAACAAAGTAGCGACCCTGCTATCCCACCTGTTACAATGACCACGCCTTGTTCTGAAGTGCAGATGTGCGTGCAGCTTCTCCTATTTATACCACTCAGGAAATAGTCGTGCTCAGTCAAGCTTTTTTTCTTCCCTTTTTCTGAATAGAGGGAGAGGCTTGACTCAGAGAGAGAGAGAGAAAGAGAGAAGGGGGGGGGGTTGTGTGTGTGTGTGTGTGTGTGTGTGTGTGTGTGTGTGTGTGTGTGTGCGTGCGTGCGTGCGTGCGTGCGTGCGTGCGTGCGTGCGTGTGCGTGCGTGCGTGCGTGCGTGTATAGAGGAAGACAGACTCACTACATAGCCTTTACACCACACCAAAACACCACAGAGTGAAAGCACATCTGTCAGTAATTTAAGAACTTCTATCATTCACTATCAGTCACTCACTGTATGGGTCAATTTGTACACATTCCATTAACTCTGTTTGGCTGCCTGTGTATAGGCTTTCTGCCATGGCTTTGCTTTGCAGCATGACACCTGAAACCTCAGTCAAATAATTAGGCCTACTAGTATGGTGTATTTCACGCTCTGCTCTACCCCCTAATCTTCATAAGTAGTTTTGTAAAATGTCACCAAGGGAGTTAATTATTCTTTTGTGAAAGCCTTTATATTATTTAGGCTACACCTCTGCTGCCTTTGGGTAGCTTCATTACACCTTCCCAGAACAAAGTGAAGAAACCACAGGGAAAATAATACATTTGATGTTATTTATCAGCAGTGATGTCTTATCATTTATATGCATAGGATCACAGGAATATCTTATATTATTCTTATATTGACATAGCACCCTGCCTCAGGCCCTTGCAGTCTTGTATCCGTGGCGTGTAGGTAGGTCTATCTGGGAATCTCTAACGTTATTATAATGTCGCAATAAATGTAATGCAGTATTTATTCACACTGTAAACGCCTATAAAGATGCTGTTCTTTTCTTGAAAGCACAGCTGTGTTCTTAACTGTATGTATTACCTGGATTGCCCTCAGCTAGAAACTGACACAAGCAGAGGAGCTCCCCTTTGGCTCTGTAATTATCTCTGTTTGAAATATGAGCAGTGGTGGAAGAAGTACAGACAAGTACTCAAATACTCTGAAGTAGAAGGCTTGTGTTCAAATTTGTACAAAAACATTTGCATCAAAATATAGTTAAAGTAGGCCTACCAAAGTAAGAATACTAAATACTGTCAAATGTATAGTATAAAATAATTGGTTAAAGGACCACTTCACCACTTTTCAACCTATCTTCATATAATAGGTCCTCACTAATAATCGTGATAAAATGGCACAAATCTTTTCTACTCGGTCTGTGTCTCATAGGAGGGCTGTGGACAGTTCAGAAACCCGTCCACCAGTGACATCATCGATGGGGAATCCAAGCTAATAGAAACTGCAGGCTTTCTAGTCCTGAAAAGTTGCAATGCGAAAATGGAAGCCATCGTTCTCACGATAATACAAATCTAAACATTTTTTGTAAATAAATCTTGTTTAAAAAAAATCTGCCTAACGATGATGTCACTGGTGGACGGGTTTCTGAACTGCCCACAGCCCTCCTATGAGAAGCAGACTGAGTAGAAAAGAATTGTGCCATTTTATCATGATTATTAGTGATGACCTATTATATGAAGATAGGTTGAAAAGTGGTGAAGTGGTCCTTTAATGGCAATGCATTTTTGGGAATAATAATGGAAATCTGCAAAGTAACTTTTAACTAAAGGTGTCAAATAACTGTAGTTGAGTAAAAAGTTAAAACTACAATATTTGCCTCTGAGATGTAATGGAGTAAAAGTATAAAGTGTTGAAAAAAGGAAGTAAAAATACAACTAAAGGTTGTACTTAACTACAGTACTTGAGTATTACAGTATCCAAGTACTAGTTACTTTCCACCACTGATAATATGATATTCCACACGTCACTGCTGTCCAGCTGAATGGTTAGCCTACCTGGTGATACTTGTACTGTAATCCAAGGTGCTTGCTTTGTCCACATTGACACTGATTGTGGAGGCAAACATCCATGTTCTAATGTACTGGGCGGGATATAAGTGAGGCGATACGCTTTTTATTTATTTACTTTACTATTACATGCTCCTTCCGTTTTAAAGTACCTTGACATTATGGAACATGCTATAGAAATTATTACTTGTTGTTATGACGAGTTATTAGTTCAAATTGCAGTACACGGTCAGATCCTCAGTGTTAATGTATCCATTTGTAACTCATTTGGTTACGATTGGAAACTCTCAGTGTTAACGCTGAGGTTTACAGCGTAACTTAACCTTTAGGCTTGGCCATGGGCCAGAACCGCTCATAAAATCAGTGAACAGCCTAGCAACCATGCATCCACCCACCCATGTGATGATACTGTAGCAAACCATGCATGGCATGATGTCATATACGTGATGCGTTTGGCACAGAGACAGTGTTTTGACTTCCAGCTCACTCAATCCATTTTGAGTCCCGCCTCTTCACGCAATTATTGCAACGCTAGCTGATCACACCCACGTTCCAGGGAACACACTCTATCAATGCACTGCAGTTCAAAGGGTAAGCTTAGGTAACTGTGTGTGTGATAGAGCACACACCTGTGTGTGTGTGTGTGTGTGTGTGTGTGTGTGTGTGTGTGTGTGTGTGTGTGTGTGTGTGTGTGTGTGTGTGTGTGTGTGTGTGTGTGTGTGTGTGTGTGTGTGTGTGTGTGTGTGTGTGTGTGTGTGTGTGTGTGTGTATATTTATGGTTCTAAAGCTGTGCACACAGCCTGTACACGATACATACACGCCTCAGGTTCAGGATTCAGGTAAAAACGTTATTATCCTGGGTAAGGACAGGGTCAGGGTGCAGAAGGTAGTGGTATATACTGTCATGGCACACCCCAAACCCTGCATGGGAATTCAATGTTATTATATGATATCAACACTCGTTGCTATGGGCTTCCGGATATTTTGACTGGCCGTGCATATTATTTAAGACTCATTGAGCTGTCAGACTGGTAGTGAATATGGCCCTACCTGTTCACTGCTCATCATGGCACCAGTCCAATGTATCTGGGCCAGCACAATATTCATGGTCCAACACTTTGTGGCCTCCATGTTTCCTCGGCAGTTCATTTGTTTACATACTGTAGAAGATTAAGACAATAACTGAAAAAAACGTTGGGGGAAAAGGGACATATAATAAAAAAAGGGAAAAAAATAATTTGGTGGCTGCTAAATCTGTCTTGAGAGATTAGTGGAGACTGGAGAGAGACAGTAAACAGGAGAGAGGGAGAGAGAGAGAGAGTAGGGGACTAACATGCAGCGAATGGTCTGGCCAGCCGGGAATCGAACCAGGGACTCGCTGTCAGGCATTAGAGCATTGGTCACCCGCAGGAAAGCCATAATCTATCTGCACTTTATAGCCGTCTCATGATCAGAGCAGTCCTCTATGTTACTGTTGTGATATTAGCCCATGCACAGTACATCTTAGTCTTTTTATACAACATTTAAAGAGTCTCTGTTACTGTCCTGGAGTACTCTCCCTCCCCCTTGTATCCATCGCTCACTTTCTGGCATCACAGTTGAAGTGAATGTTAATCACTCACCTAATCTCCTAATCACAATAATCATAGAACAGATATAACTGCATAGTACATACAATATACACACAGAGGATACACAAAACAATCATAGGACAGATATATTGTTTTGTTTTGTTTACACTTATGTATGCAATAATGTTTGATGTGGTTAAAATCTGGCTAATTGTGTTTAGTAGGTTCAACTGCTTCAGTTTGAACTAAGTGGGGAAGGAACACATTAACACTGCAGTATTACCTCCATTTTTGTTTGAGAGTTGGATTTCATAACTCTAGCTTGAATAAACCGACTACTTTCACCATGTGACACTTTCACATGTCAATGATGAAGTATTAAATAGGGTTTAAGTCGTTGAATTGCTGAAGGAACAAAAGACTTGGCTAAACTTGGCTGTTCTTATTTTCTTTGCCCTGGTGGCATAGTTGGAACATGTAGAGGGTGAGTACTAGTAGGGTCACTGATGATGCAATCAGCCATAATCAGAATGAGGTCTTTGCACAGCTGTGCGACTAACATCTGGTCACACCCAGAGCCATAGAGTAAGACAGAGTTACGCAAACTCCGTTCACTTCATGGGGCCAGTCCAATGCGGCTCTTCTACATAAACTTCTATTGGTTTGTCCCTAAGTTTACGGAATGAATTGGAGTCTATGGGCTCGCGTGAGTACATGAACCACGTGACCGGGCTGTTTTCTGCCCCCTCAATATCGCAACTCTTCTATTAGATGGATCTGGTCACACCCAATAACCCTACACGCTTCATGTCAAGGACCCCCAAATTGACACTAATTATCCTGCGGACCCCCATTTGTAAAGATGTTCCAGGGATGTTCCAGGGATGTTCTCTTATGCATGGGGGCATGCATAAGAGAAGATTTGTATGACTCTAAGCAGTGATTCTCAACCATTTTAATTTCAAGGACCGCCAGGGCCTGCATTAGGCTACGGATCCCTATTTAATGCCATTTTTATATCTCGACCCCGATTTATATTGTAAAATCAATGTTCATTTAACAGTGATTTGTACACTCTCTACTCTCAGAGTTACAGACCCTTAAGGGTCCATTTGGTTCCTTACTATCATTTAGCTGGGGACCCGCCGGAACCCACTTTGGGAACCACTGCTCTGTAGCATTTCTATGTAATTTGTAAAACAGTTACAAGATATAACGATCAACATTAAAAAACTGAGCAATTTCCGTATAAGAAATTATATTTGCTGTTGCAGTTTGAACTTCAAAGTCGTATATTCTTTGAACATCAGCTGGTCGTCTTCACCTCGTCACAGATGCAAACGCATTCACAACCAATAGCTCACCACCATACTTTAATCTTATTGCCATGGGAACCAAACAAAGAGCTCTCAATAGGCCATTGTATGATGATAAAACACAGACCTTTGGTCCTTTATCTCCCCAGTGGTGTGGAAGAGAGCAGCCTGAGAATATATAGCTTCACTTATTGGTCCCTTGACTTGCCTTTTTTTGTTATCTCTAAGTTGGATTTTTATGTGTTTCAAAAGTGCTAGACCTATTTCTGCTTCTATTTTGTGGGGGAAATGGAATGTCAGTTGAAAACCACAAATACCAAAGCCATGGCTCCCATAGTCCAGGACCATTTGTAAACTGTCCAAGTTGAGGATTTGTGACTGAAAGGCAAGTTCCCAAAAAGATCTAGTTGGGTGAAAAGCATGCTGATTGCTCCAGAGAACCTTGGATGAACAGGGTGAAAGAATTGCTGCATCCATGTATGAGTGCAGATTTGAGCATTGCTGCATCCATGTTCACTCAATTTAGCATCTAAAAGAATTATATGTGAGTGGCTGGTAATAGCTTAGATAGATTTATGTGGCCACACTTTTCCTGAGTCACACTAGGTAGACTCACAGCTAGGTGTGACTCACTGTGATTACACAGTTACATACCCCAAAGGATAAATCAGCCATTCCCACACACCCCCATCAGGGCTCTATACAGGGACCCTGCTTTTCCTCCTCTACATTTAATATATTTTCAGAAAATAGCCAATCTACAATCTCACAACGCATCTTGTAGATCTGCTGAATGTGTGCACCAGAATGTTCATGTGGTTAAGCCAAGAACCGTGCTGTTGTCTGCCCCCTGCAAGTGGGCACTTGCTATAATAGGTTTCCACTGTCATTACCAGCAGACCTTTTCTGACGGAGGGACTCTCCAGAGTTCACTGGGATAGTTAAATTGCCTCGAATCAGGTCAGTGCATGAGCAGCTCAGTCAAAGTGCTCATCTATCCCAGTGCCACCCAGGTGGTTATGAGGGCCACACGGTGCCATACTCTGCCCTCAGATCTGGGGTTTTATCTGGGCTGTCTTCCAGACAGAGAGGTTGCCACCTGTTTTATCACGACTCTCTCCCTGTAATTAGATCTCTGAATGATCAGTCCTATGCCGCCCTTGAGTTCATGATGGCTATGGACTGGAGGTTTGAGGTTAGTGTCGTATACGCCGCCCTGGAAAGCTTAGATGTACAAGTCTACCAGCATTCAGTATGTAGAGTGACGTCTTGGTTACAAACACACACACACACATGCGCGCGCACACGCACACACACACATGCACGCACGCACGCACGCACGCACGCACGCACGCACGCACGCACGCACGCACGCACCCTCCTCTTTGAAGTGTGTAAAGCCTGATTTATACCTAGTTGCATGCTGGTGGTCACACACCAAAAATACACATTGTGAGTTTGTAGATTGGCTATTTTTGGTGCACGACACGTACGGCACGTATCCAAGTATAGTTCAGACAAAATCAGTGCTACACAGCAGTAGTAGACTCAGACAGGTTTTAAATCAGTGCTACACAGCAGGAGTAGACCCAGACATGTTTTAAACCAGTGCTACACAGCAGTAATAGACCCAGACAGGTTTTAAATCAGTGCTACACAGCAGGAGTAGACCCAGACATGTTTTGTTTTTTGCGACTATCCATCTACAGGGGCTTTTCTGTTCCTGTCATCCTGTTCACACCAAGTCTTTATCTGATTGCCCAGCCTACACGGGGACTTCCTGTAAGAGAAAGCCACGCCATCGCTCCAGTTGCCAGGGAAGAAGACAGACAGTACAACATCAGATTCAGTCATAGAGAAGACAGGGAGGGACAGAGAACACATCATCACAGTCAGGCTAGGGCAGGGACCATATAGTAAAGACATCATGAAAGGGCAGGGACAGAGCCAACAACATCACAGACAGAGAGACAGGGTGGAGTGAGAGAGATGGGCAAGATGGGGTGAGATAGCACCGATCTTGCGCAAACTTGTTCTTGTTGCGTCTTAAAGTCATAACAAGAGAGACGACTGTGCATGTTGTACCATTCAGCTATTCTCAAATCCTGAAAATACAGTATATCAATTTATTTTTATTTATTTTTTACATTTCTGCTGAACTCAACTCTGAAGGCATACACTACAGCCCCGTTAATTTTGCTAGTTTTTTAAATTTGCAAGTCTGTGGGAAGAAAGTCTGAGTCAATAAGCATGAAAATTACAGTATAGTATAGTATAGCATCACATTCAAACTTGCTAATGATACTAATACATTTCCTGCATGTGAAAATAACCTCTGCAGGCACGTTTTAGCTGAACCAGTACTGTCTAGGGTTGTGGTATCCATGTTGGAACTGCAATTATCCACACTGATGGATCACACTGTGCAGAGGAATGAGAGTGCAGAACCCAAAACAAACAAACATGAACTTGTGATTAGGTAATGAGGGAGTGAATTAAAACAAGCTGTGGCAGGGTGTAGGTCATCAGCCTTACAAATGCCTTGACAGAAAAGAAGAATGACTGACAGGCATGGGGCCTGGGAATCCAACATGGTTGACATACGTAGACCATGCAGCATTTTTTTTTTAAATAAACTGTAAAATAGATTTTCAGTTTTACAGGATATCCCAAACATATTTGTGATGTATTTCCAATATCTACAATATATTTGAAAAACGTGTTTTTGGCATTGGCCTATAAATGTTCTTTTCTTTATGGGGTAGGACGGTAGGTCATCAGTCGTACGGAAATAATTCAATGATGGGAAGTTTGGGAACAGTGTAAGGAAGAGAGGCTTGAAAGGCCTGAAAGACGGACATGATGCAGACAGACCATTACCTCAGAGATGGTGGCAGTTGTATAAGCGTGGGCATGGTGTCTTTCAAGTTGAGATACTGTCACCAATGGCGAGTGAGAAGAGGAAGTGTCTCAGTTTCACAAGTTACATGCACACACACACGCAAACGGGTGTGCGTGTGCACACACACACAGTCACACACACACACACACACACACACACACACACACACAAACACACACACGCGCGCACGTGTGTACATGCACATTTGAAATGTTTATTTATGTCCGCATAATCAGAAGTACAGGAATTGTACAAAGGACATAAACACTGCCAGTGCAGTCAGACAATATGGGAGAACAGCCAGTTACAAAGTGCATATAAGGCAAACATTGCTACATACAGTATAGTATATAGTATATACTGTACAGTCACAGTTTTCTATTTTTCACATCTTTTTTTGTGCTTTTCGTGAGTGACACTCAGCAGGGGTTGGCTAAGAGCCTACTGTATATGATACTTAACCACTAGGCCATCGGTGCCCCCAGATTGTTACAGTTGAAAGCAGAATTCATCTTTTGAGCAGTACCAGTAAGCACATTTATGGGCGTCGTTACTAGATTGGCATTAGCAGGTGGCCTGATTAAAGCAGATCAGCTCCAGATGGTAAAGGACTAAAGGTTGACTCAATGGAATTCAGACAGGATACTACCAGACTGTGTGTGTAATGATGCATAAGTGCCTTAGGCACATGAGACCACAAGTTCAGACGACTAATGTGATATTCGGACAATGTCCTCCTTTCATATTCTTTCTTGTGGATTAAATCTTGTTGAACATTCTACCAAAACATAATGGACTCTTTTCCAAGATCGCCAGGTTGAAGTTGGAAAGTATATCATGGCATGGGCTGGTCCAGTGACGCCATCGCAGGAAGCGTGACCCATGCCAACAGACTGTACGTGGCCTACAGGTAATCACGCTGGTAAAAGCACCTGCTTTGCTACTGTACATGTGCTGGCGGTTGAATAATCTGTTCCCTGTTGGAGGTTGCACGCGCATACATACACACCATAGGCGCGTGCGCAGCCGTGTACACACACACACACACACTATCTGCTCTCCTTTGATCTCCTATTACAGTACCTCAGACTCCAGATCAGTTTCCTGTGATGATGTCATTTCCTGTGTGATGTCATTTGAGTGTGAAACACTGCAGAATCATGTGGTTGCTGGGTTGGGTTCAATAATGCTTGGTGGGGTGATTATCAATATTGAGTCTGAAGAAGTCAACCCTGACACACCTTGTGTTGTTAGTCAGCACTAACACGTCTGTCATACTAGTACAGAGCATAAATTATAGCTGAACTAATTAGGTAAAGAGGATACGTGGTATGCCCTAGTAGTTATGGGTTAGGTCTCAGGCTTGATTCCCCAAAAAGGATTGAGTCAGGCAGCAGAACCCCTGATTCATAGAGCCCACCGTTACTGTGTTGATAACAGCAACATCACCAGATTCAAGCTGGAGACTTATGTTTTATACCGCCTAACCTAAAATACCTTTCATGCTCTCTGTATGCTCATTGGTAGCCTACAGCCCTACAGGTTCTGCATGCTAAAATCTTCTTCTGTTGTCCGTTCGGCTTCCTCTGTGGTCACCATAGTAGCCAAACTAGCCATATATGTATGAAAATCAGACCTGTCTGAAGTGAGTGGTGCTGTACTGTACTGTACTGTACTGTACTGTACTGTACTGTACTGTACTGTACTGTACTGTACTGTACTGTACTGTACTGTACTGTACTGTACTGTACTGTACTGTACAAGCCCTCTTCCCTGGCCTGTGTGTATCTGTGTGTTAGGCTGTGCAACAGTGACACTTGGTGGTGAACAAACGCTATAACGCTATTTCCGTGCTCGGACACAGCCAGGGACACAGGGACAGATACACTTTTATATGTATATATTATGTAAATATATACAATTCAGTGCCTCTCAGTTGGAGAAACATTGAATTTCATGTAGATATAGCATTTTTTGTTACAGTTACTCAAGGGATATGGGATACTTTGTAGAGTTAGAGTTTTGTGACTCTGTTAGAGTGAGAAACTCACCAAAACAAAGTATCCAGTCAATGAACCTTCATCACAATAGGATGTTGACAATAACTATGCAGAATCTGAGACATACAGATTGAAATACTGTATTATTATGAGGTTTGTTGTTATTTTCTATTCTTTTGGCATTTTTAAGCGCATTTATGGTATTTCTAAACAGTCGGACTATGGTTCGCAATGACGTACATAAAGACTTTTGCCTTAAACATAATGTCACTTTGTTCTTGCTCACATATCTGTAGAGAGATTATTATAACATTACATCATCAGAGAAGCTAGTGTTCGTGCAGCTTTCATCAGGTTGTATGCCCCGGGTGCAGACCACTTTGCTCTCATATCCTCTGAGCTTCACCACTTTTCCAGCTCACGCCTGTGTTTTTATACATGTGTTAATAGTGAGTGAATGAGGTGACTACAACAGGTATTGTTGGAGTCGTGGGGTTTATGGATGCTAGTTCTCTAGAGTCGGACAAATACTTTTCTTGCATAGTCTCATCTAAAACATTCCAGAGTCCTCCTGCAAGAAGGCAGAGAATAGTTTTTTGTGTTTGATTTGGACTGTTTGATTTGCGTTTCACATGTGGCACACAGTCAAAACAAATACACATGTTATTATATGTACACACGCACACGTTCACGCTCACACACTTGCACATAGGCTACTCGTGTGCAACTTTACACTGTTGCTGTAAGAACAGGTCAAACATACATTTGAATCGTGAGAATTACATTATTGTTAAAAAGGAAAAAGTCCCAATTTTTAATGGCATTCAAAGCAAAACATCCTGCAGGCATTTCCCATTCAAATTATGCTATGAAAACCATTTGGAGTAAGCTAGCTATAGTTCAAAGCATCCCACCCTGCCCCACTAAACTATTGTCATTAAGTCTCATTTAACGGCTCAGACCTGGCAGGGACACAAGTATTTGTTGCAACAACAAAAAAAAGCTCAAACAAATAAACATTGCAGTGAAACTGAAATTTCCTTAGCAACTGGTAAGTATTTGTTTGCATCCTCTTGCCATGGCAACCAGTTTCCTCAATAACAGGAAATTGAAAAAGCAGTGTGTTTTTGAGGATGCCGTGTTGCCACTTCCTTTTAAGTCTTTTTCGCTTCTTTAAAGTCAATGATGTCAAATATACTTGTAAAGAATGAACTTGGGACCAAATTCAGTACTTCAGTGTTTTACAATGTGACAAAGACAGAGTGTTGCATATTATCTATGTATCAAATCAAAATAAATGTTTGAGAATTTGTCTCCCTGTATGAAAAGTTACTTCATTAGTGAGGTATCCTCCAATCAATGTAAGAAAAGGAAATACAAATTAAAATGATTTGCAGGTTTTGTCATTGACATTGGATCTGCTGTATTTTGTAAAATATTTGTAATACTTAAACGCTAGCATCCCTATTCTGTAGGGAATATTCACAGAAAATAGCTGATGTAGATCAGCTATTTTCTCGCGTACAACACTATGCAGATAGGCTACTTTCGGCAAAGAGGGGGAAAAAGAGCAGCTATAGTACAGAGTCTACCCCGGACAAGTTTATTAAGTGTAGAAGATATGTGGTTAAAAAGTAGGCTGTTCAGTCAGACATGCCTATGGTAGGTCTAAGAAAACTTTATCCATCATAAATCGGCAAATAAATCTGTATGAATTCTCCAACAAAAAGAATTAGCCTGCCACTTTGGAAAAAATCTTGCCCAAAGTGTCCAACTGTCCATATATCACTGACATGTGGTTTTGGAAGCCAGTATCCAGTCTCACAGACTCCCCTTGAGCACTCACTGTGTTCATATTTAGACTCAGACTCCCCTTGAGCACTCACTGTGTTCATATTTAGACTCAGACTCCCCTTGAGCACTCACTGTGTTCATATTTAGACTCAGACTCCCCTTGAGCACTCACTGTGTTCACTGTGTTCACTCACTGTGTTCATATTTAGGGAGATAGATTTGTCTGTACATGAATGCTTTTCCATTGTACTATAACCTACTGCACATAACTTTACCAACATTTGTTATATGTTGGACACGAAGATTCATAATTCACCCTTAACTCTAACTCTATGGCTCTGAGTCTAGATCTTTCCAACAGCTATGTAACCCCCAGCCATCCCCCCCCCCCCCCCCCCCCACACACACACACTCATCTGATTGCTAACAGAACATGCCTTGTGATAAACCTAAACTCTTTGTCAACATACTTGTGTCAACATTGCTGAACTCTTGCGTGCTTATAGAATGCTGTGATGTTTGTGAAGCTTTAAACCACACAAAGCTGTGCTGACAGAAGATTGAACATCACCTGGTCATCACTCAGGCTAAGGCTACCTTGAACAATACAGCAATAACACACAAGAGGTCATTCTTTATTGGGATTACAACCATGATGTAATGTAGAAGAATGACTGTTACTTGCATATCTGGTTAGCACAAGAGTTGACAGAGTTTGTTTGTTTGATTATATTGATTGAATGCTTTATTAACAAATGTGTTAACAGTACAGGTAGTACAGTTCAAAGGTTATGCTAAAAGGATAACACATAAAGCCCCAGGGGGCTTGTTTCCATTTGGTCCATTGTACTCAATTTATCAGTAATACACTACAATACACTATAGTTTACATTGTAGTGACTACAATACAATAAAATACATGGTGATAGAAAACTCAGTAGCACTGTGCCAAGGTATATTTACAGAGAAAGGAGAGGCAGGGGGCAGAGGATGCTACCAAGGTGTTCAATGGAGTTAAACTATACTATGCTAAATTGTATTTTAATAAGGCCAGCCATTCTTTTAGGTTAGTTCTGAGTCGGGTAGGGAGTCAAGCTCTTTTAATGGGTTCTGGTAGGGTCTGTAACAAAATACAGGCACAGTTAGCTTTGCGGGAACTGTAAGCGCCATCGGGCTGCATCTTTGTCCAATCGAATTGCTCGCCTGAAGCTATACTCGTTCAACACTATTCTTTAGTTTATGGTCTATGGTTTAATAGAGCATCCTAGTAGAACACCAACTGCTCCATTGTGGCTTCCTTGTTTTATGCTGAAACCCACTTCAGCTTTTTACAATACCACATAAACCTTAGATTCTTAGAGTAGCGGTGCTGGAAGTCATTAGCTAAATGGGCAACCAGCTTTTTGAAAAACGCCAACCTTGAAATGATGGCGTTTTGCATTCGTTAAGTAGATGACTCCAATTTTCCACAATTGCACCAGTGCTCTGTGGCCCTCTGTGGGAGACCCAGGATCAACGAGAACTCTGACTGATGCTGAATCATACATAGGGAACAACCAATAAATATAAATATTCTCCACATACTTATGTTTTGTATGGGGAGGGAGCTTCTTCCATCAGACAAGTTATTAAAAACACACAGTTCTTCTTTTATTTGACGGCCTCCAGGACATACGAGTCAGTAATTCAACTCTGAGCATTCTCAGCCCTGCAGGTGTTTCCAGTTCACTGTAAACAGAAACCACACACGCATGCACAGTTCTTCCATAAAGCCAGATCCTTATAGTAGATTAAAATACCGTTCCCTCGGAGGTGTCAGATCGTGTCTGACCGTGAACCCTGTGATTTAGCACTTACTGTACCAACCGGCTTTCCCTTCGGTACCCCAAAAACCTCAACATGTTAGGCTTTCCGGACATTATTAGCGTATTTTTGGCCATGATACTGAGCTCATGCTGCTTTATAACAGTGTTAATATCCTGTTAGAGGTTTGAGAAAATCTTTTGTGAGGTCATATATATTTTGTACATGCATGTAAACACAGGATTTTCCTCATCCAAAAGTAATTTGTCACTTTTAACGACTGAATGGGCCTATAGTCTCACCTCATTGACGCCTTCTTTGACTTGATCAACAAAATGTGGACTGTAAATCCTCCTTGTGCAATGTTTGAGCTACACAGCCTGCGAGCCAAGATGTGTGTGTGCCAATTGGCCTAAGGCTGAGATAGGCTATATTTCATGGCCAGACTCTCAGGGGGCAGACTTTGATCTGTCGTTTTTGGTTTCCAATGTTTCAAACAATGTTTTGAAGAGTGTTTCAAAAATGACATCAGCAGGCTTCTGTTTCAGAGACTGCTGCCTTGACATTTTTGTTTTTTTGTCGTAGATTCGCAACGAATCCTGTGGTCGCCAATGACTTTGCCAGTCTAACTCTCTGCCATGCCTATGATATGGCTAATGATACATACCGGTACTTAGAATTTTACCAAACGGACTAGATTTAATTTACAAACAGTTGAGAGTAATAACCAATGTAATTTATAAAACACAATAGATAAAATGGTCATATATCAAATGATAACAAAATACTAGGGTAGGAGAAAGGCTTAGTGTTAGGCAGAAAAGTAATATTAGTACAGATCCGCTACTGAAGTGATCATACTTTTATTTTCATTAAACATTAACGATGTTCTCTGTATGATTTACTGCACCATAAGGAGGGGTTTATACAATATGCTCACAAGGCCAGTAGGTCCCCTCGAACAGGCCTGGAAACTGCTCCTAGCTTTACAGAAAGCCAATGTTTGGAATGGCCACTGCCCACTACTCCTAACAGGCAATTGCACCGTGGTTTTCTTTTGATTCTTTATATAGCTTCATGGTTCGTTTCATTCTCAGCTAAGATGTGCATTTAAGTCTTCAATCCTCATCAAATGTAAGGTTTGTAAGGTTACGTTTTCGGTGAATATGCCACGAAAAACCCTGCTGCAAATCAGTCACTGTTAATGGTTCACAAACTGCAGGAAATTGCATGCTTTTCTTGTGCTTCTACTCGTAACTTAAGTCATGCAAGGGACAGCCAGTAGCAATGGTGACCGACCGTGCAGTAGAAAACATACACAGGCTCACCACGTCATGGTTATTAATGATTCATTAAGTTACTCTTAAATCATAAATATTTATGACTTGCAAAAATAAAGAATGAGGTTTGCATGTTTTACTTATGACCTAATGTAATACAGTATTTAAATCTTAAAATAGATTTGTTCGAGTCTGTTAGGGGAGTGTGATGGAATGCCATTTACCCGATGGCACAGAAATCCATACATCATCTACCTAATATTCTCTGCTATTTAGAGCTTGAGCTTGTTGATAGGCCTATGCTATTGTGTAATAATAATAACCATCCGCCTGGGCGACGGCAGACTGCTGGGCGAGCGCTGGCGCTTTGGCATGGGGGGGTCAGATCAACATATGGAAACTCCACATGAGACCCTTCCAGCGTTGGCTGAGGTCTCTACGGGTGCACACCACGGACGCGAGCCTGAGTGGATGGGGAGCCACCCACGAAGGCAGGTCAGCCAGAGGAACATGGGACGGAACCTTGCGGTCCGCCCATATCAATTATCTGGAACTCCTAGTGGTCTTCCTCGCGCTGCGAGCGTTCAAACTGTTCATACAGGGTTGTCATGTCCTGGTCCGTATACTGACAACACAACGACGATTTGGGAAACGCCTCAGTCAAGCTCAATCTGGCGACCATCTCGGCCTACCATGTGGGCATGGACAACAAACCAATAAGTGAGCACTTATTGATTCGTCAGTTCCTGAGGGGTGTCAGACGTGCTCGGCCAGTATCCAGATCCATGGTTCCGTCCTGGGATCTGACTCTGGTGCTAAACACCTTGTCGCAAGCCCCCTTCGAGCCACTAGACGCAGTGAGCTTGACGTTTCTCTCACTAAAGACCGCCCTGCTGGTCGCCTTGACCACGGCGAAGCGATCTAGTGACATGCACTCTCTCTGTCTGTCCGAGTTGCATGAGATTCAGTGGAAACGATACCAGAGTTTCGTTCAAGCCAAACCTGTAGTTCCTGCCTAAGAACTTTCCCTCCGGATGTGCTCCAGTGGACTTGGCAGCATTCCACCCACCCCTGTTCGCCTCAGCAGAGGACAGAAGGCTGAACTGTCTCTGTCCGGTCAGGGCGCTGAAACTGTATGTAGACAGGACTGCTGTTCGGCATTTATCGAGACCCGAGTATCAATAAGCTTTTAGCTTGTCGAGCCTGTTATCATATAGTGCAGGGCTGCAGGCACCTTCCTGCAGGCTGCATCGGTTACTACTTGGGTATAGTCGCAGCGGCTGACGTCATGGGCCGCTTGCTAAGGGGGCTGGGACGTGACGGGTGGTTGCGTCATGGTTGCGTCGTGGAAGTATGGTGCAACGAGTGAAAAAGTTTGGTTACAAAAAAGACAAGAGGGGAGCTAAATGCAATAATAGCACAGTTGTTAACTTGTTACATGCACGAAAGGGAACATTTCGACAATGCATATAGGCATCTGTCAATAATGCATTGTATCAAACCCAAATGCGATACCTTTGCATGTGTGCACCGAGTCGAAACAACACGGGAGCCATCAGCTGCTGCAGCAGAACAACCGTCCTCTTCCACCCAAGGCATGTGGTGCTTAATTGCTGCCCAGCAAGACTCCGTTTCCATAATTTATAATCCAATTCATAATAATACGTTTGGGAAACTCAAAACTCCCTGCCATAGAGTTATAATAATAATTCAATGTGCGACTTCTCAGCCGAAAAGGCAGATCTACAGATTCTACAAGCTCACAACACGGTGCAACCAGACGCTGTGTGTGTGTGTGTGTGTATGTGTGTGTGTGTGTGTGTGTGTTGCGCGCACACACACAACTGGCCAAAAATGGCACTTGACCATCACATTATTTCCTAAAGGAATACTTAGATGTATGTACATTTTCTGCATTCTCTCTACTCCTTATCAGCATTGTTTGATCTACATCATACTTTATCATTCTCACTCATACACACGTGTATTTGATCCATTGTAGCATAAGTGGGCCAAAATGATTGAAAGCTTGTATTTGGAAAATAGCCCACTGACTGTATGCTCTGTGCAATAGAAGAATTCCGAGCCAATTGGAAAAAATGGAACTTAAATAGGTCTCATGGTATTTCTTCCACAAAGACACCGTGTTCCTGGAGAAGCAATCAGTCTTTCCTCTGGAAAAAATCTGTGAATGGCACCATGCCAAAGTGACCCAACATTATACTGAGGTCTGAGACTCGCTAATCATTCTTGTTAGACACTCGATGTGAGTGACAGCTCTCCATTTTTTCATAAATACTATAGGATCGACTTCATGCAAATAATGATGGATATGGTGTAGAGATAGCAGTTTTTAGGATGATGATCTTGACAGGATGGGATCGTGGCAGAACTTTTATTTTGACAGCTCGTTCCTCTGACAGGTCATAAATGACAGCCCCCTGGTTTGTCTTTTACAACCTGTATCCAAATTAAACACAATTTCAATGGTTTTGTGGAAACTTCAAGAGGTGATTTTAGTTCAGCGATGAACGATGATTATGATAATCTGAATATTTTCGTTTTTGCTGTTGCTGGAGTTGCTATCACTACGGACATGGCCGGTGGCCACCCATGCGGTCTCCTGTTTACGATGGCAGTTGCTCGCCATAAATGCAACTCATTAAGTGTGGCAGAACTCCGGAAAGAGCTGGTGAATTTGAAGAGGGCTACGAATTGTGGGATTATAAGTAATGAGAAACACACACAAGATGATTATGACTAATGAAAAGCATACAGAGCAAACATGCTGTCGCTCCCACTCACTGGAGTTACAGTACAACTCCTGGAGAACGTTTGTCTTACAGTACCCAGACCACTGTGGTTCACCTACTGCATAACCAGCCAAAACAGTTCTCCCACTCTGTACTTTCCCTGTCCATTGAGGCCCAACTGAATAGAGATATCATTATTTCAAAGTCAGTGCTAGAGACATTTGTGATTGCTGTGTCATGTGGTTTCTGGCAGCCCAACAGCAGTGCTCCTGTGTAGGTTCTATCTCAGAGGGGAACCAGGAAGTTGACTCATGGCAGTGGGATCTAGCCAGACACTGAACAGAGCTCCAGAGAGTGAGGTGCTTTCAAAATGAGTGAAGATGAAAACAGGTTTTGACACAACCTCAGCTTGCAACCTCAGGCTTTAGCATGTTGCTTAGCAACCACTGAAGCACACAGCCGCTTAAACTTGTATGCCAAAAATACAGATTCAATACTATACAATAACAGAAACTGAATTGATCCCTGGATAATATCAGTGAAGATGGGTTCGCTCGCTGTGAAAAGACGTTCATGAGGCTGTCAGTGTGGCTGTCAGTTTTTAAGCAAAACTGCATTCTTGTATTTTGGAGCCATATATTCCTGTGGTTTCCCATTGGCTTGAATCAAGTGATGTTTCTTGTGGTGGGGGGATTTTGAGCCACAGTTCTGGCAATGCACCACTGCCTGTCCTGTCGTGCTTTGGCAGCTAACAAGGCATCCCATAATCTAGTGCTAATAACATGTTATTCTCATGAGAGGTCAGGATCTTCTGAAAAAGTTTTGGATGGAGTACTAGCCTATCAGCGTTCATATACTGTAAATGTAAACTAAACGTGAGTCTAATCTAGTTTATTCAACCTTTCTTTGACCAAAGGAGGAAAAGCTTTCAGCTTTAAGAGGTTAACTACTTATCCAAGATTATTATTTACGATACAAATGATAAAAGAGAAAGGTTAGAAATAACTTTACCATAGTCTGAGAAACGTTGGTCTCCTTAGCAACCATCTCCTCAAAAAACAAAAACAAACCATGATCCTCTCTCCAGACAAAAAAAAAAAAAGAAGGAAAAAAAGAAAGGGAGCCGAGAAAATGTTTTCCCAAGTGATAGGCTAGCCCTGGAGGGCTCCAAACTATGGTGGGCCTCCAGTATGTGATAGGCTAGCCCTGGAGGGCTCCAAACTATGGTGGGCCTCCAGTATGTGGGAATAGAGCTGTGATAGGCTAGCCCTGGAGGGCTCCAAGCTATGGTGGGCCTCCAGTATGTGATAGGCTAGCCCTGGAGGGCTCCAAACTATGGTGGGCCTCCAGTATGTGGGAATAGAGCTGTGATAGGCTAGCCCTGGAGGGCTCCAAGCTATGGTGGGCCTCCAGTATGTGATAGGCTAGCCCTGGAGGGCTCCAAGCTATGGTGGGCCTCCAGTATGTGATAGGCTAGCCCTGGAGGGCTCCAAGCTATGGTGGGCCTCCAGTATGTGATAGGCTAGCCCTGGAGGGCTCCAAGCTATGGTGGGCCTCCAGTATGTGATAGGCTAGCCCTGGAGGGCTCCAAGCTATGGTGGGCCTCCAGTATGTGATAGGCTAGCCCTGGAGGGCTCCAAGCTATGGTGGGCCTCCAGTATGTGATAGGCTAGCCCTGGAGGGCTCCAAGCTATGGTGGGCCTCCAGTATGTGGAGGGCTAGCCCTGGAGGGCTCCAAGCTATGGTGGGCCTCCAGTATGTGATAGGCTAGCCCTGGAGGGCTCCAAGCTATGGTGGGCCTCCAGTATGTGGGAATAGAGCTCTGACCGCTCAAGAATCCTGTGAAATAATATCGCAGCGACAGCTGAGGATCTTTACATGCTGGTGTGCAGCATTGTCATTTTGTCTGTGCCCCCTTTTTCTGTCTTTGAGATTTTGTCAAGTCCCATTGGTTTCTTTTGCTAGCTGGCATAACACTATGTTGCATGATGTTAACTTTTAAAGAGAATTCAAGAGAATGTGCAGTTGTTTTCTTTTTTGTTTGCACCATATGACTAAAGACAAAGAGACTTGAGTTTTGGGGAATAAGGGAACTTCACAAACATGCCCTGCAATGTTGGTTTCTCTATTAACCATCTTCTGTCAATAATGACATTCCAGTCATCTCTCTCCCTCCTCCGTGAGTGACTGGAAACTGCCTCCAACACTACAGCTCAACTCCCCTCCTCAGCAGTTTTCCATGTCAGTTTTGCAGTGTGCACACTGGGTCCATTGTATGGAGAAATGAGCCACACTTGGCTGTGTGGCGGGTACAGAACAACTACAGTACTGAAGGGGCTGTGACATCACTGGGTGTGGCCTTGGATTCTCACAATCGTTTCCGTCCGATTAGATTCTTTGGAATTGGATAAAAGGACCTTGAAGCAAAACAAATGGTGGAATTCCACTTTAAAACACTTCTGGGGTCATTATTAAGATGTCATTATTCATTTATATATTCATTCAAATACATGTACCTGGTTCTGGTTGATATCGTTCTTGAATGGTGAGATTTTTGATTATTTGTTATTTGTTTAAGTTAAATGGCTAATCTTTTAAATGTTATTGTAAATAAGTCCTGGATTGTAGCTTTAAAGCAGAAGATGAGTTTGAAGTATACCGAAACATCGGGTATGATGTGGTACAAATCTATTTTGATATATGAGTACCACAGACGAAAAACAGTCTAAGTCCAAATTTCAGACTGACCCCTCCACGAAAAGGCCTCGTTGTCCTGAACCCTTATCTATCATTTATATATTATGGATCAATAGTGTGGACTTAGACTGTTATTCGTCTGTGGTACTCATATATCAATACAAACTAAATTTTAATATAGATTCTGTGTGAACCTGAAATATTCTAACTAGCCTATCTACCTCTTTTGACCGCTGTAAATAACTTTATGTTCTAATACCAATGGAGTAAAGAACCACTTATACACTGAACTAGCATCAGCGTTGCAGTTCTGATAAGATCAACAATGCAGCTGATAACTGGATCTTCATGAGTTGGTCCCTATTTCTCAGATTAGTCACAGATTAGTCATAGGTGGAGTTGACACCATGTCAGATAAATAGTGCCTTTCACACGCCCCCACAGGCCTAGGGCCTTGTAGAATAGTTTTAAGTGACCATATGTAATGCCTGGGATTCAAACTCAGGTCTCCCACATGAAAGTCCAATATCTTAACCACTAGACCAAAGGGATATCCCTTTGGACTGGGGGAGATAGCCACTCTGCTACACATACACACCAGACCTTGTTGTCCTGGCTAATAACTGGATCGGTGGGGATGCTCTTAAACACTAAGGAACTCGTGTTCACTATCTACTTCATTTTAGCATGATGTAGTCTGCTCTGCTGTGGGGAAATAACGCTGGAACTGCTTTTTATGAGCATTATAAGCATTCATTATGAGATGCAGTGACTTTTAAATTATCTGCTCTGCTACACTCACCCCCCTTTTGACCTCCTCCCACGGGGAAACCCGATCTGGGTCACGGCACCAATGTAACGCCCGGGATTCGAACTCGGGTCTCCCACGTGAAAGTCCAATATCTTAACCACTAGACCAAAGGGATATCCCTTTGGACTGGGGGAGATAGCCACTCTGCTACACATACACACCAGACCTTGTTGTCCTGGCTAATAACTGGATCGGTGGGGATGCTCTTAAACACTAAGTCTGCTCTGCTGTGGGGAAATAACGCTGGAACTGCTTTTTATGAGCATTATAAGCATTCATTATGAGATGCAGTGACTTTTAAATTATAATTATTCAGTGAAAAACGATGTCATGGAGTTAACACATTTTGGATCCTTTTAATCATTATACAATTGAATTGTATGTCAGGGTGATTACTTGATTTTTACATTTTGTGTGCCGGTATAAGAGAAAACCTATTTTTGTTCGGCTTTCTTTCAGACAATGCAGCAGCTGGTGATAATAATAAAAAATATCCATGTATAGCCTGCAGAATGGTGAAAATACAGGTATGCATAATCAGATTAAGTTGTTCACTAAAGTCTACAATGTGGACCTGTAACAACTACAGAAAAACAGGAAGCTGTGACAAAAGAGGGAAAAGACTAATGACGTAATGATGCGGGTCAAGCTGTTCCACATAATCAATTTAGCAGCTGTTTCCTGATGTCTGAGGGGTGTGGCAGAACACACTGAAAATGATCTGATCATCATAAAACTTGCATCTTCTCTTCGCCTGTTGTTGAAGCTTGTTGTAATTTGTGTTGATTGAAATACAGATAATCGTTTGTAACGTGACATTGCAAGCCATAGAGATAAGCACCCTTCATGTTGCAGTGAGGCCTGACGTGAACCTCAACACAGCTTGGGCTGGGTGTTTTAGTTGTAATACTGTACAACTTGGACAGTTTTTCACCCATTACTTCAACCAACACTTCAACAGCATGTAACCTCTCTTGAATACCAGTTACTAAATCAGCTGCCTGAGATCACTGCAAGAATACCATGTCAAGCCGCAGTGTTGCAGAAACAAAGCAGCTCCACATTATCTCTCCCTGACTGCATCCACCTCTGTGCAGACCAGACAAAACAGAGAGGAGAGAGAAAGCCTTGCTGTTGCTCTTGGAAGTCAAACCAAAGTGAGCTCCTCTGTTTTCAGTGTCTCACCGACTGATCTACCAGATGATGTGCGTTCCTGGCATGGCATGCACAAACCAGTAGCTCTGCCAGGACGGCACTTAACCGACCCCCCCCCACCACCACCATTGTCTCCCACTGCTAGCCCACTGACCGCCCTCACCCCTGTCATGTTTGATCGCAGCTGTGACACAATAAGTGTGAGATAACCCTGGAGAAGCAGCTGGTCTCTTTTCGCTACAGATATCAATGCATAAAAGAATCTCTTAAAACCAAAGCATGAAAATCCCCTAGGGATGTAGTGGGGGAGAGAGAGAGATGAGGGGAATAGAACTGTTACTGAAGTGTAGGTGTAAAAAGCAAGGCTCAATAGCCTCAACAGGGACATAGCGCCATGTTCTCACGTCTCTCATCAGTTTGAAATGCTGGCCAGTCCACGTGTGCCATGCCGCTGCGATTATGTGCTGATCACGTGACGGGCGGCAGGAGAGAAGATGACCTTGGCCACGCGGAAGAGGGAAGAAGGAGAGCTTGGAGGCTGGTGTTTGGGCCACCAGCGGTCATGAGGAGGTCTCGACTCAACAGTTATCCCATAACGTACGGAATTTATAGATGCATCTGTTTTGTTGAGTTCAGCCTGGTTTGGCCAGAAGAAGCCAACAGGGGAGAGCATTCGGTCCGACCAAGACATCATTCTGTGAACCAGCTCTCCCTTTCTCTTATCAAAATAACAAAAACGATGAAAAAAACATTTCACCCACTGTTTTACGCCTGTAAACCTGGTAAACCTAATTGTGTTTGTGGGTCAGATTCCTATCTGTAGTGTGTCAGAGGAAACTCTGTGGGGAGGTGGAATCCGAATCCTTGATGCACACAATCATCAATGAAATGAAGATATCACTGATAGCATTTGCACATGCTCTCATGTCACTAAACTGGGATCAGTGCTAACATGGAAATGTGGGATGGGCGACGGCATGTTAGTGGAGTTATCAGTCAAATGGACACACTAGTAAACTCCAGAGTGTTAATTTAACAGTCCAGACATTGCTGTGTACCTCCCATCGCAGATGTTCTGTTTTAGGAGCATGACGGAAACAATGCTTACTGGAAAAACCATTAGCCCAACGGCCAATGCATTTTGCTATGTTTAACATCCAGACCTTATAATAACTGTGGATCAGTGAGCTTTGGGAAGAGTGGAATCTAATTACTGGGAGGTGCCTTGATAATTCATTCATTCAGCCTTGTTAACTGAATAGGCAATAGGAAAAACAGTTTGGCTCTGACTGTCTGTCAGCCAAGTGAATGGGAGTTGATCCCGCAGTGAATTTATTCTTGAGTGAGGTCCAGGCTGTAGAGATCAATAGTACAGAACCCTTTCAAATAAGTCTTCTACTGGTGCCCAGCTTCACTGGGGAAGTTGAGAGTTTGGTGCCTCGTAACCCTGGATACTGTAATACACCAGATATAACTTTACAATACATACTGTAATGTACAGTAATACCTTTATACTGTTACAAATTATTATTGTCTCCACCAGGCCGAAGGCATGGGGAGAGAGTATGTTTTGCACTCCGTCCGTGTGTGTGTCCGTGTGTGTGTCCGTCCTTCCGTCCGTCTGTTACCAGCTAATCTCCGGCACCGTTAACCCGGTCGATGCCAAACTTTGCACACACACTCCCTGGATGCCAACGATGAACCTCTGCCCCACATTTTCCAGAACGGCCTGTTATAGCGCCACCATGAGGCAGCTTTTCACATGTTTTACCTAAAACTGCACCGATCTGCGTGAAACGTTGCATGCACACTCCCTAGAGGCCAAGGACAAACTGTTGACCTGCATTTTCCGCATCTGCCTTTTATAGCGCCACCAGGAGGCCGACTTTTGTAAAACACATTTTTTTATATTACTCCTCCAGATTCTGTCCAAAAATCTCACAAATCGTTACACACTATCTCTATGGTCATGTGCTCAAGTCGGATCTGTCCGATATTTCATATTCCATCCTAATTGGCTATAATTAGCTTTCACAGTTTGCAAGATTGCCCCGTTTTGAACAAAAGCCTCAAATCATGAACGCAGCATGCAATTTACGTGAAATCTTTCACACATTTTCTTACTAGGCTGAGGAATATATCCCACCCTTTTCACATTGGCCTGTTATAGCGCCACCAACAGGTTGATTTTTGCAAAACACATTTCTGGAACAAAATGCCTCAAAAACATGTTTATATTAATCCTAAACATTTTGCCAAACATCTCACACAGTCCTATCCTCCTGGTGGAGACCTGTGCCCAGAAGGGCACTTTTTCTAGTTTTATAATGTAATATATATAAACATTAAAAGATGTAATAACGGATAACAAATAAATTACTGTTATCCAGGGTTATGTGACTTGCTCAAGGGCACCTTGATTGTAAGGGCAAATGTAACTCATCCCATTTCCCTGTCTGAACTTTCTCAGACAAATAAATGTGCATTCCTTGTGTTTTATCTTACTGAAGAAATAATGCGTTGATGATCTCTATACTGATCATAAATCAGGGTTTCTCAACGCCAGGTCCGAGGACCACCACAGGGACCAAATGTACCCTGTAACTCTGAGAGTGTACAAATGTACCCTGTAACTCTGAGAGTGTACAAATGTACCCTGTAACTCTGAGAGTGTACAAATGTACCCTGTAACTCTGAGAGTGTACAAATGTACCCTGTAACTCTGAGAGTGTACAGATGTACCCTGTAACTCTGAGAGTGTACAAATGTACCCTGTAACTCTGAGAGTGTACAAATGTACCCTGTAACTCTGAGAGTGTACAAATGTACCCTGTAACTCTGAGAGTGTACAAATGTACCCTGTAACTTTGAGAGTGTACAAACACATTTTGTACATTCTCAGAGTTAGATACACAGAGTATGGTTGAACCATAATCTGTAATTATTAATACTACATATTTTATTTTACAACATAGATGGGGGTCCCAGAGATATCCTATTGTACACTCTCAGAGTTACAGACCCGTAAAGGGTCCATTTGGACCAATGGTGGTCAGAACCAGTATGGTGATGGATGCATACCTCCCTGGCAGATAGTGGCTGGAGTGTAGTGCAGGGGTTCTCAGCCTTTTCTTCCTGGGAGCCCCCCCCCTTCTTACATCTGACAAAAGCTGGTACCCCTTTTGAATTCTGGATTACCTTTGGGCCCAGACCCCAGGTTGGGAACCACTGTTCTAGTTGCTCAGTGTCAGCCTGCCTCCTGCCTGCATGTACAGCTCTGAGTTTTAATGGGAGAGTATTCTCATTTGATCACAGATAATGGTCCCATTGTAAATTTAACATATTAAATACTCTACTCAGTAAGCTATTATTTAGTTGATTGGGGCGGGCTTGAATCCTCCCTTGACTGAGTTTCAATTTTCTCATGGTACTAAAAATGACGACTACCTCCCTTTCATGAGATAATGTCATCGAATTCCTCTCAGAATGGAGTGGCTGATTTGTCTGGTTCCTGTCTTTGTAACATGAACCAAAATCTAAATCTACTAAGCCGGAAGTGTTTACACTTTAAACGGAGACTGGAACGTAGGGAAAAGTGACTAACTGATCCATTGAGACTTGTCTCCATTCCATAAGTGACCCATACACTCCTCCCTCCTCTCCAATAAGGTTGCTTTGGCTACGTTACAAAGGGTTTTTGGCCATATGGTAGAAGACTTGAGTCCATGGAACTTTCACAGCCCATATGTTCTATTTAGGGAATTACTGTAGATGGAGGAAATATAGTTTTATGATGCGAGACATAATTTTGCTCTCCTCCATAGGAAAAGACAGAGAGCAGTTGATTTGTCAAATGAAAGAACATTACAGTTCACTCACTGTAGAAGGTTTATCACCCAAGTTCAGTAAATGTCATCAAATCATATTTGCCATGGTGACCACGTGCACTGTGTAGGCACATATCGACAATGCACACATGAACACAGTACACACTGACACACCCAATACTGGTACAGAAGGACCTACGGCACCAATGATTTGCCATGCAACTCCTTGCAACCAAACGGTTGCGAATAGTTGCATGAAATCATTATCCCCAAATATCCCCAGCAGTTGCAAGGAGTTGCATTGGTGTGGTTTGGGCCTAACAGTATGCACAGCACAAATAATAGTGTAGGGGACTGGTTCTCAATGTGGGGTCCAGGGACCACCGGGGGTCCTTGAGGGGATTCCAGGAGGTCCCCATCATCGCCTATTGAATATCAAACAGGTGGTCCTTGAAATAAAAAAGAGAATTACTAGCCTACTGGTGGTTCTCAATTGTTTCTTGGTTTTCCCATAACATTATAATGTTCTTATTTTAATCACAATTAAGACCCCATTACTGATTGTCAGACTTTTCAAGGGCCACCATAACTGAGTGTACAAATGGAATTCAGGTCTAACTCTTTCAGTGTTTCTGGTCCTTTGCATGTGACCATTATTATTTGCATTATTGTCCGCTCATTTGCATGTCCATGGCAAAAATAGACTTTTGACAAAAATGTCCACCAGCATGGCGATGACCTCTGAATATTAGTTTTTCTTTATTCACGATCCTGTCAGAACAATGTGCTTCTAACTTTTAAACCTTAAACTTTGAAAGCTTTTAAGCCTTATAGGCCTAAACTAAGGTCTTCCACTGCTGGCCTGCTCGCTTTGCCTAAAAAAATGGCAACAAAAAAATACGGGGAAGCAGCGTTTTGCTTCTACGGGCCGACGGCGTGGAACAAACTCCCACTGTACCTTCGACAGGCAGCCTCTGTAGACATTTTTAAAGCGCAGCTCAAGACCCACTTCTACACTTTTTTGTTATTCATGTCCTCACTGTATTGCATTACTGCTCTTGTTTTTTGAGTGGTGTAAACCACTCCTACAACTGGCTTTTGTGTGCAGAAAAAAATGACCATGGTTGCTATGTTCAAAATAATTTCTGACGTAATTAAATCACACCCGGGTGAACTGGATGACCGTAGCAACCGTGGTCATTTTCTCTGCACAAAAAAAGCCAGTTGTGAAATCACATCCGGGTGTGATTTCATTACGTCAGATCAGAGCTGATCATGCTATATAATACCTTATTACGTCAGACCACAGCTGATCATGCTATATAAAACCTTACACCACTCAGTTCACACGGGTGTGATTTTTAATGTTTATGCCTTGCTTTTCTTTTTTTTCTCCATTGCTCTCTAAAGCACTTTGAGCTGCATTTCATGTCATGAAAGGTGCTATACAAATAAAGTTTTATTATTATTATTAAACCTTTGGCTGAGAAACACTGCTGTATGCCTAGAGATATCAAATGATACATGTTACTCTACAAACATTCCACACACACACACACACACACCCTGAGAACTAGACTTTACAGTGCCTCTGTCTAATTTTGTCCTTAACACATTATTTTATTTGGCAACCTCTATCATATTGTAAGGTCAACTGTGTGTGTGTGTGTGTGTGCGTGTAGTATGGTCTGTCGTCATCCATTGATTTTAAAAACAATACGTCTTCAATGTTGGCAGCCCTCTGACTCTGTACTGGCTGGGAAAGGGACTTCTGTTTGGTATCCAGGCAACCGCTCAGTAAAATCCTCAGTATACAACTGGACCCAAATGAAGTTGAACCATAGTTTCCTTGGGTGTGGCCAACGCAACGCAGACCCAGTACAAAGGAACCATGGTGTTTCCACAGTTTGAAACTGTCCAAATATAGATATTACTGTAAAACCTATAAAAAGCCATACATCCTTATGGGTCCATTTACTAAAGTGGAACTTAAAGCATAATAACACTACAAAACATCACCCAATACATCAGTAATTATGCTGTTAATATTAATAATATACACTATACAGTATAATAACACAATTATAGTAGGTGTGTATATATTTGTGTGCATACAAGAGCAATGCTGTGCTACCTGTTCAGAGTGAAACTGTTGCATGTTTTCTAACGGTGTGATGCAAGGCTGAAACTGTAGTAGGTGCCAGGCATTCCTGTGGCTGTCAATCAGTGAACGAGTGTGTATGCATGAGCTTACGTACCTCCCACACCAAGCAGGTGGGAGCATTCCAATTAGTTACTCACATAATACACATTTTAACCCTTACCTATCAGGTGAAGTCTTAACCTACTCCATCATACCATGGAGTAGCCTAGGCCTTAGATTAACATATTTATCATTAAATACTTTCAACCTGGCATCATTATATAGTAAAATACATTTCATTTACAGTGTGTATGCTTGGACTTTCTTTTTAACACACAGCTAAGCCTTGGGCTGCCACACACACACACACACACACACACACACACACACACACACACACACACACACACACACACACACACACACACACACACACACACACACACACACACACACACACACACACACACACACACACACACACACACACACACACACACACGCACTACATGGTTCAGAACAATGCATGTCTCTTTCTCTGACACCTGTCTAAACTGGGAACTACACCTTGTATTGTGACAGAAGCTGATTTCTCAGGTAATGAGGCAATACACGAGTCACTCTTATTAAGTCAGTCAGGGTGTGAATACAGGGGCCATGGCTGAAGACCAAAGGAGCCCAATGTACCGTAGTCAACTAATTTAATTTAGTTTCGAGGTTAACTTTCAAATGCGAGTTTCCACATACAGCCAAAACAAATATCTGAATAGCAAATGCAAACAAACTCAAATACCACAGAGCATGTAGTGTTTATTGCAAGTCCAGAAAAAAACAACAATGGGGGGGGGAACATATTTATCCAGGTTAAATAAGACAAATTCAGCGGGTGCTTAAGTGCAGCGTGTAATTGTTGGCCCTGCAAGGTTCAGAGCTCCGCTACATAGAATAGACAAAAAAATAAACACAGTAACAGTCGCAATAATACTAGAATGCACATTCTTACATGAATGACTTGTCTGCAGTGTCTTGCTCATTTGTTTCTACAGGTTAGAAATCCGCTAATGGCAAATAAAAGAAACAATACTTTCAAATGGCATGTCGTCATCATAATACCCAAAGGAAAAGTAACAGCAGGGTTATTTACTACAAAATAACCAAAGAAATGTCAGATTGAATTATACGGTTTGTGTTGCCTAGTGTCCCCTCCTTTATAATGCGTCTCATAGGGGAAGTAGTACAAAGCCTAATGCAATTTTAAAAGGACTTGGATTAAGAAATCAATAAATACCCCCCTGTCCCCTGGCATGGGTTAGGACCTATTTTCCACAGCTCCCTTACCCTCCCATATTTTCACCCGCAGCCTTCACTCTTAAACAGAACAGGTCACTTAAAACATGTGCATGTGTCTAGCTTGAGACAAGGCCGGCATGAGTGGCTTTTCAACACATACAGTATTGACACATATGCTGACATTACCATGACACTGTGCTGAAAAGTTATCCACTGTACACACGCATGCCGTCCCAAACTAGACCCATAAACATGAAAATGATTACATCATTTTTAAAGAGTGCCTTTGCCTGTTCAACTTGTAACAGAACCCCTAACAAATACGCTGGCCTAAAGCATCAGCTGTGCCATCTTCAGACAATAATCTGAACATCTTTGTAACTGAGCCCCACTTTGTTTTTCTGTCTTCTCCTTCCAAACCCATTTGATCTGGAATGTTGTCATGCAGCCAAACGGTAGATATAGTGCAGTCTTCAAACAAAACAAAAAAGAGAAAAGAAAAGAAAAGGAAAGACAATCCTTTTCAAATGTATTGGCAACATGCTTCTGAGGAACACTTACTCCACTCCAAGGTGACATATTCCTCCAGCTATCGGCACATGAACGTAAATGCACTGTATCACCACCCATAATGCACCACTTCACACCTGAGAATCACTTTCAGACAGTTAAGTAGAAGGTTTTTGACTTTGCATCATATCAAACCCACCCCCTTGCCACACATGCTTTCAATCGCGATGTTACAAGGGTGCTAAAACTTAAATATATAGAGAGCATTCCTATCTTCTTGCAGCTCTCAAGGTGAAATGTAATATAATGTGGTTGTGGGTGGTGGAGGTGAATAACATGAATCATTAAAGTGAAGCAGAGAAACGCAGCCATCAAACCAGTAGGCCAGTAGTACAGTACATGCAGTAAAACCCTAATGAATGAATCATTACACCAGGTGGGGAGTCTAGACTCGAGGAGCATGTATCGTGAATAAAACCTGATTTATACTTAGTTGTACGCCAGTGTCGCGCACCGGAAAAAACAACAACAACAAGGTCACAGTGCGTCGCAGCATGACACATTTTGAGCTTGAAGATCTGCTGTTGTCGACGCACAACCAAGTATAAATTAGGCGTAAGGGAGGGAGGGGGTCAGAGTTGAGGAGAACGGCAGAGACGGGGGAGAAGTTCTAGGTGAGCAACAGGGTTGTGTTTTCAGGTCAGTATATATACATGGGGAGAGAAGAGGGGCTACAAATAATACTGTTGGTGGATGGATGGTAGAGAGTGTTGCGGAGCAGAGAGGAATGAGGCTGGGGAAGAAGGCTCAGGGCTGGGTCACGGCACTGGGCTCCTTGTCATAGATGTAGCTGCCCACGCCACCAGTGTTCACCCCTGGAAGAGCACAAGACCACAGACACAGTGGGTATCACGGGTTGAGACACAGGGGTAATGAGAACGCTTTTGAGCACACGTTAAGATGTTGCGAAACACTTCCTGACTGCGACAGGATTCTCACAGGACTGTTTCGATGCTGACAATACATTTTGCAATCTCTCTTCACTATAATACTTCCTGTACAACATGTGCTGCATGGATCCAGTGCTTGAATGTAACGACAATCTGTGTCAAGTGCAGATGATATGTGGTGGGTTGATAGCACCCCCTAGCGGTTACCTTTGGGCCCAAACAGAGTAGCATAGCAGGGCTTGTGGCAGTACGGCTGGCCATCATGCTGTAAGAAAACAAGACAAAGCATGACCACAGTAAGAACAGTCATACATATTCCTGTTCCCCACCAGGTATGTCCTCTCTTCCCTACGTATGTTCCCCACCAGGTATGTCTTCTCTTCGATAGATAGATAGATTCTTTATTTTTGTGTCATGCACCCAAGGCGCCCAGCCCACATGGACTTATAGAGCGTCGCAGTCCCGCCTCCTACCCTGGACCAGGAAATGAAACCCAATGCATTATTCTCATAGACATTTCTTAAAGTATTTATTTAAAGACGGTTACGCCGCGGACAAAGCCAACTCGAGTCGTGACAACTCATGACAACACAAACAATATTTTGGATCAAACAAATAATTACAAAGAAGAAAAACAACAAAAAAAGTGTTCTTTCTAATTATTTGTTTGGTCCAAAATATTGTTTGTGTTGTCATGAGTTGTCACGACTCGAGTTGGCTTTGTCCGCGGCGTAACCGTCTTTAAAGAAATACTTTAAGAAATGTCTATGAGAATAATGCATTGGGTTTCATTTCCTGGTCCAGGGTAGGAGGCGGGACTGCGACGCTCTATAGGACACACCATACAAATCATTGCGTCAGTATTGCATTGTGTACAAGAAACAGATTTTTTTTTTACACAAACAAAACATTCTGCCTTTTTTCCCACGCTTTGCATAAAAAGTCTGCTAAAGCAAAAATACCTTTCCTAAAACAAAATTCCGACTTTTCGTAGTCCTCTAACCAGAAAAAGTTAACACAGATGGTTGTCATTTTACAAAATAATACATGTCTTAATTCTTCATATAATGGGCAGTAAAACAAAAAATGAATTTCATTTTCAATTTCTTTCAAATCACACAGTAAACATACTCTGTCTTCCTCAGGAGTACCAATGAATCTACCCGTTTCTATGTATGTTCCCCACCGGGTATGTCCTCTCTTCCCTTCCCTACACACTATAAAACTATAAAAAAGTTTGTGTTTCATTCAACTTATTTCATTTCCCTTTCCACCCTATGTTCCCTTAAATTCTGACAGCTTTTTGGTCTGTCTTCCTCTCTCACTCCCTCCCTTACCTCTGCATGGCTGCCAGCAGACAGGGTCTTGCTGCACCTTTCACAGCGCAGGCAGGGACGATGCCAGTCCTTGCCCAGTGATGTCACCTTCTCAGCTGTTTTTACACACACACACACACACACACACACACACACACACACACACACGCACACGCACACAAACACAAACACAAGAAAAGCATCTCAGACACCATTTTAACCATTTTTTGTTTTGTGTTTTGAAATCCGAGTGTGTAGGCGGTGTCTGGGATTACTTACCAAAGTATACTTTCTTGCTGCATCTGGGACACAGGTTGGCTTCACCAGAGAAAGTGGTGATGCTGCCAACTGCAAACACATTGCAAACACATTACAGTATTGCTAACGTCTTATGCCTGGCTTCCCTAAAATCTTAAAAGACTGTGATTCTGTTAATGTCCTCCATAGTATAGTGTCAGTAGGTTATATCAGGGATCAGCAACCTTTTTGACATGAGGTGCCATATTTAGATTTTCTTGATAGTCAGTGTGCCATATATCTCATATATTGATTATAACACCACATCAAAATAAGATATTTCCAACAGATTTTGATTGTTCACACCTTTATTTTATTTTCCCCTGTGCCAATGTTGGCACCCGTGCGGGGTTATATAATACTTTTAAATACTGAAATTAGAGTCATAAAGATATCCAGCAATCTGGAAAAACAATGAAATAATCCTAAATATTTTCTGCCAAGGTAGATACAGTAATCTTATTCAGTGCCTTTACTCCCAAAATTCCCCTTTGCTTTCATCCCACTTAGTGCTAATGCACGTGGCAGACATGTGATGCTGTACTAGCAACTGTAGGTGGAGCCAAAGGACAAAGATTACAGATGACTTTTGGAAATTGCTATTATACCTTTATGTAAACTGTACATGGAATAAACAGGAAAACAACATAGAACGTAATGGCTAGTTTCTCCTTTTAAATCGCACATGCTGACAGAGGACGTGTGTCTCCTGGCCATCGCACAACTGGCCCCTTTCGATGCCACAAGTCATCCTGTATCGAGGTCTTTATCAGAGTCGGCAACAGAAATGACTTGGTGTGCACACAGCCACCGACACAGACAACATGCATACTGTACTACCATGCGCAGTTACGCACATGTGTCTATCTATCAATCACTCACTCACGCACATGCACGCACCTACGCATGGAAGCATGCATGCGCGGCAACACAACATAGGTGAATGCATACTTTTGACTTTTATACACAGTAAAACCCTCAGGGCTGTATTTTGCGTGTCTTAAGTACCAAGTCTTATTACTTAACTTAAGACCTGGAGGCGTGATCAATGCCATTTGGCTATTCTGAGTGGCCAAAGAGCATTGACCACGCCTCCAGGTCTTAAGTTAAGTAATACGACCTGGTACTTAACCCATTTAGGCCTGACCTCGAAATAAACATTTTCACGATTTTTCAAAAATAGCAGACCTACAAGCTCGTAGCGCGCCATGAGCTTGTAGATCTGCTATTTTTCAATAGCTAAATTATAACATAATGTTTAAAACACCAAAAGGGGTTCCCGCCCAAAATGGGTTAAGACACGCAAAATACAGCCCTCAGTGTTCATTTATCCATTAATAACTCTGAGAGTGTACAAATCTGGCAAGTGTGATAGCAGATTAGAGTTATGCGGTTGCAGATTTATTTTCATATTCCATTCCGAATTGACCACGACTGGCTTCCAAAGGTTGCAGGAGGGGCCTTTGCAATTATTGTCACAAATCATGTACACAGTGTCTCTCCCAATAACACATTGAGGTAGCTCTAAACAACGCACAACCAAAAGCAATTTCACTTCCATATTTGTACACTCTCAGAGTTAAAACTAGAAAAAGTGCCCTTCTGGGCACAGGTCTCCACCAGGAGGATAGGACTGTGTGAGATGTTTGGCAAAATGTTTAGGAGTAATATAAACATGTTTTTTTGTTTGTTTGTTTTTTGCAACAATTTTCTTTTGTTGAGGAAATGCAGAGCCAGATCACTCATAGTGCGCATACATAAGTTGTATACAGATCGATGCAGTTATAGCTAAAAACAGGAATTGGCCTGTTATAGCGCCACCATGAGGCTGATTTGGAAAAAAAATGTGGCATGTCGTCCTCCCTAGTGGAAATGTGTGTGTATAATTTCACGGAAATTGCACACTGTGTTTGTGATTTGTGGCATTTTGTTCGAAACGGACCAATCATGTGAGCTTTGGAAGTCAATCTTAGCCAATCAGGATGGAAGATGGGAAATGGTGCAGATCCGTGTTGATCACATGACTATGGAGATAGTGTATACCGAATTGTGTGATGTATGGATAAAATGTGTACGAGTAATCTACAGAAATGTGTTTTGCCTAAATCGGCCTCATGGTGGCGCTATAACAGGCCGTTGAAGAATATTTGGGGCAGAGGTTCGTCGTTGGCATCCATGGAGTGTGTGTGCAAAGTTTGGCATGGATCGGGCCAGCGGTGGCGGAGATTAGCTGGTAACAGACGGACGGAAGGAAGGAAGGAAGGAAGGACGGACACACACACACACGGACGGAGTGCAAAACATACTCTCTCCCCATGCCTTCGGCCTGGTGGAGACAATAACAGAGGTTTTTACTGTATATATGTATAAACATACAGTACATACAGTACAGTACACAACATGCCATGTACCTTTAGCTGGTGCCTTGGGTACAAAGACTCTCTTCTCCTCAGCCTTGGGTGCTGAGTCCACAGCAGTAGGGTTGTTGTTGTTGACAGGAGCATCATAAACATAGGATCCCGCCCCTCCAATATTCACACCTGTAAGTGCAATGAGAGAACAGTATTATTTATTATGTTAAGTATTACATTGAGGTGTATAAGTTACAATATACTGTACTACTTTATTTACTGTTTGCGTCTCATCGCCAGTGTACATTTTGTTGACTAAAAACTATGATGAAAAATGTGATGCGTTGTGAGCTTGTAGGTCGTCTATTTTCAGCATGTAGCCAAGTATAAAGTCATTATGACACTATCAAGGCCTGCCAAAAGAAATGTGTTGACAAGATTAACTGTGGATTTGGTTGACTAAAATCTTAAAGGGATCATTTTTGTAATTTCATTTAATTTCATTGTTTTTTTTTCTGAGCCCAATTGCACCCAAAAAACCTGAAATTTTAACATTCAGTAGATTTTCTGTGGTCTGCGGTTTTCTGGCTCAAACAAGTGCTCTGATTTGCCTGTGGACTGTGATGTAACAGTCCACAAATCCCATATATGACATAAGAATTTGCCAGCAGATGTCACTGTTGAGGGGGTTTGCCTCAAAAGACTTCAGAACACACAGAGAAAACCGCAGACCACAGAAAATCCCCTGAATGTTCAAAGTTAGGGTTGTGTGGGTGTAATTGAGGTCATAAAACCTAAAATAAAAAATTAATGTCATGAAACCTTTAATGATATTTAGTCGACTAAAACTAAAACTGTTCATGACTAAAATATGACTAAAACTAAATTACATTTAATTCAAAAGACTATGACTAAACTAAATCAAAATTTACTGTAAAAAATGAACATGGCTATTCGCAGAATTGTCCAAGGATAGTAAATCAATTTCTAATTTTCTCACATAAGTGGTGTGCTGCGTGACAGTGAAATGAAAATGTACTATACCTTTTGGCCCAAAGAGGGCAGCATAGCATGGTTTGTGGCAGTAAGGCCTTCCATCATGCTGTGGGACACATTACAAAAACAACGAGACAGAAGGTAAATATTAAATATTTACAAACATCACATGGTAAATTACAGTACCACAGCTGTGTAATTTCCTGGTAATAACCTGCCTGTAGACGGACAAAACACACTGTTACATTATCATTATGAACGCCTTGTGATCTGTTATCCTGTGGATTTAATTTCTATTTTGGTGTGAGAGTACAGTAGGGACTAGGGAGGAAAGACAGAGCGTGTCTGAAAAGGGGAATCCTGAGTTCCTCTGTGATTTCCTCCTCAACCTTGTCTGGTGACATTGTCAAGGTCCCCTAAACACATAATAATGACATCAATGGTATACAGGAAACAAGAAGAATTATTTGATGTGCAGCCATGTGCACGTACGCACGCACACACACGCACACACAAAGTCACACACACACACACGGGTATGCGAGCGAGTCTGTGCGTGCACGTCCACGCCTGTGTTTTCAGTCTGGTCTAAAGACACGGGTGGCCTGCTGCTCCTGCAGGTGCATGCTGGGTAACTGGCGGTCATGTAAGGCCATGCAGTCATCGGTTCACGAGGGCAGAACAGGCCTGGGTAGTCATTGGTCCAGATCCCAATGCCCATAGTTGAGAAGAACCAAGCGGATGGTAGCGATGCCACGGGCATAGCGCCAGCGGCGCCCAAGTAGCGGCGAGAGGAACAAATTAAAATAACAACCTGGTGTGGAACAAGGGGCGCATGCCTCGCGCGCGCGCGCGCACACACACACACACACACACACACACACACACACACACACACACACACACACACACACACACACACACACACACACACACACACACACACACACACACACACACACACACACACACACACACACACACACACACACACACACACACACACACACACACACACACACACACACAGCTCCACCATGTGCCAGCTTTACAATGAGCCCCACAAGCTCTTCTCTTGGAACACAGCAAGAAACAGAAAGGCCTGTTCCCTCAATAATGCATTAGCCACAACAGGATGTCCTACTGTTAAAGACACACACATGACACGGCGCGCGCACACACACACGCACGCACACACACACACACACACACGCACGCACAAAGAAATACAGTATATTACACATACACACACAAAAACACAGACAGACAGACAGACAGACATCCTGAGTGTGACATTTATGAGTTCCGCACAGATTTGGCGGCTAACGTTGTGCCTGGTCCGTGGCTAACCACTGATGACTTTCTCAGAACTGATCCAACTGACACACAGGCCCCCATTGTCCAGTGAACCGGGTCTGGTGCTTTGTACAGCCTCGCGCAGTTGGCCCTGCCTCTGGATCTACTGTATTTTATGCCAGTGGCAGGGGGACCCTAAAGATGGATTAACCATCTCCCCCCCCGATGGACCACAGCCCCCTCACTTCCCAGCCTTTCACATCCCACATCCTGACATCTGAGAATGTGCTCTCCCCCCTCCCATCCGTCGTGGGCTAGGTATCGCTGCAATGCTAATGGCATGCTAGATATGTTGAACACAATAATTATTCACTTTTGTTAGTGATTATTCGAGTTGGGGACGTTTTTTTGACATCTTATACCACTGTGGCATTTTACATTACGAGGGGAATAATAAATGCAATGACATATGTCAATATATCTTAAATCCTTGTTCAGACCAAAGATTTGTGACCAGATTAAGTCATTTTAAGCCCAATTTATACTTTGTCGCGTGATGGTGTCGCATGGTGAAAATAGCCAAGCTACGAGCTAGTACAGTTGGAGGCCATCGATATTGTCCTTTTCTTTTTGCTGAGGTTTGCGTGATCTGCGCAAAAGGACAGTTAACCCATTTTGGGCGGGAACCCCTTTTGGTGTTTTAAACATTATGTTATAATTTAGCTATTGAAAAATAGCAGATCTACAAGCTCATAGCGCGCCACCGAGTGGCGCGCTACGAGCTTGTAGGTCTGCTATTTTAGAAAAATCGTGAAAATATTTATTTCAGAAAACTGGAGGATTTAGAAGGATTTTTTTAAATTTTGAGGTCAGGCCTAAATGGGTCAAATGATAAGGGACAATATCGGTGGCACCCAACTGTAGGTCTGTTATTTTGGGCGTACGACACTGTTGTACAACGGAGCGGAGCATACATTTAAGCATAGAGCGTTGAGGAGACAAATCACAGCGGTTTGAAATATGCTCACGATATACCATTCCTACAATAGATTGTTCATCTCTGCATCTATCCGTTCATCCCGTTCATCCATCTTTAACCCAATACTGCCTGAATGTGCTGGGCCCAGGACCTGTTTAACAGACCACATCGAGGTGGATTAGTGAAGTCATGATCTTGTAAGCTGTGGACAGTGGAGACTTGTGACCTTCTCGCTGGAAGCTTGGCCATCTGCCATCAAGCCTCTGGGAGCTGCCGTCCTCTTGTTTTGGCCCACGGATGAGGGGCCACAGCCAGGCTTCATCTCCCCTCAAGACTCCCCCTTTAAAAGAGAGCTCCGAGGTCGCCTAACCTTCTGTACACAGGCCCGGGGATAACATCAAACATGACCCAAAAATCCCTTCTTTTTTTTTTACATTCCTGCATTTTATGCAATTATGTCTCCCAAGGCCCCTGAGCCTGCCACCCCCCAAACCCCCGTTTCCATGGCAATGAAAGGGGCACAAAGTTTCCCCACTGAAGCCAGACTCCTGTCATCATGGCAGTGCTGCCTCAGGCGGGATTTGGATGCCAAATCCAAAAGAGAGGATTGAGGCGGAGAGATGGGAAAGCGAAGCAACATGTTACAGTAAACATATAGAGATTAACCCAAATAGCAGATATACAAGCTCATAGCGCGTCATTTCGTGTCACGCCATGAGCTTGTATCTCTCTCTCTCTCTCTCTCTCTCTCTCTCGAAATAGCAACATATGTGTTTCAGAAAACTATTAGGATTCAGTGGGTTAAACATCAGCTCAGCATCCTCTGGGGTCTGCGGCGGAAATTGCTTTTGTGTTACTGTGTGTACTACATAGCGAGATCATATCCTTCCTGCGTGGACCGACCGGGGGGGAGTTCTGCCTCCGACACTGACGCAATCAGAGCAGAGGCTGGAGGGGTCAGCGTATTCAGTCATGGCCAGAGAGAGGGACATGGAATTGGTAGCTAGGTCATGATGACAGGGAAAAGGGGATAAGGATGATAAGTAAGTGGGCTGGGTCAAAGCTAGACGTACAGGGAACAGCACTTTGCTACGGCTCGCAGTGGAGGGGAAATAATGCTGAGGGGTGATACAGCTGTAATTACATAACGGAGGGCAAGAGAACAGACACCAAGTGATCCTGCAGGGTCAGAGACGTTCATCGCACAACGGCACCATGTAATAATGGCAAAATAGGGACATTGTAAGGACTAAGCAGGGCAAAAACATCCAACATGCAATCAACCAATTACTCACAACTGCCGACACACACGCACACGTGTCGAACATTCACTGCTCCCGTGCTTGCGGTTATGGTTAGGTTAGAGCTTGAGGTAGGTTGTCGTTCTAATGACAGTCGGACCAATAGCATAGTAATAATACCTCTGAGGTGCATGTGTTTAGACATACCAACAGTCAGACACACCATGAGTCAGACACCCTCCCCAAACCCTAGGGGTGCACTCACACGGTTAATGCAATGTTCTGTGCTCGTTGGATGCATTTTGTGTTGTGTCATGGCCGCCCAATGCATTTCCAATGGAGGTCACATGGTTTGACACAACATTGTGTTGTGTGAGGGGGAGGGGCGCAGTTGAATTCGCCCCTCCCCCTCCCACAACACAATGTTGTGTCAAACCATGTGACCTCCATTGGAAATACATTGGGCGGCCATGACACTACACAACATGCATCCAACGAGCACCAGAATTGCATTAAAGGTGTGAGCTCAGCCTAGGGATGCACAAGCAGATTAGACACAACAAACGGACCGGACCATGTGGTCGAACATGCGCTGCTCCCGTGCTTGTGGTTAGGGTTGGGTTAGGGTTTGAGGTAGGATTAGTTTTAACCCGCCGCGCATGTCGGGAGCCCCGGGTGATTTTTAACCCGCAGCACGGGTGATTTTTAACCCGCAGCACAGGTGATTTTTAACCCGCAGCACGGGTGATTTTTAACTCGCAGCACAGGTGATTTTTAACTCGCAGCACGGGTGATTTTTAACCCGCAGCACGGGTGATTTTTAACTCGCAGCACAGGTGATTTTTAACTCGCAGCACGGGTGATTTTTAACTAGCAGCACGGGTGATTTTTAACCCGCAGCACGGGTGATTTTTAACCCGCAGCACGGGTGATTTTTAACCCGCAGCACGGGTGATTTTTAACCCGCAGCACGGGTGATTTTTAACCCGCAGCACGGGTGATTTTTAACCCGCAGCACGGGTTTGTCTGACTAATGACTGTAGGACTGTTGGTATGTCTAACCAACGTATGCACCCCGTCAACTCCGGTCATCATCACACCCACTCATTGTCTCACTCGGTCAGAGCAGACAATCACGCCTTAGCTCCATTATGCTAATCACACTCACTGTCCTGATTTAACCTGTGTTCCCCTGTGTTTGCCTTATGATGCATTATAAATGTGCTGATAATGTATTCATTAATATGACGACAAAATCAACATATCAACCCTGTATATATCCCCGTTTATATCTAGAAAATAAATCTTGAGGATAATATTACAAACTATTGCAATCCCAGAACCATAAACCCTACTATTGCTACGAGAAACAACACAAAAGTATGTATGTATTGCAACAGTACAGGGTTTTCTCCCCTTTAGGAAAGTCTCCTGGCCACTATGCTGGGGGCTTCCCACTCACCTCAGCATGGCCCCCTGCAGTCAGAAGCTTGTTACAACGGTCGCACTTCAGGCACATCTTGTGCCAGTCTTTGCCCAGTGATGCCACCTTCTCCGCTGTACATGAAAGAGAGAGAAGGGGAGGGAGATGAGAAAATATCGTGAGTGAAAACAGCCAAAGAAAAGGAGCATTTATACAAGTTACCATCAACAACGGCCTTTATTTATTCATTCATTGTATCGAGCTTTGTACGGCTTAGAATGCCCCGTTCAACATCCCAAAAAGGAGGGGAATTACGTTCCTCGTTGCTTCACTATACAGAATAATGATGAGCCTGTTAGCTCAGTGCCACTGCACCATTGAATCCTGGGAAAAATAGATGCTGTCACACCAGACTGATTTAACTGTGGGGGGCGAGGGGGTAACTGAGTGTGCTTGTGTACCACACAGGATGCCCCGGTGATGTCATCTCAGGGATAGACAGACGGTGGCATGAGCCCTCGTCCAGATGGATTCTGGAACGGTGGGGGTTGACTACAGCTAACCCAGATCTCTTTGTGTTAACACCCCACACAGGCAGGCACACACACACCCAGCCCCACACCCCGCCCCACCCCACCCCTGTTTCCAGTTCCCCTCAAGTCTACCAGGCCGATAGAAGGACTGCTTCCCCTAGACTGGCGAGAGACAGACCCTAATTATACACTTTCCAATTATAAATCTCACTCAGCTAGCTTCCACACAATGGGGCCCCGTGGAGTCGTGCAGACCAGGGCCCCCTTTCAACAGTAGAGGAAACGCGTTCCTTATCACATCATGGCACAAACAGCCGGACTGGTCTGTTTCCTACGCCTCCCTCTGACCCCCCCCCCTGTGCACTCTTAAACACGCAAACATTCACCGAAACTCAAGACAAAGACACACAACAAACTGATGGACACAAACAAACTTGCACGCACGCACACCTACAGTAACAGTATTCCCCACCATTCAGCCCCAAGCCCCCATAAAAGCACGATTGTTTCAGATAACCCATCTACTCCCTACGGGGGTCTGTGTTTACTCGCCCCATCAGTCTCACTGTCAGTTTTCACTGTCAAATGAGACAAACGACACCCTAGAGAAGAGCTCCAGACAGTAGCGAAGAGGTGCGACCTCCCAGCAAGACACAACACAACACAGGAATGCTGACAGAGCAGAACGCTGACGATATTAAATGAATCCTCCTCAGGGACTCTTTTACTGTTGAATAAGAAGGCCATCATATGCCAAATCATTGATTTCCGCTGAAATTGGATGGACAGCCGCAAACCCACCAGGAACTTCTCGACAGTGTTAAAAGGAAGTGTGTGTGTGTGTGTGTGTGTGTCTCTAGCTGGTTTTGTGTACTGGAGTGTGATTGACTTCCTCTTAAATCAGAAAACCTCAAGGCACCTCGAGACTGTGTTTAGAGTACTGTACATGAATGCTATACATCTACCCACAAACAGACGTGTGTGTGTGTGTGTGTGTGTGTACACGCACACAATATCATTGCGTGTGTTAGTGATTTATTTCCCCTTACACTGGAGGAGAACCACAAACCACAGGACACCTCCAGAGTGTTGAAAAGGAAGCTCATGAATAGGACAAGAGAAATGTGCTGTGTGTGTCTGCGTGTGTGTGTGTCTGCGTGTGTGTGCATACACACAAGCACACGTGAGGTGATAAAGTGTGCTGTTTAACAGTTCCCTGATTTTAAAGGACAGTTTTTATTGTAAGAGTGGAGCGATGTTGTTAGAAGGGTGTCTGTCTGTATTATGGGGAGGTGTTAGTTATAATGTGTGCATGCGTGTGTGTGTGTGTGTGTGTGTGTGTGTGTGTGTCCATCCATGGCCCAGTTCTTTAACCCCTCCCCCATTCCTGCTGGGGACGCTGTGGGCGTGTTCTCTCCTCTGCGGCATCAGTGCCCATACCCAAGGCTGGGTTGGCAAAAGGGCCTTTCTGTGTGGAGTTTGCATGTTCTCCCTGTGTCCCCTATAGGGTAGGTACCCTCACAAAAACCATGCAGTAATCCTAGTCTCTTTCTAAACTACCTCCCCCTGGCCAGCCGGGCGCCTGATGGAGGGGAAAGGAACTGGTCGGAATAATGTGTTCCTTTCCTTCCACGCGCTACGTCCGGGGAAACCCCCCCCCTGTCAGGTGAAAAGAAGCAGCTTGCCTTGGACTCCTAAAAAACAGGGTCGGATTATAATCAGGGACTAGACAATTTGACATTCAATGTTCTTTTTCCACAAATGAGTCTTGAAAAATGGGGGTTGTCTTATAATCAGAGTCGTCTTATATTCGGCGCAATACGGTACTTGCCACCCGTGCGTTACATTGTAACCCCTTCAAACGTTGCTTGCACGTCCTCCACATGGTGATCTCTGACTTACCCCTTTAGCAGGTGTAGTGGTAAATCTGACAATGAGTTAGTAGACAGTAACAATCTACTAACTACTTGATTGATCCGTAATTCATTGACGACTTGAATTAGTTATTTATTGATTTAATATAAAAACACACATGCATTTCCTATTTCTTCCGTGAGAACAAACTGAAACAAACACACATATAAAGTCTCCAGTGACTTCACAAACTTTCAAAACAAACTAGACAGTAAATCACTGGTTGACAAGACATAACTGGTATAACAACAAACTCATGCCAAGTGTAAAAGGCACACGGCAGGCACCTTGAACGACCTGCTGGGAATCAGAACCTCATTCTGAGTGCGATTTTTGAGAAAAGCTTGGTTATTTTTAACACTGTAACAAAGTCATCCATAACACCCTGTGAGAGGAGCTCAGACTAGCCAAAGTGGTAGCATCTTTTAAAGCTCTACTTAGTGTGCTATATGTACAAGACTTTTTTTATAGCCTTTTTTTATATAAATCCATTTACTTTGTTCACCATTATATTTAATTCATTTTCTCTTGCTTGTTCTACGGTTTCATTTAATTCTTCACAAGTTTAATGTCCTGTATACTTTATTTATTATAGACAGCACCGTTTAACTGTCATTTTGAAACACAAAGCTGTATTACAGTTTATTATATTAGAATCATTTAACATTCCCAAAGTCCGTAAACAGAATCAATCTGCAGCATGTCCCGACTACCGGCAATAATGAAAGACGTAGACGACCAACCACCCTTTATCCTGCTTGGTTATGGCAACAACGTGAGGGTAAATGCACACACTTGTGTCAACAAAATGATCTGACCGCGGGGGAGATTCTCTGGATATTCACTTGTAACACTGTCAACACTGCTGAGGCCAATTACCTTTCTGCTTCTCTACCATCAACATCAACACTGATTCAGGATTTCCCTTCTTGGCTTTAGCAGACTTTTAGTGCATTTTCCTTGGAATCTGGCTGTGTTTACCGACTGCATTTGGGCACCGATATGACTGTGTTGATGCAAGGCGGAAAGAGCCTGTGTTGAGCCTGGCTCCTGTTTATCTCCACTGTAGAATTTGACAAGATCTGAATAATTTAAGACATTGAATTACCGTAATTAAACCCAATTATCAAATCAGTACATTTTGTTAGATTTGGGTGCTTCAGTCCAGTAGATTTAGCTAGATTTAGGTGCTTCCAGACATATTCATGAAAATGTCCATTTCTTAATACATTTGTAAATGCGACACATCACCTGAAAGCATCAATCTCTAATTAAATGAACATAAAAATACCATATACGAACTTCCAAATTATTTTGTTAAGCCTACAGTATTAATGGCACTGCTCAAAATTAAACAATTTCTGCAACTGAAGAATACTTTTCCAGCATAAAGTCTCGAAAAGAGAAACCTTTTTTCCCTCGTCGGTTACTTTAGGATTTTAAACTGACTCTACCATTACATGCATAAGTTAATCTAGATGAAAGCATCAGCTTTAGCTGCCTGAAATGTTAAATCTGAATTGAGTGCAGTGTCGGGTGGAAACTTCATATGTCCAAAACTGTTACTTTTTAAGTTAAGTTAAGTTTTAGGATTCAAATAAAAAAAATGGCTAAAGTAGTCGATCTACAAGCTCGAAACGCAGAGAAAATTGTAGATCTGTTACTTTTGATGCTTTTGTGTGACGCTGTAGTATGTGATGATCAAGTAAGAAAAAACATAAAATATGGAGATAAGAGGTTTATGCCTGACAGCAACGAAATAAAAGCAGCCGCATTACCACTAAGGTCAGACCAATAACCACACTGTCGCTGTCACACAAATCTCTTTTTATGATTTTTTTTTATAACTTAATGCTATTAATCATCCTTTAACCGCCCTATTTTATACTTTGTCTTAGTGGTATGACAGTGTCACACAAAAAGTGACAGTGTCACACAGTGTGAGCTGCGTCAATGTGCCATTTTTTCATGGTGAAACATTTTGAAACATTTCACATATAATAACATGCTCAAAAAAGGGACGATTAGTATTAACCACTGTGACAAAATAATGACATAATTTTTCCCCATTTTCAGAAAAGTAACAATTTTGGACATATAAGGTTTCTACCCGTCAGCGACAATATGACACCTGCACAGCTGTAATCTGCTTAGCCATGTTTGAAAGCTCCTGAGCTAAGCTCTTCCATCTGTGGCTTTCTCCTCTGTGTTGTCAATATGGTTTTATCACTAAACTGTACTGTAGCTTACCGCCAAGTTCAATTCTCAGTTCCCACAGTGTGTTCACTCAGTAACCTGATTTAACCCCACACAGTGTCAATATAAATGACCTAGTTTGAGCCTTTAAGTTTCTGCAATTTGATGCAGGTTGAGATGAGGCAAAAGTGTTTATTTATCAACAGTATACAGTACTGCACTGTCCCAGTGAGGGGGGGGGGGGGGGGTATGACAATGGCTTTATAAACAGCCTATAGTCCCTGCATGTTACATTGTGATATTCAGACACGGTTGTCGGTTGGAACCTCAACCTTGACATAGTTACAGTAACTGCCAAAACGCCAGATATAGCCCTATATCTAATCAGTAAAGCAGATTTTCCATTATCGGGTGAGATGATGGTTGTAGAAATCCTGGGTCTAGAAACAGCTGTGGCAGCTGCATTCTACGTTGTTATTGCTGATGACCCAGGCCAGGATGGCTCATTCTACGTTGTTATTGCTGATGACCCAGGCCAGGATGGCTCAACGATTTGGGGAAAATGTCGAATTGTGATTTTTCAGACCAATATTAAAAAGTAAATTTTCAATTCTGTTTATATAAAAGGACCATACCAGTGTAATTTCATGTTTAGTCCATTAGTTAAATGGGCTAAACTAAATTAGCAAAATTTAGCCCATTACCATTTAGCTCACAATTCATGAATACTCTTTAAGTCTGAATTACTCCTGACAATTTCCCGTACATTAACTTTTGGAATAGCTCAGATTGAAATGAATAACGGATAACGGTAGTCCTCGTTAGTATGGTTAAATTAATATTGTACTTCAATTCATGGCCCAAACATTACTTAAAATACCAGAATACCTTGTTTAGACCACCCTCTCGGCTATTCAATTAATTCCTCTGTGATTTGTAAATTGGAGTAGTTCATATTGCAATTCTTGCGATAATTTTTCAATAAACCTTTCAGCTCTAGACTGTTGGACAATATTCAGTAATACCTGCTTTAAGCATCATCCGGGGCCAGTGTTAGCGCTGGCTGTACGTCACAAAAAAGCCCGCTACATTCTCCCACGGAGAGAGGATGACAGCGCCTAACCTTCTGTTCCTCGTAAATTGGAGTCATACGGTGTTTGATGCGTTAAGGAGCCTAGGACAAATTCAACAGATGAACATCAAATAGATATGGGTCCTTTGAAAATCGGCCAGGGCCTATATGAGATTAGCCATGAGATATTGCACAGCGTAAGTGTTCCCACTCTGCCTGTAATGATACTAGGACTGCATCAGACAAATATCAATCAAGGCCATAATCAGATCAGACGTTTTGTTTGTTCTACTGTATTACATGATGCACTGAATTGATACTTAGAGGGGAGGTATCCTGTTCAGAATGACAGCAATTATGAAGAATGCATGTTGGGAAGAGATGTTGCTCTTTCTGCCAGGGAGAAAGAGTTCACTGCGAGGTGAAATATCCACTCCCACTGCTTGACAACACCTTCTCTTTCAATGTGATACATGGCACATTCTTTTATTCTAATGAAAAGTGACCCGTTGACAAATGTAACCTATTGCAGACTTTAATATCTTTGACACCACTATGTTTTAGGTACATGATGAGCTTCAACATTAGGCAATAGTATAGCATATGAACCTTTCAGCTACAATATCAGAACAGGACTGTAAAAACACTGTAATTGGATGAGTGTATTAGCTAGCGGAACTTGTAATTTAACAAGAGGGTCTAAGGGGGGTTACTTAATGGCCCATTTCTCCAAATACCTTAATTACAGTCTCTTAATTATCATCAGTTAAAGGGGCTTCTGTACCCGAATACCACAGCTCACAGTGGACAGGATTTATCCCCAGGCAGGGTGGGACGTATGGGGGGGGGGGGGGGGGGGGGATTTTCCAATCCCAAACTTGTATAAAGCATGAACAGTAGACGATGTGAACTGTGTTGAGAAGTAGGCCACTGAAGCTGCTTCATTCTAAGGATGTGTTTAAGCACTGAAGCTGCTTCATTCTAAGGATGTGTTTAACTTGCTTGAGTACCAGATGGGTGGGATAAAATGTAAAATCACAGGACATTGACTAACAGCAATCCCAACCTCTGTGCTACACCCAAGTTAATTAGAACAAACACTACAAATTATTTGCAAATACTCACTGACCAAGTTCTGATCGTGACATATAAATAACCACAAGCCTTGAAAAAGAAAAAAAACATTTACACAGCTGAACTTCCCAGTATGCACTTCTGTGGGCAATGGCCGCAGGGGGCAGAGGCTCAGAGACCTAATGCTGTATGCGTGCTCTCTTATCGCTCAATAATTGAGCGATAAGTGTAGGGAAATCCAATGCATGCCATTCAACAATGAGGACAATGTGCTGTCCACTGCATGGCACGCTACGCTACGCTACGCCAGCTCATCTCTACAACCATTACTCACTGTAGCCCCGTTATCGACGGGGGTTGAATCAATCTAGGAAGCACTGAATGAATGGGCTAATGTTTCTGGATGTCAGGATGACTGTATTAAATGTACGCTGAGTAGTGTGACACACACTACTCAGCGTGCATGGGAGGGAATACCAGCCCTCTTGCATTATCACAAGCGACAAATTTGATATCGTATTTATTTGCCGCTAAATCATCTCTACATCCATTACATGAGTCAATATTGAATAGGCATCTATTACAATATTTTGCCAGAGATGGAAGGGTGGACGTTAAGACTGTTAAATAGAACCCGTTTGGCCCAGGCCGCTGGTGTAGCGGTCCGGGCACCTGAGAGGCTGCAACGCAGCCTGACTGCATCTCTCTCTCCCCATTTCCTGGCAGCCTACTGTCCTATCAATAAAGGCTTAAAAGACCAAAAATAAACCTTAAAAGGAAAAAAATTAATAGATACAGTTTGTTCATTACATAATTCTTGGTGCTGCTTTTCAGTGGACTGGAACAAATGTTGTTCTAGCCTAAGTTACATGGACCCATCTGCATGGACTTAAGTGCTTTATACTGCAATACACACACACAGCGTGTGTATTGCAGCTGTACACACTCTCTTCCTGTTCCAGCCCCCATCCTCATTATGTCCCCCTCATCTATTCCTCTATCAACACCAGCTGAGTCCACGCAATCACTTTTTGTTTTGTCACAGTAATGTGATAACTAGGCCTGCATGTCCATTTAACCAACCTGACTGTCCTGAAGGCCCCAGTCTGAAGAGGGGCTACACATGGAAGATAACAAAACACAAAGGTAAAACACAGCAGAGGTACACTCACTCAGACAGAGGTACACTCACTCAGACAGCCAAAAATGAATAGAGGGAAAATGTATGTTGAATATACTGGATCAATATATTTGTGACAAAACAGGAAATAAAATATATTGTGTTATTAATTGGGATTAACTAAGTAAGTAAGAGAGTCAGAGAGGCTTATTGTCGGTATCAGCCAGGGTGCAGGAGTCTCTCCCCGTTTCAATGCGCTAGACCTCTGGGAGATGGAAAGCTGATGTGCGGCACAACGCCTACCATCAGCTCCCAGTACTTACCGCACGACATCAAGCCGTGCTACTCTTACACCGAGTTGGCGGTGCCCGGGATCGAACCCATGACTTTGCGGTCGAAAGGCGAGTGCTCTACCGATTGAGCCACCCGGACACAACTTTGGGATTTTCTGGCATCACAATAATATAAATATATATATTTTGTGCGTGGGCACACAAGCCATACACATTCTCCAGCCTCAGAACTTGTGACAGGAAAGAAAAATCTCAGTTTACGGATGTATGTTGATTATGGCATATAATGGAGGCATAGTATTTTGTAAAATTTGAAATATTAGCAAATGTCAAATATACCTAGTATATTAAAGTGTGTGAGTGCAATATATATACTATATATATGTTGAAGCACACAAGCCTGTAGTGACAGGAAGGAAAAAACATGCAGCCTGTGTTTCCTTCAATGCATCCTCCCTCCATTCAGCCTTGTGGAATACAAACACCCTCAAGAACATGTGACCTTGTTGCTTTGGGTTAAAGACAATGGCTATTCAAGTCTCCAAGGTTTACTCTGGCATGCAATGTTAACCAGTGGGGGGCAGTGTATACATCCGCCACATTCCATGACATCACACAGCTAGAGGTAGCTTTGCTATTGTGTTGCACACTTGGATGATCAATTATTGTTTTCACCATGGCTCTGCAAGAGGCTAGCTGTGTGTGGGTGTGCACGTGGCACGTGCGTCTTTCTATCCGTCTGAAGCTAATCTTTCAAACTGATGGACGGATTAGAGTCAAACTCATTGAACACTCACAATTAAGCTAATTCGTAAGTAAATTATTTGACTTGAGTGGAAGTGATTCTAGCATCCAATTCCAAACTGACCGCAATAGCGGTGTACTGAACATTCAGAAGAATTGGATGAGACTCTGAATATGTCTTCAGTCAGATGAGCGACTGATGTTTCTGGTCTGGAACATATGCGTCTGGATCCCACTTCACTTAACAGTTTAAAATTAGACTTTTAGGCAGTCTCTTTATCTTAATCTATTTGTTCTTCAGGTCTCCAAAAGGTCACTTCAAAAAGGTTCACCTCCCCCTAGTGCTATGATCTGTGCTAATAAGCTAAGAGTACTATTTATTATGACAAATTTAAAATGTGAAGACTTGAGTTGGTTCTCCACGGCTGATGCAACCCTGGAGCAAAACTTGGCACTGGAGGTTGTCTGTCGCCTCAGTCAAGGCGAGGTTTCCTCTCCAGCCTCTCTCCCTCTCCCACCCTAATTCATTCTCTCTCTCTCTCTCTCTCTCTCTCTCTCTCTCTCTCTCTCTCCCTCTCCCACCTTAATTCATTCTCTCCCTCCCTCTCTCTCTCTCTCTCCCCCCCCCCCCCCCTCTCTCTCTCTCTGTGACTAAAGAGGCTGACCTCGTGAATCCTGCTGGCTGACGTAAATGAGCTGTAGTTAACTCACATCCTGTCTGTGTTGGTCAGAAGAGCCGCAGGGCAAAGCACCGTTTCAGTCCTGCCTTGATGGCTTGTTGTTCACCCTCCTTCGCCCCCAGGCCCTTTCTCCCCAACACAGCATCTCATCTCTAACTGGCCAGGACATTGTGTCCCTGGCTAAGGGGGGTACGAATTAGGTCTGTCCCATGCATTCTGGGGAGTGGGCCAATGAAAGTGACATGGTGCAAACACGGTTATAAATCTAGGTTATATGGTCATTGGATGAATTTGATGTTATCTGAAATAGACACTTTTGAACCATGATCTTGTGACTGAGTTATAACAGACAGAAGGGCAACTGTTTTGAAAGAAGTCACTTTGATCTTTTAACAAAGTTGACCATATCTGCAATCAATGTCTAAGAATATGCCACACTAGAATAATTCCTTTGTATGCATGGCCAATTTCCAAATGGTTCACAGTTCGGGTTCATGTATGATTTTAATGTGATCAGACGGTTGGAAGCCAAATCAGTTCCTCTATCCCACGGCAGTTACATAAGAGGTCGCACTGCTGCAAGGTGGATCAGCACGCTTCACCTGTGCACTGCTGCAAGGTGGATCAGCACGCTTCACCTGTGCACTGCTGCAAGGTGGATCAGCACGCTTCACCTGTGCACTGCTGCAAGGTGGATCAGCACGCTTCACCTGTGCTGCTGCAAGGTGGATCAGCACGCTTCACCTGTGCACTGCTGCAAGGTGGATCAGCACGCTTCACCTGTGGATCTGCTGCAAGGTGGATCAGCACGCTTCACCTGTGCACTGCTGCAAGGTGGATCAGCACGCTTCACCTGTGGATCTGCTGCAAGGTGGATCAGCACGCTTCACCTGTGCACTGCTGCAAGGTGGATCAGCACGCTTCACCTGTGGATCTGCTGCAAGGTGGATCAGCACGCTTCACCTGTGCAGGGGGGAAGCCTGTCTTTTAGCACCTGGTTTAATGCCATCCCCATTAGCGGATCATATTTGTGCCTCAAAAAAGGCAGAGGGGTGGAGAAAAGGACCCTCATTCAAGTCTCACAGTGGCAGGTTATGCAACGGCACAGAGATAGAGGCACCAACTCAAGAAGTGACGTTACATAACAGACAAGGCGCATTCAGGCTGCCCATGGGGCAGCCAAATGGAAAGCAGCATCCAGAATAGAAAGAGAACGATATTGTGTGGATGTTTGGGACAGAGAGCAGGATGAAAAGAGTGTGTGGGAAATGGAGCACTCCTCCACACCGTCAGGGAATGGTTGAGAGGACCAAGGTATTCTGCCCCTCCTCTGAAAGAGCAAATGAGCGAGCAGAGACAGAGGGTGCCTTGTGTGAATAGAGATGTCGCTTCTCATTATAATGCATGAAGAACTTTGAGAGTCTCTGCAAAACCATAAAGGCAACCCCCCCACCCACCCACCCACCACCGCCCTGTACTTAAACACATAAGAGGGATTCTGGGCCTTAGGCAAGGCCAACAGATTGAAGAGGAGGAGAGTGTGGGGGGGGGGGGGGGGGGGTGCAGAGAAAGTGACAGAGAAACCTATTGCTCAGAGAGAGAAGTGAGAGGCATTGAAAGTCACTGCGAGAGTAAGAGGCTTCAACAGGAAGCCATTCCTTCCCCCATCCCATTAATTCCTTGTTTGCTCATTGCACAAAGAGCCACTGCTTTATTTTGCCATCCATGAGAGCCAAACAGTTCTATATTGAGCCACTCTCAAGTCTCAACCCAAATTCAGGCTTTGTTTGGTTGAGCCATGCTGTGATGTGCTGCTGTGCTCTTAAGTGTGCGTTCTGTGCTCTCTCACATGCCATCAGTTATCTGGGTCTGTGACCCAGTAGTCACATGTCAGTCGATAGTTCCCAGTGCAATTCCAATAGCAGAGAGAAGTGGGAATGACAGATGTGTAGCCACAATGTGTACTCTGGGGAACTGAAGTTCAACCGTCAATACTGAAAAAGCAATTCCTCAAATACCCTAGAGATCTTGTTTTGCATTCTTTTAATGCCAGTGCTAAGCCTGGGTTTCTTTTAGGTTTTTTAGGGGGGTTATTTTTTTTTCCTTTTGCAGAAAATAAATCTGTGAGGATTTTGCGGGTGAAAACATTCCTTGACATTGGTCGAGCCGTGATTGAAAAGCTGCGAGAGCAGCTGTGAGGGAGGAACGGCAGTTTGATCTCACAGTCAACATTTTGCCTTTTAGTGGCAATGAATGTAAGACATCTGCCAGCAGCTGCCAAATAAAAGCGACTGACGGAAAATAATAAAACAGTTCCTTAAAACCTAAAACAATTTCCATGCTAGACGGTGGCTCACCGCTGCCGTTTGAAATGACGTTCATGCAGTAAGCTGTGGGGTGGAGTTTAGCGCCTCACCCTTTAATTCAGTATTGGCCAATGCCAGCTGGTCGGGCCAGGTGCGTATTCTGTGGGGCGGGCCTTTCAACGCTCTTTTTTAAAATAATTCTCCACAAGGAAAGGCACAATTTTATTCCTGTATAAAGTTGAGGAATAATACAATTACGCCAATCAGAAACACACATCTTAGTTCAACTTCTAGATCAATAGATCATTTTACATCATCAATCCTTGAATCCTGACACCATTCCAAATTCCAATCCCTTACAGGAATAAGCCTCACTTGCTTCTGTCTCCCTCTCTCTTCCTCCGGAATCAGGAAAAGGAAGAGTGAGAGGTAGCGTAGGATATTTGTGTGGAGCTGCTTCCACAGTAGCACTCTGGAATTCCTCAGTCAGTGACATCATGTTGATGATCTAAGCTGTGGGCAGTAAAAAATGTCCAAACGTCCAAATGACTCCCTCTCTGACCCCACCCATGCCTCATCGTAGCCACACCCTCCCTTTGCGATGACTGAAACCTTAATAACACAGCCTCTTTTACTCTCTTCACCATGTCTCTGTCACTCTCATCCTCCCTATACTCTCTGACGTCGGAGGCTAATTCTACAGTGGGCCAGCCAGCATCAACCCTGCTGCTCAAGTGTGGACTCAGCCCAAGACGCGTTCCGCCACAACACATTTTACACCCTAGCTCTGTAAAAATAACTTCCAATGAAAGATCGTATTATGTTATATATAAAAAAGAGAGAGAAAATAAGCAGAGGAGTTTAATATGACTCACTTGCTGGTGCATTGCTGTGAATTAAGGCCATAATCCGTACATTTATGTGCTCTCCCGAGTTGATGGAGAAAGATAATTGCAACTGTAAAAGCCTGACTAGGACTAAAAGAGCCAAAAGAGAATCGGCCCGACAAGGGGGATAATGTGCTTATGAACTCCAGATAGGGCTACGTGTCAAACAGTATGTCTCCCACCCGACATCAGGGGTTTCTCAATGCAAGAGTAGGGAGACCACCTCCAACCACTGCAGATGTGCTGGTGATATTGTTTTAACATACTCTACCATACAGGCCGGTTAAAAATAATGTTTCATTCAATAAAAGTAGTTACAGATGGAAGCTTACAAATGGTAAAAGAGGAATAAGTAGCTAAATGCTTTGCTATTGCAGGAGACTAAATCTTACTTTCCGTGAACATTATTATAGCTCAGTGACTAGTGGGACCCACTGGATGAGCAGCAGCTGTGATGTGCACTCTCTGTCGTTGCCTGTTATGTAATAAAGGCTTCTCATCCACTCTCATAATTGATTTCGACCCCATGACAGCTCGCTGTGCCATGAACTGTACGGATGGATGACCGTTGCTGGAAATAATTCATTGTTTTTGATTACGTGTTGATGGCATAAACATACAGTAAGCACAGCTGATCGGTCTGGGTTCAACACGGTTACCATTTCTACATACTACTCAAGAAAATGTAGCCCATATAGAAGAGCACCTGAACACACACAGAGAAATTATAATTAAATAGATTTCTAATTACTTTAACAGATCATGTGATATTGCCTTTACAAAAGGGCCAAATTGGACCAATTATTATTATGGGAAGTTGTATTGCCACTGACACAGATAAGAGCATAACACCGTTACCATGCTCGTCTATGAGTGGGCAAATACAGCATATGGTATTATTGCACTCTTGGCAAGGGTACCCACTACCCAGCAACTCCCAGTGCCAACTGTCATGCTTGTGAATATGCCAAAACAACAAATTAACTGGTATAGCCCCCCCCCTTATCTTATAAGCCTTTTTTAATAAATAAACAAATCTAAGGCTTTTGGGGTTGGGGGATTTAGCCCCTATACATCTGTTTACATTGAGCCAGCACAACTCTCCAGACAGAGGCTGTCTCTGTGAATCATTGAAGGTTTTGGGTTCATTCACTCTTGTTCTAAAATAATACATAATCCAGAGAATGCTGCGAACGTTATTTCTGAACATTTCCTTGAGTGAATGTGGCAAGCAAGGTGAGGGTACACATTTCCCCCACCATGTGTCACATCGACGGATCATTTAGATTGATGCATTCAATAGTAGGATGTTATGATGACACAAAGTATGCAACGAGAAGTGTGAAAACCACCACAAATTTGCAGCACAAGCCTAGATTCGGATAATAATAAATAACAAGTTAATATGTTAAACAATAAGGCAATATCTAAAATATTGTGGTAGCTAGACGTCCACTCCACAAGGCAAATTACGTTTTGCTACTCAACCAGATAAAGTAATTTCAGTGCTCTAGTAGTGAAAGTGAACAACATCACTTACCGAAGTACACAGTCTTCTCACACTTGGGACACTTCGATGACATGTTGCAATGTTTTGGTCGAATGAAAATGAAAGTGAACTGTTTTGTTTACTATTGCAGCAGCTTCCACGAGGTTGATCGGCGCTCTCTCTCTCTGTGTGTGACTGGCGAGCAAGTGTTCTCTCTGTTGTGTCCCAGTTCACACAGGAGCGGGGAAGCATCTCTTTCAGATCATCTCATTTGCATAGTCCCTCCCCGCCACGCTGCCGGCAGAGCGCCCTGTCATCCCATAGTCCGTAAGGATGGACCCGAGAGACAGCTGCTCTGTGATTGGTTAGAGTTAGAGGTTGTCAGGAAGCCTTTGGAATTTGTATGTGTAAGGCTGGTGTAAGGGTAAGGTAAGGTATACAGTTTTTGCTTTCTCTGACTTCTTTTACAATTTTTGTTTGATTTATTTGTATTACCAACCTCTCAAAGTGCAACTACAATATTTATAATTCACAAGTTTATACAATCTTACCAAAAGTAACTGTCTTCTTACCAAGTTACTTCTGAAAACGGTCTATGGTTAACTCAGACTACAGCAGGGAGTGGATTGATTGATTCATTGAAAATGTTATTAACAGTTTATATAATGGGTACAGGTACATTTCAAAGAAAGTAGTAAATTTGAGGGTCCTTGATATGAAAAAGTTTGACAAGCACTGAACTACAGCAACCATTTTCATATTAAAAAAGTGTGTGTGTGTGTGTGTGTGTGTGTGTGTGTGTGTGTGTGTGTGTGTGTGTGTGTGTGTGTGTGTGTGTGTGTGCGTGTGCGCGTGTGTGTGTGTGCGCGCGCGTGCGTGTGCGTGTGCGTCTCGATAATGTCTTTGTATCAGTTTATCTAGCAGGATTTATTACGCTGTTGCTGGTCATGATCAGTGGTTTAATGGACGTCGGTACATTGTTCACGTGACGTCTGCTATTACGGAGACTAGAGGCCTTGTCCACCACCACCATGGTCCCTGACTCCCTGGTCATGGCATTGTCACAGAGATACTCGAGCAACAGTGTGGACACGACTTCCAAAAGCTCCTTACGTCAAGTCGCCAATGTCCTTTTGACTGTGTGATCCCATCTCCTTGCAGCAGCATCTCAGGTAAAATCATGTGTATGTGTGTGTGTGTGTGTGTGTGTCTCATGCATGCTATACTTGACACACCATTTTACAAAGCATACTGTACCATCATTTGTTTGGTCTTTGAGGATAATAATGGTGTATGTATGTATGATTATGTACAGGACAGGGGTTGACGTAAGCAATTTGAGTTTCAAACTTATATATAGGACACTTAAAACATTTAGAAGCTATTGTGGTGGATATCCTGAACGGGATTTAGATGTTTCAATAACTTGATTGTCTGCTTATGGCAAATTAAATTGATTTGACATAACTTAAAAAGTGCATGGATGCTGATACTGTCTGTTTCTATTTTCCCATTTGCCAAAGAAGTTTGCAATTTACAATGGGAAAGAGAATATACTGTACATACTGTAGGCAAGACATCCTTGCACGCTGTTTGGTCTACAATAGACCAGGGGTGTCAAACTGATGGGGGGGACGGTAAATTGACAAGAGTCAGAGGTAAGTTGCGCGCTCTGCTCGCGCACAAGTAGGCCATTCATGGCCAACTTGTGTGCAAAGCGCAAGGTGGCAGCTCGACAGAGTGCATTTCTAGTTTGAGTAGTATTTTAGTTGTGTGTGCACGACACGCTCACATGCATGTATGATGTAGTGTGTGTCAGTTGAGTTCTATATGTGTCTAGCAGTTGATGATGTAATGAAGCCAATGTTTAATTTATATCATTGCCTTGTTCAACCTCTTGTAACACAGCAGCTCTTATTATGCCTATGTCCATTGCCATGGTCGTGTCATTGTCACATCGATATTATACAACAGGTCGTTTCGGGCGAGTTGCGAAAGCAACGCAGAAGTGCATTAATGACGTTAAACCACCCCGTCGAGTGTAATATTGCTTAATTCAAGCAACGGTGAGTGACTCGACTTCCAAAAGCTCCAAAAGGCACTGATTCCTTTTTACCATGTGTTTCCATATCCTTGCTGGAACATCTTGATGATGCCTGGTAGAACCATGGTAGAACCATGAGTCTGGCTCAGCTGGTACAACAGATTCTATTTATTATTGACTAGAGTACTAGACTGGTGCCAGGCTGTAGAGCACAGAATGGGTAACGATGGAAGTTGGAGATCCATGCCCCACCCGGCTATGCAATACCCGTTGTACCCGTGTCAGAGTACCCGTTAGACCCATCTGTCTGTGTCCTTTTTTACTAACACAGTCAAATATGGCCATAAGAACCAGGTGGCCAAACTCACCTGTTGCAAATTTGTACTGTACATCTTCATGGTTTGATTAATGATTTCTCTGTCGGTGAACCATGCCAAATACAGTTATGGCTGCCCAGTACATCAGTCATGTGTATACACCATGTACACCACCAATTTCTCTGCTTGACTTGATAATCTCCATCCCGAGCTTGTCTGGAGCAAACTGGAAGAAATCCAGGAAGACTTTATGCATGCACCATAGAGTGTTCTAGAGTTTCTGTGCCATGTGAATAAAAGTATATTCTTAATTTCTGAAAGGGAGGGAGCTCAGGGAGGTCCATTTGTCTGACTTGGCCTTAGTCGGCATCGCCTATAAGCAAAGGCAGCCATGTCATTGCAGGCATACTCTATGTCTGAGGAAGGCAGAGCTGGAGTGATGGAGCAGCTGAAGAACCACTCCTTTAAATGCCTGACCTGTATCACGCCCGCAAAAACCTCCTTGTTACCAAGTGTAGGCATTTCTTAACCACATTTCAGCCATACTGTTGTTTACTCGGATTCACCAGATCTTCTTTAAGTTCTTCAAACCTTTCTTGTCTGCCCATGATTGTTTGACTGGACAAAACACTGCAGCACATGCATGAGTCATTGGAATACAGTATATGCTATTTCTTTCATCCTTTCACAGAATAGGTAATTTCAAGATTCAAAAATACTTTTATTGTTACATCCCATACGTTACAGACCTACAAAAGTTGTGCCATATTTTACAGACATACTAAAGTTATGCTCCTCAACTTAATTAACACTCATTTCATGGTGAACTAGAAAAAGTGCCCTTCTGGGCACAGGTCTCCACCAGGAGGATAGGACTGTGTGAGATGTTTGGCAAAATGTTTAGGATTAATATAAACATGTCTTTGAGGCATTTTGTTCCAAAAATGTGTTTTGCAAAAATCAACCTGGTGGCGCTATAACAGGCCAATGTGTAAAGGGTGGGATATATTCCTCAGCCTAGTAAGAAAATGTGTGAAAGATTTCACGTAAATTGCATGCTGCGTTCATGATTTGAGGCTTTTGTTCAAAACGGGGCAATCTTGCAAACTGTGAAAGCTAATTATAGCCAATTAGGATGGAATATGAAATATCGGACAGATCCGACTTGAGCACATGACCATAGAGATAGTGTGTAACGATTTGTGAGATTTTTGGACAGAATCTGGAGGAGTAATATAAAAAAATGTGTTTTACAAAAGTCGGCCTCCTGGTGGCGCTATAAAAGGCAGATGCGGAAAATGCAGGTCAACGGTTTGTCCTTGGCCTCTAGGGAGTGTGCATGCAACGTTTCACACAGATCGGTGCAGTTTTAGGTAAAAAATTTGAAAAGCTGCCTCATGGTGGCGCTATAACAGGCCGTTCTGGAAAATGTGGGGCAGAGGTTCATCGTTGGCATCCAGGGAGAGTGTGTGCAAAGTTTGGCATCGACCGGGTTAACGGTGCCGGAGATTAGCTGGTAACAGACGGACGGACACACACACACACACACGGACACACGGACGGAGTGCAAAACATACTCTCTCCCCATGCCTTCGGCCTGGTGGAGACAACAATCCATGATAATAAATCCATGATGAATTTAGGTATGAGTTAATCATGAATTAATATAAACGTTAATTATTTGATTAAAGGTGGCCTTACACTAGCCGATAATCGGGCATTTGAAATCTGACAGCACCACACACTACAGGATAATCGGAGCGGGGCTGAGCAAATATCAAACATTCTTGATGTTGATCGGGCCGATCCCGATCGCGCTCGGGGGGTGCCCGATTGAGTCGGGCACCCCCCGAGCGTCAAAAATGCCCGATTATCGGCTAGTGTAAGGCCACCTTAAGTGTTACTACAAAAGGTGGACAATGTTGTGTCCCAAAAACCAAGTAGCCTATCACAACATGACTGCCCACCCTCGGCTATGGGATCTACTGTTGAAACTGCATGACCTCACTCTCTTTGGACCTTCCTGCGGTCACTCACAACCAACTCAGACGGGAGAGCACTCAGACGGCCTGCAGTAGAATACTTTACGGGGGCACACGTACACCCACTTTCCTTTTCCCTTTTTCATCACACGAGTAGGCAGTGTTTAGTTGAGTGACAATGCGCCCTTTCACAATGAGTGACCAGTAGGAATTTGTAGGGAAAAGCGAGACATTGAAACGTGGCTGGTGTAGATCATCTTTCTTATAGACTGCCTCCTCTTGGCATTTAGACCATTTACCCACACAGAGTAGATAGACTTTAGGGAGTATCATGAATTAATAAATTCCAGCCACATGACTTGTCATGATTTTCACATCTATTGCCTAATTAAAGTAATGAACCAGCTGTACTTTTGACATGATGAAAGAGAATATGACCCATTCACATGACTATCAGTTGTTCCCTGAGCAGTGTGCTGGATCTTAACATAGGGTCTTACCTAGGGTGTACGTGTCACTGAGGTCATTCTTTCACACATTGGTGCTGCTGTCTGTCTGCTTGGTGACAAAGTGCAGGTTCTGGTTGTACAGCAACGGACACATTCTTCTGTTATTTCCCACAGCTGTGTGTGAGTGTCCCGCCTGATTAGGCACCGGCTACATGCCTTTGACCATTTCCTCTTTATCTCTGCTTAGCTCACTGTTTTAAAAACCTGTTACGTCTAACGGTCAACTGGGCAGTGGGCAGACTATACTGCTGAGGCTCTATTTAGGGAGGAATGTCGTGTGTAGTTTATTGTTCCATTTTTAGGCATTTGGTGGGGGATGCAACCTCATAGGGTTTAAGGGTCTTGATCATTCTGACTGGTAGTAGCAGAAAAGAATGTGCTTTAATAACATAGGAACATCATGTTGCCAGGAAACATTTCAATATATTTTTCTGACTGTTTGGCTTAGTAGTAGATCTAGTAGATCTAGGGTCTGTCTGCCTCCCTCAGCGATAACCATGTCTGTTTCCGATGAGGCCTTTACTTTTCACCTCTAACGGTTTGCTGTGGTTGCAGGTTTGCTGCCAATTCAGCTGCGGAGATATCAGAATCAGGCCCAGTGCAAGCTAAGGGAAGGTCAAATTGAGACTGAAGAGCCATCGTTTTCTGTAGTCCTCGGTTCACTGCACACAGTGCTCACACAGAGATAGGGGGAAAAGAAAGTGGTGATCACATGATTCCCGTTAGTAGCCATATTACTCAGAGGTCTAACTCTGCGTTAAAACACACTTTTGTGCGGCTGTAGTTGTTGAAAAGGAGTAAGATGAATACAAAGTTAGCAAAAACACACTTTTTCATTTTACACTTACAAAGAGTGTGCAAAATGGATGATGAGATTGAGGATGGATACTGGTAGCAGTAGGCTGCTCTGTGTGTCTTGATGCTGGTATAAGGAATGGGCAGGGAATGGGCAGATCCACGGGCAAATCCACGTCATTGAGAGCATAGATATACAGTAGATGAGAAAGGCTAGATGGCTCACCCGCACTGCTGGCCAATGGAGAGCACCGTCGCTACATGGCGGCCATCTTACCGAGGGGCAGCATAACATTGTGTCTATGGGGCATGTACTTTTTAAATAACCATAACTTGCTCAATTTTCACCCGATTTTCAAATGGTTTGGTTTGTTATAAACGTCAGAGACGTCCGCATACTTATATGCTTTTATATGACGTTCATATAAAAAAATCACACCCGTGTGAACTGAGTGGTGCAACTCAGCCCCCCCCCCCCCCCCCCCCCCCCCCCTCTCTCTCTGTCATTAACAGGCAACAGTGCAACACTATCTCTCTGTCTCTGTTTCTGGCACAACAGTGCCACTTTTGCCCCTACTGGTACTCATAGTCACATAGGCACATAGTCACACAGTCACATAGGTAGGTGTCACATAGGTAGGTTAACACGGACATTGCTGTTCCTTGGAGTGGTTGCACCACTCAAAAATAACATTAAGCAGATAAGCATCCTGAATCATAACCACGTTGATAAAGTTTGTAATAAACCAACCCGTTTGTAATAAACCAACCCGTTTGTAAATCTGTCAAGATTTGAGGGAGTTATGACTACTTTTTGTTTGAGCTGGCATAGAACATACTGTACTGTAGCCCCTCACCAAGATGGCCGCCGGGTGAACTATGTCAGAGACTCCGCCTTGAGCCATCTAGCCATTATATATGTCTATGATTGAGAGTGCCTTTCCCACTTTACATTTCAATTATATTTCATGATTTTCTCTTACAGCCATTTACTTCACTTTTGATCTGATGACTGTTTCAAACAGCCAACATCCTCAGTGTTCTGTACAATTACCAAAATAATCCGTAAAAGTCCCATTTACAAATGATAAATTAACACAGGGTTCACTGCTGCTCCAGTAGAGCTACATCAGACAGACAGAATAAGAGTCTTGTGCCAGTCTTTTTTTGTTTTGTTCCAGAGGCTTTTTAGTATTCTGTAATATCTGTTGTAGTTAGAATAGGAAAATGTTCTTGATAAATAACATCATATACCATCTGCTGAATACTTATTCAGTTCCTTTAGCATCTTGTATCTTTTTTGTCCTGGGCCTCATGAATGAAAAGCCTGCCACTCACTAATACCATGTGACCATGAAAATGGAATGTGTCTTATCCGATCCCCTTCCGGAAAAGGATCCATTTGCAGTTGCAAAGAAGGAATATTTCAAATTAGTTTACACTATATGGACAGTATGGAGTTCCGAGTTACGCTATGCTATGCAGTATTAACATGTGCTCTACCAATTTAGTTATACAGGACTTTGGCACAGAGTAGTGAACCAGTCACCAACAGAGAGATGCTGGTTTAATTTATACTTAGTCATATGACGGTGACATGTATAATTTAATCTTATGAATTCCTAGCACACCTGCCCCCAGACACTCCTCACCCCAGTAGCCATATATAATCCATAGGGGCCAGGGGCCTAACAGGTGCCAAATCTCCCTCGGCTCCCAGACAGTGACAATCGCTTTTGTTTCCTTCCTCCCTCCCTCCTTCCTGTTTCCTTCCACCACCCCATCCTCCCAACGGACATTCTCGCATTCTGACTTCACAGATGCAAATGCAGGCATAATCCACGTGAGCCATGTGACACTCTACATAGCGTTTGCTCTGAGGAGCCCACATAACAGCCAGCCTGAGACCATTGCTTGCTGATCCTTTTCAGCCAGCGGGCACAAGTATGAGAGACTAGAGAGGCTACCAGATGATTTAAGGCAGATTGTGGGGTTTTGGGACCTGTGTTTAAGTGTAGAGAGACATAATTTAAAAAATCTGCAAACAGTCGAGGAATTTCTAAACATCTAAGTGCCCACGTACGGCACGTGCATTGTGTGCGTGGTGTTTATGTATGGAATGCAATGCATGTGTGTGGTGTGCCTACATCATGTGCGTGTGAGAGAGATCAAGAGAAAATCAATTATTCAAATGTTCCCGTCATACACACTGTAGTGTGTGGTGATGGTGATTGCTTCAGAGACAAAGATACTAGCCCAACTGTTAGTTTTAACTGTGGTGAGAATAGATTTGTACATTCCTAGCTGGGACCCTGTCATGATAGATATGGTGACTATCTTGACAACTACACAACTGTGTCTACTCCACTTATCAGTGGACCTTGAGTAGGACTGGGCCAATTTATAATCTGTCTTTGTGTCTCAGTACCATGTCTCCTAAAAATTACTTGATATTGATAGTCTGGCAATAATTGTAAAGAGAGGTATTTTAAGTTATATATTGATATATGATTGACATTTTTTATTGACAACAATCATGTATATATTTTGCACGCACGCACGCACGCACGCACGCACGCACGCACGCACGCACGCACGCACGCACGCACGCACACTCACACACACACACACACACACACACTTGCACTCAAAGGACTACAGTGGAAATAAGCTCTCAAGCTTTATCAAATGTTATCAGTTTGTACCTCTAAAGTGCTCTACAAATAAAGTTGGATAAATAGGATAAAACACAAAAAACGCTCACTGAGAGCTTTTTAGTGCAAATATGTGTGTAAACGGAGTGCCACGTGTTTGAGGAAAAACAGCATGGATATTGGAGCTGCTACAACTCAACTCGTTGATGGTTATTCACCCAGATCTTTATATGGAGTACTTGAAGAAGAGCTAATCGGGTTTACCCATTCCACATAACCTCTGCAGAGTAAACAAAGGGATGGTATTATATGGTAAATGATTGCCGTTTTGAATAATTGCCATGACAACATTCTTATCCTCCCTGATGAACCCTTGAGTTGATCCATGAAGTTGTTTCATATAGAGGCTAGATTTAATTTGAGGTAGTCATCCTGTTTGTTTGTTTTCTTTACGGGAGGGTAAGCCTCACAATCCAGGCGTGTAACTATGGGCTCCGTATGTATGTACCCACTGGGGCTGTGTGTGTCTGAGATTCCATCTAATGTCATTTTGAGTGATGTGGGTAGGCCTACTGTATATTGTTTCACTCAGCAGACGTCTTGCAGGCTTCTCCAGGGAGGTTCCCCCCTGCCCTCTCGCTGACTGCTCCCATGTCTAATCTGAAAGACTCTATTTTTAGTCAGACTACTTATAAATCTGCCATTTTATTTTCTACTACACTGTTTGTTTTACAAAGCTTATGCAGGGGAAACTGAACATGTGACATGCTGTTTCCAAGGGCTGCTCCAGGGGTGTGGTGCGTATGGTGATTCCCAACGAGGGCCCTCGTGGAAGGAGGGTTGGGTGGAGGTGGCAAGGTTTTGATCTAGAATGTTTACAGCATATCACATGCTCTGTGATCTTCCCTTCCACGAAGTTCCCTGTCATGTTTCACGTTTCGCCCCAGCTCCTTATAAGGCATGCTAGTAGACCATCATCACACTGTTTATTTATAAGCTGATAACTATAATTAATGATATAATGCAAGGGCATTTGAAGGTCGCTGAACTTACTTACTTATACTTACTTACTAGGTCACTGAAGCATCCAATATAATCTCAGATGAGCCATTATGATTAAGGCCCATTATTGCAACGTTTAACTGTCTAGTATGATTACACACAGAGAAAGTCCTTGTGGTTTTGTCCAGCTGTTCAAATGTCCAATTAATCAAGGGTTTTCTTTTTTTCGTTTTACAGTGGCATGTTGTTAAAGGGTAAGTAATTAGTACTCAATACCCCTGATCAGTGATTAATTGCTCTTGAAGACTCTGACTGACTCAGCCAAAGTTAACAGTAGTCTACTAATCGCACTCCGTAAGCATCATTTTATACTGCGCCTCTCAGCAAGAGACTCATTTAGTTCTGCCAAATGCTGACAGCGTGTGAGCCCCAATTACACAGTTTGTATGTAGAAATGGTATCTCAGATGATCACGCTGTGAAGATTTGATCACAAAACATAGTTTTGCACACAATACCTTGGGAGAGCTGCAGCTACTTTTAGCAAAAGTGAGGTGCAGAGAGGGATTTTGTCACAAGTAGTACTTTCTACACACATTGATGGATGCAAAATCCTTTGTGATAATTTTATGTAGAGATTCATGAAATCAGGGTTGGTGTCAAAAGCTTGCCATAAAAACCATAGAGAGAGGACATCTCATTGCCTGGTTTTTCTGATAGGAACTTTGGTCGTTGGTCATGGTGACAGGACTTTTCCAGCATGACACTTTAGGGTCCAGAATTCATTCATAATAAAAAAGGAAGGATCAACATTGGAAAGTTTCTTTAGCTCAGAGTCAGACAAAGGCTGTCTGTTCCTGCCACACAAAATATGGAGTTACCCTGCAGTGCTTGGGACCAAGTCAAACTTGTCTATAGCCACATTTAGCGTTTTAACAATTTTGTTCCACTTCATGTAAAGAAAAACCTGCAGTGCACCCTGAGCAGGATCCTCTGGTTTATAATTAGGCCCTAGCTCTAACTTGGCCTGTGGTGCAATAGAAAAACAAAGCCTTGTTGTCCCAGAGAGGTGCTTACAGGTCCCATCCTGTTATTAGGAGGTTATGCTGGAGACCCCTGCCTGCCTCTGTTCCTTGCTGGATGATGAACAATTTTGTCCACCAATTACAATGGCAATCCAAATTGCCAGTGACCTTTAATATTTTATGTTGGACAGTACTACAAAATAGCACCTCATAACCAACAACAGCCAAAGTGGATGATAGAATAGGCAACCAGAACCACAGCATTTGTTTATTGTCTGGACATTTGTTTATCTCCCCCCTTGGGTGGCGGAGACTGCTCTTCTGCTGCTAAATCTTTGTGTGGAGTACACTATGGGCTCCATCTTATGCCATGCTTTATCCACAAGTAATAAACATTTTCCGTGAATTACGCATTTAGAAGCTTCCTTCCACTATGCGTAAACGTTATCTTGCGGCCACACAACCCACTATTCATTTTGTCGACTCCTATATTTGCGGGTGGAGGTGTGTCTGTAGGCGTGTTGATGCGCTTTCCCTATATTTGCTATCTTATGCACACAGGTTCAGGACAACAGAAAGTGCCTCCTCAAACCACCCGTAATGCGAATTCTGTTTGATAAAAGAATGCGCTCCTGACTCTGAGACCGTGAGACCTGAGTTGGAGCTGCCTCGGCTTGAGTCATGTTGCACAACATTCACAGCTCAGAGGTCTCGTTCTCTCGTAATTCTCCACAAATCTCTGTGATTGGAATTTTACTATAATCAGCAGATTAGATTAGATTTGTGCCACAGCGCATTGTGCACGATCAGTTTCATCATCTTGTTGCGCAGCAACTATTTAATGGATTAAAGTAATATAAAATCCACAATAATCAGTAACACGTAGCTGATACTTGTGTCAACCAAATGTGGTTTTATTTAAAGACAAATGGCTAGATGGTAAGGAAAAAGCGGGTGTCATTTCCAATGTTATTTCCCTCAGTTCAGTACAAGTCTGTTTAATTTCCCGAAATGTCGTTTTCGCTTGATACTGTTTTGTAGAGAGGCAATAGACCCGCGAACTATGTGACGAGTTGTGACTTACTGAAATGATTAGTGTTCTGGGTGCATCCTCATGATGTGCGTGGTGGAAAAAAACAGCAGCACGAGTGAGGCTGTGTTGGAGCTACTGGACACAAAACAACCCTGCCTCTGTATCAAATATGAATAGGCTATATTTCAAGGCAGCAACGTGTGTCTGCATATGGTCCATGGCCATATGCAGACCGCAACCATCTTACCATATAAGTTAATGGAAACTTCCCATTGGCAGCCCATTCATCCAAACAGAAAGGGAGGAAGGTCCTATCTGATTGTATTAAACAACGTCAAACTCATCAACATTGCAGCTGTACGAAAAGCTTGAATTATTCTCTTTTTATCCCCAAAGTGTTTGTTTCATAAAAATCCACCGTAGACATGTCATGAGCTACTTTGTGTCCTTGCAGGTGATTCTTTTTCTAAGTGTTGCAGTTTGGAAGTGCTCGTTAGATATCACTCAACTGCCCTGCATACCACCTGTTTTGAATTTGCACATAATGCAAGAGACAGCAGGACATTGCTTTACTGAAAACGAGTGCTTCCAAACTCTGATGGCAAGATGGCCGCGGTCTGCAAATGGTCTAAATCACTGGGCATAATGTTAAATGGATAATGGATCTCTTAAAGGCAATGGCAGGTGGCACAGTGATTGGTTTAATCAGTGTAACAACGCGGCCCAAACCACACCTATGCATAATGTAAGGGGTAATGGCGGTGTTTTAGGGACTTAGGCGGTGGCACAAGATAGCAAATTTTACGGGGCCGCACCTCACACAATACTAAATCCCCAAATTAAGGAAAAGGGCCCCTGCCGCAAGATGGAGCCCTAGATCTGTTGCCATTGCAGTAGAACTGTTGAGGGTACAAATATTCCCACTTTGTTTTTTTTTGTTTTTTTTAAAGATATTTTTTTTGCGGCTTACGCCTTTTATTGTTTTTTTTTTGAAGGGACAGACAGTAGGCTGACAGGAAACGGGAGAGAGATGGGGGAAGACATGCAGTAAGGGCCGTGTCGGGCTCGGGAGTCGAACCCGCGGCACACTGCGACTGGATTACCAGTCGGGTGCCCAGACGGTTACGCCACCGCCTGGGCCCCCACTTTGTTTTATGTGTATGGAATTACACAATTACACAATTTTGTGTGGGATGATCAATTTACGATTTACAATTCAGGCATTTACACTTTACAGTAAGCATTCACTCTTATCCCGAGTGACTAAAGAGCTGAGTAAGCAGAGTAAGCACCCTAAACTTTGTCACCAAACAAATAAGTCTAGTGCAAAGAGAACAATGTAGTGTTTATCAGGTAAACATAAACAGCATCTGTCTAAACAACATGCTATCTAAATGGCATTCTTTTTGAGTGGTGCAACCACATAGACAGCTATGTGTGTCCCTGGCTGTGTCCGTGGGTCCCTGGGTCTGTCCGAGCACGGAAATAGCATCACAGTAACTCTGTTATTTCTCAACCGTTTTGGACTTGGGGCGGTCGGCCCGGCCCGGCCCCCTGGCCGCATTCCTGTGGGTCGGGATGTTCTGGGGACCCCCAGGGACCCCCACACGGTAACTATGTCATTTCTCAACCGTTTTGGATACGGGCGGCTGGCCAGAACCGGGCCGTCACCCTGGCTGCGTTCCTGTGGGTCTGTAAGTTCCGGGGAGCCCCCCTGGGACCCCCACACGGAGTTGCACCACTCAATTCACACGAGTGTGATTTTCTTTTCTTTTTTGTGCTTTGTACCCCTTTTTCTCCCCAATTTAGTCAGGTTTTATTTGCCAATTCATTCTTCCACAGCATGTGACAGCATGTTGTCACAACAGCATGTTGTCACTGCTGTTGTTTCCAACTGACTCCAGTGAGGAGCCGAATCAACACCGACAGGTGCCGCCCATGCCCGTAGGAATAAATGCAGTGATATCACCCTCTCGCCCGTTTTCCCACCCCAGAACACCAGCCAATTGACGCTTGACAAAGTCGGATGCACCACGGTCGAATGATCTTGAATCGAACCTACAACCTACAACGTGGTGTAGTCATGGTCAAGAAAAAACAAATTAAAACTAGAAAAGTGTGCTCCTTTGAGCACAGGTATCCACCAGGCCAGGTTTGGTGGTCATATTGCCAATTGTAATGGAATATGAGAACACTGGTATGACCATGATCACATGTCTTCAGAGATAATGTGTGCTGATTTGTGTGAGTTTTGGACAAAATCAGTAGGAGAAGTAGCAAAAGGTGTGAGTTGCTCGGAGACAATAACAAAAACGTGACAAGTGGCAAACCTATCTGATTACTGAACTAGCATCTATACAAAAATGGTGAGAAGAAGGTGAGGTGGAGTCTGAATAGGTGAGTCTTCAGACTGCATTGGAAAATTGGATGTAAATGTTAAATGGTGCATTTATATAGCGCCTTTATCCAAGGTGCTTTACAGAGATTGTGCATTACATTCACCCATTCACACACACATTCACACACCGATGCCGGGTGGAAACCATGCAAGGCACCAACCTGCACATCGGGAGCAATTAAGGGGTTCAGAGTCTTGCTCAAGGACACTTCGACACTAACTGGATGTGAATCTGCAGTTCTGACTGCACAAGGGAGTTTATTCCACAGTTTGGGAGCCAGGAGGGGAAGAGTCTAGGATGTCTACTCAATGTGATTAGTTTATTGATTGGAGATGGTAGTCTCATGGACTGGTATACCCACATTCCATGCACAGTATGATCCTAATAATACCAGTAATTTGATAGTATTCAGAAACAGTTAAGTGTTCAGTAGTCTAGAACAGTAGAATTGAGGCTTCATTTGTGCATTTCAAGGAAATGCTATTCCTAAATAGCATTTCCTTGAAATGCTATTTAAGGTTTAGTCAGAAATGCCATGTGTTTTATTTGCACAATTAAAGACCATACTTTCTAATGGTGGGAATGATGCAGTTGGTCATTTCTAATCACTTATAGCGCTTAAAATAGCAACATGGCTCCACTTGTTTGGGCAAAAACCTCTCTGTGTTATTTTGATCGGTCAGCAGTTTAAGTGATTAATTTCAAGGTTCCATTCCAGTGGGTTCAAGATAGAACTATATTGTCATGATTGTCTGTGTTTGAAAGAGAGGGAGAAAGAATGAGGAAAAAAGGAAAAGAGAACAGGAGAGAAAGAAAAGACAGACTACGTGTGCAGTAGGTTCATGTGCATGTTCATGACCACCCTGAAGACACATGATAAAGAATGCTTCATGGGTTGCTGAGTATTTGACTTCTATTGTTGGCAGATCTGGCTCAATGGCATCAACCAATGAAATGACAAACACGTCAGACAGACATATGGATATTCAACATCTGACTTTCTGGTGCCAGTTGGCATTCCACTGATGCCTTCTTCACATTCAGAATGCTGTGGTGCCAGTTGCCTTTCCACTAACTCCTTTTTTCTTTTTTACATTCAGAATGCTGTGGTTTCCCCACACTCGGTACTCGCCCCTCTCCAACTGCCAGCGAAAATTGAGAGGCATTTGGAAATTGACCAGCTGTTGCTCAGATGAACGCGTGCAGGCTCTCTCCTGGTATTCTTGGCACACAGTGGTCCAGGAGTAGAGGGTGGTCACTCAGTAGCAGGATTCCCCTACTGGGCGGGGCAGATGGAGACACTGTTCCTTGGCTGCTCGGGCGACTAGAAGGGGTGTCTTTCCGGTTGCCACATATTTCACTGTCTGCCACTGTCTTGTGCCGTCTCTACTAGGCCTCTGTGCCTCTTGTCTTACTGTTCGTGCATTTTCATTCAGGGAAGGTCAGAGTATCAATAGCCCACATGTACACGATAGTTAATCCCTTTGGATTAAGACTATCATATTCTTCAGAGGCTTTTAAAGTGTGGCTGTTTCCAAGAGTCGGGGGCCAGGCCATGTAACACCAGTTATTGTGCAACAGAAGACTGTGCCAAATGAATTCTTCACAAAGCATCTCTCAATACAATGGCTGCTCTGTTTCAGAACGTTCTACAGAGATAATCAAGTCATGGTAGCTTACACACCTAAACTACCTGTGTTAATCTGCACAGACCACACGCATGCTTTAAGGAAGGGTTCAGACATTGGTAGACTAGGCAGGGGTCAGCCCTATGTTCCCTAATTTTAGGCTTGAGGCTGGGGTTGTTTTGGGGTTAGGTAAAGGTTATGGCTGAGGTTTAGGTTTGAGGGAACAAAGGACTAACCTGATTCCGCCAGATGGGGCAGCAGAGAGTACACTGGGTTCCCCCCTCCTGCTCCCATCTGGGAACTCTCAGGCAGACTTGATGCCCGGCCACAAATGGCCTGGCCAATCAGCAGCAGCTAGAAGCTAGAAGCTGCTGCTAGAAGCTGCTAGAAGCTGCTGCTGATTGGCCAGGCCGTTTTGTGGCTGGGCATCAAGTCTGCCTGAGAGTTCCCAGATGGGAGCAGGAGGGGGGAACCCAGTGTACTCTCTGCTGCCACATCTGGCGGAGTCAGGTTAACAAAGGACTGATCGATGGAACATATTACGCTCCCAGTCAAAACTCAGGCAGACGCACATGCACAATAGGGTAGCCTGTACCAGTCCAACATTTCTCAAATTAATAATATACACAGTTGCAGAGAAACTGATGCTATAATGAGGGATGTTTGGTGTAGGTCGCGTTCTGATGTCTGCAGGCTAAATTGATGTCAGTTGGCATGGAGTCTAAGCTCTGGGCGTCTGTCTGAGAATTCATAATGATCCAATTACCCAAGTGTCATTTCTGCCATTAAGAACAGACCACTTTTTAACTGCACAATTGATTTAAAGCAGGGGTCTTGAACATGGAGTCTGGGACCCCTAGGGGGTCGTCAGAGATACTGCAGGGGGCCACCAAATCTTTGGGTGATGGGAATGTTTTTTAATTTAATGTTTTAACCCTCACACTTAAACCCACTTGAACCCTCACATCCCTATTCTGGGGGCAACATTAGCCCCTGTCTGAAAACACACATAATATGTAGAATGTGTGGGTCCCTGCTTCATTTATATATTAGCTGATATTAACTGATCCTTGGCCTGAAAAACGTTGAAGACCCCTGATTTAAAGGTTGCATAATGGGGAAATTAAATAAATGTGCCAATAGCGCCATCGGCTGGTGAATATAGGATGTGCTCTTTGGATGCTATCATAACTGCAGGGTTTTTGACACACAGGGAATAGGGTGTTTCCTGCTTCAGTTTGGTGTTTGATCTGAATTTGTAGGGGAAAACAAATATTTGAGCTGAAAGCTATGTTACATCACATAGTGTCCAATTATTTATCTGGGCATGGTGTCAAATCAAGTGATTGCCTGTACTTTGTATATAATGTATCATACAAATCAAACCAACAGTGCCCCCTGCAGTCAAATATATGAAAATGTAGATTTTGTTTTATGAATTATACCTGGCACAATAATAATACTAATACTAATATATGTGTTGTTTCTCACCAAGCAAGGAACAACATGAAAATAGAATTTGTTCAACTTCATTGCAGCCAACATTGGTTTGTAATCAATATGGTACTGTATTATTACTATTTTATGAACATATACAGTAGGTATATATTGTCATATGCATTCAGTACTCATTGCAGAATTACTGTAGAGATGCCCCAGTGAGCTGTGTTGAGTAGATCTGAGTGGCTCCTGGAGTGAGAGGATAAATTGCTATTATGTGCACTGTATATGAATCCCATGGATTTGGAGGTTTATTTTCCAGTCAGAATAATACAGTAGCTCTGCATGAGTCAGAATATGGCATACAATTCCAACAAACAGCACAAGATCTGCTGAAACATCATTGCCACTAACCTGGCTGACATCGGTTTCGGGGGCGGTAGGTAGACTCCACGTCAACGTGCCTGCTGCATCAGCCACAGAACGTTGTCACCAGTGTGTTAATGAAACAGGGTTTGGGCACAGGGACAAACTGTAATTGGGCAATTTTCCTTATTTTTTTCTACTGTTGGTGTACCCAATTGCACCCATGCTTGTCTGACAACATGCTATGAAAGGCAGGTTATTCTAACAATAGTCACATTATTCCAATATACCTTTGTGTGTGGCTGGATTAAATCACAAGCACCCAGTGAGAGAACAAGAACACGAGGAAGCCCAATCAAAGCAATGAAATGGTTTCTTCTTGGCTTCCGTGAACTGGGCTTTAATTGATTTCCTCTGCGTCTGTGTCTCTCCTGTGCATTTATCTGCTAGACGGAATAATCGAGGAGAGAGCTAGTGGGAGATGGAGATAGAGACTAAGCGGGAGACATTGATAGAGTTACTGGAGAGAAAGAGAGAAAAAGGGGGAGAGACCCTTAATAAGAGAGAGAGAGAGAGAGAGAGAGAGGCCATCAAAGGTCATCCTCCAGCACTGTAACCTAATCCAGCCTGGACAAGTCTCTAGAGTCAGAGTGTAGACAGTTCCTGGTTTATAGGCCAATCCAGCTCTATGGATTGGGACTCATTAGGGAGAACACCTGCAGTGGCCTGCCTGCCTGTCTTCTTGACTATATAACAACATCTGGCAGAGGGACAAGTGAATTAAAAAAGAAACATCTGCACAACAGCAAGCAGCCATAAGCAAACAAACAAACAAACAGCCCATATAGTGCACTCATGCAAAAACAAGAATATATTGCTGTGCTTGGTCTGATCAGACTGTATTAGGTTTTTCTCTGTTTATTGATGAAGACTGGTAGACTATTATGTATGTCTTGTTGTGGAAATCATTCAGTTTGTAAGCCTGCATGGTTCAGAAAACATAGGGTGAGTTTCTGCATACACACTAGACAACGTGCTGAACGACCAGTGGCAAGTCAAAACATCCGCCAAATTGCAACATTCAGTTATGCTAACATTCATTCATGTGCTAATTGTTATGTCATCTGATACATGCCTTGTTGTAAGTCTATTTAAACATATACAGCACATGGCAACAGTTGAGAGGCATCTTCCATTAAGTTATTGCAAAACAATATAGCCTATGATCACGGCACGCACAGGAGCTGAGCTGAGCTGAGCAGCGGGAACATTTGCAAATCTCCATCCATCCATCTTCAACCGTTTTATCCGTAGTCGGGTCGCGGGGGCAACAGCTCCACCAGAGAGCTCCAGACTTCCCTCTCCAGAGCAACATTAGTGACTTCCTCCTGGGGGATCCCGAGACGTTCCAAGGCCAGTGAGTCGATGTGTTTCCTCCAACTAGGTCTTGGTCTGCCCGGGGTCTCCTTCCAGTGGGAAGTGCCTCGAGGTCCTCCCTAGGGAGACGCCCGAGAGGCATCCTAACCAGATGCCCGAACCACCTAAGCTGGCTCTTTTCCAGGTGAAGAAGCAACGACTCTACTCCGAGTCTCTCTCGCGTGACTGAACTTCTCACCCTATCTCTAAGGGAGATGCCAGCCACCCATCGAAGAAAACTCATTTCGTCCGCTTGTATTCGCGACCTTATTCTTTTGGTCATGACCCACACTGCAAATGTAAAAAACTTTAAATAACGATACTAACCTTTATGCCCCCCCCCCACACACACACACACACATGTGCGCATGACACACACACACACACACACGCATGAGCGCACACACACACACACACGCACACACGGCACACAAACGTGCACACACGCACACACTGCACGGCACACAAACGCACGCACGCACACACAGAGACAATGTAATTGTTCCTATGCTGCACAAGATTCAAACACTCAAGAGTGCACAGCACACTTGAGCAGCAGTGTACATACTGTAAGTACCACTGATTGGCTTACAGTGGTCATGTGACAGCAGACTGTAGTCCCCTGTGTAAGGCCGTGGTAATTGAGGCTTCCATATGGTATAGATCAGATGAAGCTTTCACCACAGCATTCCTCAAGCATGGAGGCTGTAAGCCTACATCCACATTGAAAAACCCCAGCTAATCAAACAGCTTCCTCTGGGGGAGACTACAGACCCCAGATTCAAATAATTTATCATTTTAACTGTATCTGTCTCCCTCTCCTCATCTCTGTGTCTTTCACTTGTCACTGTCATTGTCATCTTTGTCATTTCTTTGTCTCTCTAACCAATATATTATTTTCTCTGTGCAGCACCTTCCACAGCCTTGTGTTTGCTCCCCCCCCCCCCCCAAGAAAAAAGTTAAATAAACACAGGCCAAATCTGTTGAACTCAAAATAATATGACCGTCTTTAACATGTGATATTAAAGAGAGAAACCACACACAGGGTTCAGTTAGTCATTGTTGGGGCATGCAATGTTCCATTCTTTAATAGCAGATTATGCTCACTGATGTAGTAGCCTGGGTTTTATTTGCTTTACCCTGCATGTGTGTCCATTCAATTAACATAGTAGGTGGTTATAATAGGCTTGGTGGTTCCAACCTCATGCTGATACTGCTTGAGTCCTGTGTATGTCCATATTACAATTGAATTTGATAAGGCTAGGCTAAACTGCACTATCACTTCAAGTGATAGCCTGATAAAACTAGTATGTAGGCATATTGCAGGTTACTCATACTTTCAGTGTGTCTACAATGTGGGCCTTAGAATCTTTTGTCTTTACAATAGTTAGACAAAAAATGTCAAAAATACAAATATATTGGAAAAATAAGCATAACAACACTGCTAAAATGGTAATAAACACAATTCTACATTTGAATTAGACAGAAACAGTGGCGTTTTGATGTTTGAAATTGTTTTTACAGTTAGAAAATGTGGGGCTGAACAGCGTTGCATTCACATTTAGGAGGCAGAGCGGGGAGCCGGGACGGGACAGAGAGAGGATGCTGCTGGCTGAACAGTGCCCCCCTTCCGCTGCTCCGTCCCCACTATTCCTCTCCCTGGCTGGTCCACCAACTTCCAGTGGAAACGGGCTTTGTAGTTGCCAACCGCGTCCAAATTTCCGCGGGTTACGTTGCGAACCAGGGCCGCGCGATATAATAAAGGACGACGGGGCACCAAACTTAGGTAGTACAGGAATATAATATGTGCGCTGTCTCTTTAAGATCCCTTGGCTAGTCTGCTTCGTATTGATCAATCCACCATTTTCCAACACAGAGCGGCAGTAGGCAGTGGTAACACACACACACACACAGCTCCAGTACCCCTCTACCTGGAGACGCCAGGACCCGGGTCAGTCATGGCAGCGAACATGTACCGGGTTGGAGGTAAGGGGGACAACATTTCAGGATCTTTTCGTACTCGCACTCGCCATGATTCGTCGCTGGGCTTTTCGCAGCGGGGTCTCTATCCTTCCTCTTTTATTTCCTAAAGCTAAAACAACCTTGTGCTTTCAGAGAGGATGATGATGGTGACTGTGTGAGGAGGAGGATGGTGATGAAGAGTAGTGGTTCGCTAACAGAACCCCGTGGGTTCTCTTCTCGTTTTCTCTCTCTTTTGTGTTTGTGTTTTGTTTGGACGCGAATACCTAAACGAAATGCTTTAATGCATGTGCTAAGAAGGCGGCCATACAAAAAAGTAACAGCACATGTTTTCCCCTCAATATTTAACCTTAAGTGAACAGTGTGCACAGCTTCTAAAAGTTTGGCGTCAGCTTTGGCTACACGCTACTGGTGGTACTGGTCGGATTTAGGTTACCCAAGTCTGAGCAGGACAGGGCAGGCCAGGCAGGCAGATGCCCACCTTTAGGTACTAAGCAAAAGAACTGCAGAAAAGTTAGGCGACCCCCCCCCCCATTTACCATACAGTATAGTCTACTTTACTTACCTGGTACAGCTAGAAATAGAAGTTTGCGAGAATAATTCTGCAAACACTAAAATTAAGTTGTTGACTATTTGCCATGCATTGTCTTGAGCAGTCTTTTATTATTATTTAGTTCTGTGATTTTGAAACAATAACTCCACAGTTAATTTCTAATGAAGATTTGACCCTACTTGTTCCCCCTTACCACATATAAGCATATACTGTTATTGTTATGCTTTTCTGACTCACTTCCCAGCTACACTATGTGTAATGGTTTTTTAATGTCATATGAACACTGATAACAGTTGTGTAATAGCTAAAATTAGGTGGTGGTTCATTCTAGGGGAGCTGAGAGGGTGACTTTAACTCACCTGGTTCATTCTGATAGGAGAAAGGACCAGAGGTCTCGGATGTCAATACAAATGACTGGTGGTATGTTTTAATTTCAAAGCTGAAAGATACATATTACTGACTGATTCCACATCACATCACATGAGGTTACAATGAAGATGTTTTTCTTTCACTTTGACCATGATACATTGTCAGCGTCACCAGACAAGTAGGAAGCGAACATGTCTTGTGGAATTGATTGCCTTTGGATGTAGCCAGCATAAAATGGATATACATGATTTTTCATGTATATCCATATGATCAAGTTTTTTTTGTTTTTGTTTTTTACCAATCTGTTATCCTTGAAATGTGACAGCCAGCTAATTGTACATTCATATCTCGACTACAGAGGAAGTAGAAGACTTATACATTTTATTTTAAAGATGCAAATCCCTGGGGGTGCTCGCTGGACTAGCGGTCCAGGAGCATGCCACATATAGGCTCTGGCCTGACAGCGCGTTGCGTGTTCAAGTCCCGTTCATGACGACCTTTGCTGCATGTCTCTCCCCTCTCCCCCTCCCTCCTTCCTGTCCATCTTCACTTCAACTGTCAATAAAGGCAGAAAAGCAAAAAAACAAATACAAAAAGTATGTGGAATGACAGACATAGCCTGCAGTGAAATGGAGAAATAGCGGAACGTTTCTTGGCAATACAGGTTGCATGAACCCTACAATGATCTTAACACACAGTTTATTCAAATGCAAGATGGCCTTGCCCGAGTGAGAACGGGTTGGGTCTATGGACAGGTGGGATTAGTGGCAGCGGTGGCCGAACGGATTGCGGAGCGGTCTTGATACCGGAAGGTCGCCAGTTCGAATCAGCGGTCCGACACGTTAAAATTACCACCGCTGAAGTGCCCTTGAACAAGGCATTGAACCACTACGATGAAATGTTCTATGAGCAGGGCCTGGCTGGAAACAAGTTCTTGAGCTTAGCCCAGATACCCTGGGTAAATATAGTAATCATTTCATTTCATTTCATTTCTCCAGTCAAATTGGTGCTACATTTTGGTTCTGGCTGGCCACTTTGTATGCCCTACTGACCTTACCTGCTGGCAGGTGAGCAAGCGTAGTTTTGAGGTCATGTTCTGTTCAAAAGATCTATTTAGTGTGGGACTCTGCTGGCCTGTATCTTATCCACAGGGATTGGAGGATCTGTACCACAGTGGTGAAAAATAATAAAGCACCATTTAGTCTACGAGAGGTGTAGGTCACTCTATTTATAATGCTACAGTTTGACCATTTTCTGACAACTGGAGTTCAATTAGTGCTGGGATTTATGTCAAGTACTAGATCTAAGTTCACTTGTTCGTGGCCCTGCTCCACCTCAGGGCATCCCTTCCTCACAAGATAATTAAAAAAGATTCATATTTTTGAATAGCCTAATCTTTCAACAGCATAAATTATGTAGTCAGAATTGAAAGTCATCTCTAAACCTCAGTTGCTTCCCTTGGAATTCACAGTAGTAAAAAATATAGTTTAGATATGCTATAACATGAATATAAACTATGTATATTTGATATTTTTGAGGGGCGGCAGCTTTTGTCCCCACACATCTCATATTTGCCATTGACAATGAAAGGAGAAATTACATCATATGTGCCTCAAATATGACGGAAATTTGTGGCAACACAAACATTAAATGCCATTGACAATGAAGGGAAAATGTACGTCATATGTAGACGAGCAAATCGGCTAACCAATTGCATAAATTCAGTTGTTCATTAGATGATGTATGATGTATAAATGATAAGAGCGCCCCTCACTTCACACGGGTGTGATTTCTTTTTAAAATTTAAAATGTAACTCAACAATTTGTGAGAAGCTTGTACTAATATATCCACTAATAATTTCACCCACCCTTTTACACTCATGGACTTGTGATGTGACAAGCAATTTAAAGCTGATTTGAGCTGAATTGTGTGATTTAATTTTATGCTTTGTTTGACTGTACTGATGAGAAAAGGGCAGTACAACACATGCTTTTTTTTAGGGGTGCTAGCCCCTCCTATACCCAGCTTTCCGGGTTTCTGTGAACACAAACATTGGCTTGTGATTGGCTGATCACCCCATAGCGATGATTTGATTGGTTGAGCAAAGTACATATTGAAGATAAAAGTGAGAGCAGAAAATTGAAGACGCCAAGTGATTAGCCGGAATTACATTTTGTGATGATTTCATTGGCTGAGAACGTTGTGATGTATGATGATAAGAGTGCCCTTCACTTCACACAAGTGTGATTTATTTTTCAATACTGGCACAGTTGGCAGTTGGACTTTCTTGCAAAGTTTTGATAGATTTAATTGATTTGATAGGAAAGGTGACATTGTTTTGACATACACGACAGGAAAGGTGACATTGTTTTGACATACACTGTATCTAAATTCTAAAATCTACAATAGCGGTTTTATGCCATTTTTAGGCTATGTTCAATTGGTCGATCTAATTGAAAGGCCACAACTAGGCAGGCACACTGGCACAGGCCTCTTGTACCATAACGCAAACTCATCTGGTACTCTGAAGATCTCCAAGATTTGATATCATGATGTTACATGACAGTACTACTTTAACGTTATGCAGTCAGTCATACAGTAGGACTTAGGCTTTGTTCTATACCAGATAGAAATACTGTTATACCCCAAGATGCACTGCAGGTTCCCTGGTCTGGCCCTCCACTTCCCTGCGATCTGGCTTTGGCGGCTTGGCATCAAGACAATGCAGGCTCTTCTAAAGATGGCTGACACTTTGCAAGTCAATGCTGGATCATCGTAGAAAAGCAGTGACTTCCCTTGTGGGTGAAGCATGGACAAAGGCTGGCTCAGTAGGCCTTGATGTCTTTGTTTCACCGCATGGGCCACAGGCGATTCTTCCGGAGCTTGTGGTGCTTGTTCCTGAGCCCAGTGCTTTCCCTCCGTATACAGGGAAAGTATTGGTTACACAAAACATGTGAGTTTTGTCATCTCCCTTGTCAGAGCAGAAGAGAACCTCGATATGCGTGTCACTAATGGCTGCAGTAGCTTTGTCAAATGACCCTTCATGGGGGTTGAAGAGTTGATCTACTACAGTTGGTCCTATCAAAAATGTACCACACCTGCATGGTGACGGGTAGTGCTGCCAGAATTGTCCAAAAATTGCATTCGGATATTCATTTCAAAAACCCACGTGGATTCGAGCCATTCGGATTTCGATTTCGATTCGGGGCCATTCGGATTTTTTAATAATTATATTTACACCAATACAACCTGAGATAACATTTAAGATCGCATTGCTGGCGCAACTCTCTCTCTCTCTCTCCGCGCATTGGCGCTGCTGAAAACCGAGTTGGAACACAACGCATGTCTCCCTTCTCCCGTAAAACTTCACCGACATTTTTCTTAATTGAGCCATCATACCACACATAGCCTTATCAAAACGAGGCACGGAGGCAGTATTAATTCACAGAACAGAACACTGCATTGCTGCTGCTGCCGGACCGGCGCCGCAGTTCATCCTTACGCATTTTATTTTTATTTTTATAATTTCCTGAAGGATAAAGTCGCTTCATGATTGAAGATTGATGAGTGATAGATCCGTGTGTTGTTGTCTAAAAATATACTCTCCCGTCCGTCCGAAACAACACCGAAGAAAACAGTTTCGGTGTAGGCCAGGCCTGATCACTAGGTACGCTGTTGACGGAAGATTTCACCCTTCTGAGCAGTGTACACTCACTGCGCAAAGAACGTAAAAGGCCCCCGCGGCCCCGCCCGCCCTGTGCTCACCGTTCTTTGCGCACCGTCCGTGCGCAAATAACGTAGCACGCCCTTTGCCGACTTTGCGCAGGGTGGGCGGGGGCCTTTTGTGAATCGGGGAACCTACGCAGCCTGCGTAGTCTGCGTTTAGGAAGAGTGCGAGGCAGCTGATTTATTCTTCAATGTATGCCGGTGTCGGCGTGTCGCGTGGCAAATATAACTAATCTACAAGCTCACAACGCTTACGGCACCGTCTCGCTTGCACAGCATTTTTTTTTGAGTGGTGTAAACCACTCCTACAACTGGCTTTTTTGTGCAGAAAAAATGAGCATGGTTGCTATGTTCACCCTGTTGTAATGACGTAATGAAATCACACCCGGGTGAACAGGGTGAACATAGCAACCATGCTCATTTTTTCTGCACAAACAAAGCCAGGTAATGAAATCACACCCGGGTGTGATTTCATTACGTCAGACATGATTTCATTACGTCAGACAGACCTTACACCACTCAGTTCACACGGGTGTGATTTTTTTAAATTCGAACCTTAATTTTATATATTCAGTTTTTTTGATTAGAAAATTCGTTGGCAACACCTAGTTGTTGTACTGTAATGGAGTAGCCAAGACTTGCGATTGCTTGCAGACATCCTCACAACAAGTAGTATTGTTTGTGTGTGTGTGTGTATGATTGATTCAAGAGTTAATACTGGGGGGTGAATTCTTTTGCTTTACCTACAGATGTACAGGTCCATCTCAATGAATTAGAATATTGTGTAAAAGTTAAATTTCTTCCGTAATATAATTAAAAAAGTGAAACTTTCATATATTCTCAATTCATTGGGCATAAAGTGAAGTATTTAAAACCTTTTTTAGTTTTAATCTTAATGATTATGGCGTACAGCTCATGAAATTCAAGAAATCCTATCATTGAATTTGAATATTTTACGAGACCACTAAAAAAATATTTTTTTAAACGAGAAATGTCGACCATCTGAAAAGTATATTATGTATGCAGTTAATACTTGGTCTGGGCTACTTTTGAACAAATTATTTCATCAATGGTGTGTGGCATGGTGGTGATCAGCCTGTGGCACTGTTGAGGTGTTATGGAAGCCCAGGTTTTCTTTGATAACAGCCGTAAATTAATTTGTATTGTTCAGTCTTATGTCTCACACCTTCCTCTTGACAATACAACCTAGATTCTCTGTGGGGTTCAGGTCAGGCCAGATGGCTGGTCAGTTAAGCACAGTAATACCATGGTCAGTACACCAGTTACTAGTAGTTTTGGCTCTGTGGGCAGGTGCCAAATCGAGCTGGAAAGGAAAATTAGCATCTCCATGAAGTTTGTCAACATACTGAAGCACAATGTACTCTAAAAAGATGGCTGTGTTGAAACCATTGTTCAATTTTCACTGTCAGTGGATCAACACCATAGCAGATAACATGGCCTAAGTCATCACTGTGTTTTGTCATGTCCAGAGTCTCAACACACGCTGCTGGAAAAGGAAGATCAGCATCATAGTCCGGCAGCCGAGGTGGACGGGTGGGAAATTTGGTTTATAGTCTTTTTTTTATTGGCCTAAAATATTGTCTATATACATACATTCATGAATCCACTTGCTGACTGGCTGAAAGTATTGGGCAATTTTTTATAGGGGTTTCTTGTGACCCTACCATTAACATCCTATGGCAGGCAAAAATGTCAAACTTTCCTTTTGCTTTAAGTGACATGTCAAACTAGGAGGTTTTCATGGTTCTGAATCCATTCTAAGCATTAGTTTTGCACAAAATACACTCCTTGGGCTAAAAACGGCCATAGTCTAGAGTAGACATGACAAATGTGATGTGAAGTGAAACTCCTATAAAAAAGATTGCCCAATACTAAGAGCCGGTCAGCAAGTGGATTCACGAATGTATGTATATAGACAATATTTTAGACCAATAAAAAAAGACTATACCAAATTTCCCACTTTAAACAAAAGAAGCCTGTCGGCTGCCGGACTATGGACATAAAGCTTGTCAATGTACGGAGGCACACAGTGCTGTCAAATATCATAATAGATGGTTGTGTTGAGACTCTGGACATGACAAAACACAGTGATGATTTAGGCTGTGTTATCTGCTGGTGTTGATCCACTGACAGTGAAAACTTGACAATGGTTTCAACACAGTCATCTTTTTAGAGTACATTGTGCTTCAGTATGTTGACAAGCTTCATGGAGATTCTAATTTTCCTTTCCAGCTCGATTTGGCACCTGCCCACAGTGCCAAAACTACTAGTAACTGTTGTACTGACCATCACCGGTGTAGGGTCCATTGGGCCACGTGGGCCGTGGCCCAGTCAGTTTAGAGCTGGCCCAGTCTAACTTCGAAGAGAGGGGGCGAAAAAACAAGAAAAACAACAAAAGATAGCCTACTTTGTCAGCCCTCGTTCATGCACATTTCTGTTTAGTATAGCAAACCACAGCATGCAAGCCGCCTTTGTTTTAAATGGTCCCCCAAACTGTTCACACTTCACACCTATCGGCCGGGGGATGCTCTATGAAAGTTTCACTTTTTGAATTATATTACGGAAGAAAACTTTTACACTATTCTAATTCATTGAGATGGACCTGTATGTACCCAAATTTGAATTAGTATTTTGTATTTGCTGCAGTGCGACGTGAGAGAAACGATTTGGATTCTGGTCCCTTTGAACTTAAAGAAAGCACTAGAAATGCTCTGTTGAGAGTCGCCCGCTTGGCGTTGCAATTATTCCCGTTCAGTCCTAAAGTGCAATTTGAACAAGAACAAGTTGCATTACTACTGCTGCAGCACTACTGCAGGAAAGAATGCATGGCTGCACAGTAAAATCGTCAGTGTTAATCTAACCTGCAGTGAACCACTGCAGGTAAACCTTTACACCCAGGAGTTAAATTAAGACTGTGGACTTTACTGTGGGAAGGGGAGGCACTTATTACAGTGACTACCACTATATCTTGCCTCACCCCCTCTTTCCTCTCAGAACAAACACCTCCAAAGTAAACTGAAAGACTGACGAGGGTACATAGGTAGGTGGATCATTCAGCACTAATTCTGAAGTAGAAAACAAACCATCTATCTTGACGATAACCAACAGATTTATCTATTGTCTGAGGTGAGATGGCCACGTTATGAGTCAGCCGAAATTCATGTGAGGAAATGGTAGAGAGCTAGTTTTGGGTGCAGTGATGGCCTTAATCTACAAACAAGACATGTGGTGTGTGCAGCTCTATCTAGGTTGAACAGGCTTGTGAGGATGGAAGCGAGTGGTATGAAAGTGCGAAAAAGAGGTGTGCGATTGATTCAGCAGGGGATTGAATTACCTGCCATTGCCATAGTAACCTCCATCCATACCATGCCTATGTCACACGGAGACGTGACTTTTGTCCTGTGGTTCTTGCACGCAACAGGAACATCTGTGAATGTGAATGTATGTTTGCGTGAAGGTGGATGTTCTCTATTTTTCACAGCTGACATTTTGATGTGTCACAAATGGGTAAGTGCAAATCATCAAATCTCTGTATTCATTTAAACTTCACTGTGCCAGCATGGCCAACTTCGGTATATTTTACATCATGCTGGCCTGGCACACAGAAACACCTAAATGAAATTAAACTCTCCCAGAACCGATGTGCTCTGTTTTACCCATATAATGATACATACCTCAAAATATCTGCTGTGATACTGATAATGGTCTATTGCCTAAGTTTCTCAAAGTCTTGATACTTTTAGTTTGAGGCTACACATTAAAATCCCTAATGTTAATTTTAGTCAATGCTGAGGATTTATTGTAACCTGGCTCCAGCCCTGAATCGCTACCATTAAATATACCAAAAGATATGTCCTGGTGATTCAGGTCTGGTGACTCTGCCTACGGCGGCGTCAGTCTGAAAATCTGATCACAGCAGATGATTGGCTATCAGCCCTGTCACTCGACAGCGTCAAACAACAAACATGGCTGCCCCCACTGCGGTAACTCGCGAACGTATCAATCTGGCTATTAAATCGACCTATGATAAATAGTTTCTTTACAGAAACGACAGGTTTTATAAATGTCATCCGACATATTTTACCGCTTTTGTTTACATGCTAGTAGCTCTCGTTGGCTGTGTTTGTTTGGTTAGCAACCGGGTTAGCCATAGCCACATGATTGACAACAACGTCATCTGCTTTCCTACTATTCTGATTGGTTGGTATGAACCAACCGCCGAAGACTGCCGCTTTGCCCTCCCCAGAAACTGCTGCCGTGGGGAGGGCTTTCAGTCTGAATAATTAAGTGAAACGAAATGAAAATTCAGACTGAGTGTCAGGCTAGATTTATTGTGTACCCCTGTCATTTCAAAGGGATACAATACATGGCCCATTGCAGGGCAGATCTCTCTAGTGCACCCTGTGTACATAAGAGGTTATACTTAGCATTTTAACTAAACTCTTGATTATGTTATAATAATAATAATAATGGATTTTATTTATAATGCACTTTACATTCCTCAGAATCTCAAAGTGCTACAGTAGACAAATGCGTAAAACGGTACGCAAAAGCATAAAAGAACGTCACACGATTAATAACACACAATTAAGCATCAAGGAAAACAAAACGGTTTTGAACATGAGGGCATGGGTCAAGGAATAAAATCAGTGGATTTAGAAGAAAACCTTGTTAAAAAGTTAGGTCTTTCGTCCTCTCTTGAAGGAGTCTATTGACTGTGGCGCTCAAGTGTGCGTGGAGGGTATTCCACAGTTCAGGGGCAACTGCGCAGAAGGCCCTGTCACCCATGGTGCGCAGGTTAGCCGTGACGGGGTTGAGGCAGTATGTGTTTGAGGAGCGGAGGGTGCGGGTCGAGGGTTTCAGGGAGACTTTCCTTGAGGGGGGTGTTAGATTCGCGTTAACTCTTCTCACCTATTCATTCATTCCTTCCTTCATTCATTCATTCATTCATTCATGGTCTATTTTTCTCGTATCCTTTTTTTAGTTCAGTTCTCCAACTAAGCCATTTCTCTCTCGCTAATATCTCTGTGAGCCTGCTGGCTTGTCTGTCTGTCTGTCTGTCTGTCTCTGTCTCCCCTATTCAATCAGCACACATTTCTTTTCCCTCATTCTCATCAGCACCCCTGTCTCGCTCTCGCTGTTTGTCTGTCTGTCTCTCTGGCCTGGTTTGATCTCACCCGGCAGACTCCCATCTTTTGGGGCTCAGCAACATGCCTTGATTGGCTCTCTCAAAATTCGACTGCACTGTGATGTCACAGGCGCCGGGGCCTGCCGATTGGTCGAGGCTGGCAGCGGGGGATGGGGGGCACAGTGAAGGCTGTGGGCACATGCAGACAGAGATGGCGGGAGGGCTGGCAGGAACGGAGAGACTGAGTGGCGCTGCCTAGTGCCTACAGGCCTCTCACTCACTCTCTCCCCCCCCACAGATAGACTCTCACTGTCTCTCGCTCACACTCTCTCCCTTTTGCTCACCACGAGGCTTCAGCTTTTCACATGGTGGAAACTCAACACTCATACAACCCAGACTCAATTCTCTCACACATACACAGCCATTAGCTTGCTGCTTCCCATATTATTCTTTTTGCTGTCAGAAGGACTACAAGAGTGGAACTTCTCTTGTATATTTTTGTATCAAGTGCCAGTCGTAACTTGGTGTGTGGTGTTAGAAAGAGACAGAATGAGGGATAGGCACCACTTCACCAAAGAGAAAGGGTGCATTGATGGTCACGTTTTCTTCGCACCCATTTTCTCTGGTTTGTCATGAGCCCCAGTCCCTAAGATCGAGCGTGAAATGACCTTTTTCTTTTGATCTGGGTTCTTATGAACACTGAGAAGGTTGAAAGCGGAGCACGTCGGAGGATATCTTCACTTCGTTCCCCAGTATCGGCATTGCTCAATTTCAAGTTAGCCTATTTGGCATTCATCATGTGGGACCGAGACGTCACGTTGGCAGCAGAGTCTAATGACAAGTTAATACAGGGTAAAGAGTAGGCAGGCATGCACTGATGAGCTCTCCCATCTCCTTCTCCCATTGTCTCTCTTTCTCTCTTAGCAATGTCAAGGGTAGTGAATGTGTCCATTTGTGTATCGATGCAGACATGATGGAAGTTATACTTTTACATGCCCACTCAGCTGAGCCGGAAAAGTGACATAATGTAGGATATATTAAGATCCGGGTCGGGTTTTTGCAATGGGTTGGACTTAATGGCTACCAGTTATCCCAGTGTGTTGTGCTTGCATGATGACCTCGCACAGCATACGGAAAAGTTCGTTGTAATGAAACTGAGGAATGGAGACTAGAGCAGAGCGGCAGGATCATGGAGAATTCTGTTCCTCTGTGCGTACTGCATATACGTATGTATGTTTGTACACTACCAATGCATTGTGCATATACTGTACACGTTTACCATTTTTATCGGAAGACCTTGTTTATCCTCTCGTTTTACCATCAGTTCTTGTGAGATCTCAGGCCCGCTCGATGGAGTCACCCGGGGCCTTGTGGGGGGTGGGGCTGGCGGGGTTTGGGGGTAGGGGTTAGTGTGAGGGGAGGATAGCTGCAGCTCCAGGCAGCCTACCAAGTGTGGTGTATAATCAGACAGTGCTCAGCCAAGATGCACGCAGGGCTAAGGCACCCTACCAAGCCTGGGGTCTGTGGGGACGTCCTGGGGAGGAGAGCTAAGCCTCCAATGGGCCTGGAGCAGTGCCAGTGGACATGCACACGCATGCGCGGGCACACACGCACGCACACACACACACACATGCAGTGCAGCTACATTGAGCGCACGGCGCACGCACCAACTCACCCAAGGGGGTGCAATGAAAGGAGGTAGAGGACAAAGAAAGCATGTGGACCCAATGAGGAAATACAAGGCTACACTGTGAATGGAGGGTCTGACGAGCTAGGACGGATTGGTTTGTGTGTTTTATTTGCGTGTCACTGTCTTGCTCACTCTTCCCAAACATCGTTCTGATAGTCAGACCTCCCAGATGAAACTTCTGGCTATGGAATTAGCCTAATCAAGTCAAAGCCAACATTTGGTGGATGTCCGTAACTGCTTTTTCCTCTGCACTAATTGAGCTGTCGCAGTTTTGTTCCAACAAAATCAGCCCGGCTGGTTGGTGGTTGGATAACCTTCTAGTAGAGCCTGACCGATGCCAGATTTTTGGGCCCGGTCATGATTTTGGAGAGTCCACAGATCACCATTGTTTTAAGTTTAACCAATATTTTGTCAAAAGGTTGAGAGGCGGGACACGCCAGCTCAGCTGTATAATTGCCAATACCTTATGTTGTCAAAAAAGTAAAATACTAGCCAATATATCAGCCTGTCCTATATATCAGTCTGGTTCTGCCTTCTAGAATGAATCCTGACTGGCATTATTTTCTTTTCTTTGTCTTCTCACTCACTTTCTGCCTCTCTCTTTCTCTCTCTGTTCCTCTACAGATTATGTTTATTTTGAGAACTCGTCCAGTAACCCCCTGCTGATCAGAAGGATAGAAGAGCTGAACAAGGTGAGTGTGTGTGTGTGTGTGTGTGTGTGTGCTGTACTTGTCAAATGCCCCCACTAATAGAATTTGTGAAATAGTTGTTGAGGACCATTTCCCTTGTCATTTATTGATTGATTGATTGAATACTTTATTAGTCAAAACTCTAAACGGCACATGGTACAGCCAAACATTAAGGCTAAAAGGATAACACAAAAGTCCTGGGGACTTGTTTCCATTGTGGTACATCACAAGATACAGGTTAGGATTAGCATTTACAGGTCTGGGTAGGAGTTATGCCTGATTTATACAGTACTCAATTTTTGAAAATAGCAGGTCAAAAAGCTCACAACGCTGTGTGTGTGTGTGTGTGTGTGTGTGTGTGTGTGTGTGTGTGTGTGTGTGTGTGTGTGTGTGTGTGTGTGTGTGTGTGTGTGTGTGTGTGTGTGTGTGTGTGTGTGTGTGTGTGTGTGTGTGTGTGTGTGTGTGTGTGTGTGTGTGTGTGTGTGTGTGTGTGTGTGTGTGTGTGTGTGTGTGTGTGTGTGAGAGACGCTGAGGAATTGGACTCTTACGGTTGGAACATAAGGGCTCAGTGTCAAAAGGTGATGCCTCTTGGTTCCGTATCGATGTCGCATTTAAAGCGAGATAAAGGGTTATTTTGGACGGGGAGTAATGTTTTCTTCTTATTGTGGGACGTGAGTTCCATTGTTTTTTTACACTTATTTAGGTAAAGTTAGCGAACGTTCTGGCATAGAAATGCTTACCACTAGCTTTTTTTTCACAGATGTGTTCATAAAGGTGTCTACTATCACATAATCCATTTGTTTCCCTTGGGAAACGTTGTGATAGCTGCTGAATGTTGGGGTACCATTAACAACCTATATAACGCAACATTCTCAAATTTTCATTATGCTTTAACTCTTTGAGAGTTTCATGGATTTCTATATAGTTTTTAGACTTCTCTATGGCAGAATGGCGTTTTTGAATGATTTATTGAAAATTCTCTGTTGTGAATGTGTGACAACGAAAGACCTTCAGAGAAAGCTTGGCTTGTCTGCTTCCAGGAAAAAAATGAACTGAGTTGATAAAATGTTTAGTTGTGGTGTTGGAAGCCATTTAAAAGAGCCTGCATTTACACTGGGTAGTGTTTCTAGGACAACAAAAAAAGTTATGACCGGTTGAAGTTTTATTTTCTAAATAACTTTTTTTCTGCTGGGCGTACATAGCCATGCAATATCTCATTTTAAAGGGTGAGTTGTCTAGTTCAATTAAAATAAAATAAAAAGTTTCTCACATGTACCACTGTAGATATTTTGCCATCTATAAATAGCATGGTCAGTCATGATCAATCTGACCTATCCAGCTAAAAGTCCCCCTAGCTCTGAAATGGAACATCATATAAACTCAATTCTTTTTTGGGGTAAAATTAGACATTCTAACGCACATTTTGATATATACCATGTTTACATAGTCTTACCAGTACCGTGTCTATTCATGCATGTATCTCAAAAACCTGTTGTGAAGAAACAGTTTTGATAAAAAACTCATCCAAGGACATTGTTTTGATATGACTTTGTGCCCATGATATGTATCAAAATATAGACTTGAATGTATACTGTATTATAACAAAAAAATTGGGTTCTTACCATCTACCGTTACAGAGTAAATCACAGTTGAAACTCGCTTAGTCAAACCATAAACCTCAGACTAGTGAACAAAATAGCCATGACAGGTCTAACTCATTGTAAAAGCTTGTCTTTTATTTTTTATGACTACTAACATAATACAATTATAATAAATATTACAGAAAATAAATAGGCCTACATACAAAACAGTTGTCCCCAAACTCCCCAGTGTCCCCAAACCACTGCATTCCAGTTGTTCTTGACGGTGTGTGTGTGTGTAGGCTAAATTTAAAAAAAACTGAAATGAATGAATGCATCCGGTTCAGTGTCGGAGAACTCCATCGCAGTCTTGACTCTTCGTCTTCATCATCATCATCATCATCATCATCCTCCTCCTCCGATGCCAGTTCTAAATATATAAAAATAAACATTTAGCTGTAGTCAGCCCGGCCAATAGCCAGTTGGGGGGGGGGGGACGTAGGCTATCTGACATCATCGTCATCATCATCATCACACGGAGACACACTAAACAATGTACAATCATGATTGTATACAATATACAATGAATGCAATTATCATGCAAGCTCAGACGTCAATGAAACGTCATACAGATCTTATATAATACGCTACTGTTAGCTTCACTCCCCGTCCCCCCTCCGATCCTTGTAGCAACGTCATCATAACCACGCGTTGCTTCAGTAAACGATGCATGTTTGTTCTCCGTCTTTGTAGACAGTAAATAAAAGGAGCGAACATTACTCTAAAGATCAGATCGCCTATAAGGCACGCTACAATATAAAATACTTGTACTGCCATGCGTGCATGCCTGCTACGATACATTTGTACTGCACCAACCAACGGATCGACACCAACCCCCCCCCTCCAGCCCTTAGCCAGCACCAATGCACCGACCAACACCATTAGCCAGCACCTTCGGTGCTGGCTAATGGCTGGGGGCCATCGTGGTGAGTCATTCTGGCGTCATGATCTGACTAGTAGTAGTAATTATCCAAGCATCTATTTGTAGCGATCATCTTATGATTTCTGATCACTATAGAAGGGCATTTTCTACAATAAGATTACCTCAAAACATTCCGGGTTGATCGTCTTCTTCAATGGTTTCCCGGTATAGCTCATCGGACGACGATGGGGAGACAATGAAAAAAGGAGGGAGGGAGCAGCGAGTCTCGCTGTAAGCACTGGACCAGGGCTACTCCGCCTGGAGAAGGCGACTGGGACGCGTATGGATCAATACTACTACCACAAAACTCGCTCAAATAAATAGTACTGCTTTCAACTTTTTCTGCTAGAAAATCGCTCGGGCGAGACGGCAAACAGGCAAAACAATGAAAACTATGAAGACTCCCTCTGCCCCCACTGTTTACAGGGGGTGGGACCAGCTTCCAATGGCAACACGTACACGTGTGTCACGTGACACGGGTTTTCTGGGTAATGTAGTTGGAATATAAGCTCAGGAATTTAAACAGCGCTTCGGAGCATATTAATATGTTTAGATTCATCAAAAACTGTGAAGACGCCAATTGGCGTCATTGATCATTTACGGAATTCTGATGAAGACGCCAATTGGCGTCTTTCATCTTCTAAGGGTTAAAGGAGAATTCCATGCTAGAAGGCTTTCTTACCTTTATTTGTAGTTGTAATGTCCCCACCAAAGAGGTCTAGGTGTTATTTTGTGCGAAGGTGCATTATTGCCCATTTCCCCTACCGTAAGCCCTCAATGAATTTAATTGAATGGGGCATTGGAGTGTTGTGCTAATTCGCTTATTTCCATCGCTCAAAAATCAATATCCTCTCTTCATAATGTAAATAGTATCCCAAGCGGCACATTTTACTACTTATTTTGATGGAAATAAGCGAATTAGCACAAAAACCCAACCCCCATTGAGGACTTATATTAGGGGAAATAGCCAATAATGCACTTTTTCTCAAAATAACACCTGGACCTCTTTGGTTGGGACATAACAACTACAAATAAAGGTAAGAAAGCCTTCTAGCATGGAATTCTCCTTTAAGTAGCATGTGACATGCCAAACTAGGGGTTTTTCATGATTCTGAATCCAATGCAAGCATTGGTCTTACACTAAAAACACTCCTTTGGCTAAAAACGGCCATAGCTGTCATCACAAATGTGATGAGGTCAGCACATTTGGGGTGTTTTTCGTACAAAACCAATGCTTGCAATGGATTCATGGATTGCAAAGCATTTTTTTCCCAGATTTGCCACAACCGTCACTTTTTTTTAAGATATTTTTTTTGTCTTTTTCTGATATTATTGATAGGTTGAAAGTAGACTGACAGGAAATGGGGAGAGAGATGGGGGGGAAGACACGCGGCAAAGGCCGTCGGGATTGGGAGTCAAACCCGCGGCACGCCGTCAGGCTGGCTCAGCAGCCTAGGTGCCCAGACGGTTGAGCTAACCGTCCGAGCCAACCTTCACCATCTTAACACTTAGTCTACCATTGGCATAGATCTACGTCAATTAAAAGCAATTAATAAATGTTATGCTTAACACCAATGCCGTAGATCTACGGAAATTGGTCTTTTATAGTGCTTTTGATTGATTAAGTCATAATGCTACTCACGTTTGCAATTGCATCGGGTTGCTAGCTGGTGTTGTCAATAACACTGGATCGCGCCATCTTGATTGCCGCCCGTGCCCATAAACAAGACTCTGCGGCTGTTCCTCAGGCACCTCAGTGAGTGTCAGGTTTACCGTGTGTGTGTGTGTGTGTGTGTGTGTGTGTGTGTGTGTGTGTGTGTGTGTGTGTGTGTGTGTGTGTGTGTGTGTGTGTGTGTGTGTGTGTGTGTGTGTGTGTGTGTGTGTGTGTGTGTGTGTGTGTGTGTGTGTGTGTGTGTGTGTGTGTGTGTGTGTGTGTGTGTGTGTGTGTGTGTGTGTGTGTGTGTGTGTGTGTGTGTGATGCCCTAAACTAGCAAATTGTTTAGGCTACTTTTGTCCCTTTATGGGTAGATTAAATAACTACCTTTCGAGAGAGGTGTGGACTTTAATTGAGTATTTCTTCAGACAAGAGGGCATGCCCTCTTATCAATCCATTTAAAACGTGTTTTCTAGTGGGTTTTATTGCTCAACCTGTCTTCTCAACAAAGAATAAGCCTTTTTGTAGCTACTTTGGCACATTATGGTTTTTCTACTATTTGCAATGTAGTTTTTCTGAGTACTTAACTGCCTGTTGCCTGTTGCCTGTTTAAGGACTCAGCCAGTTGTGCCTATTGAGCTCATTTGATTATTGATGTATTATATGTAACTTTATTTTATTTTTTTATCTTTTAAAGCAAAAACTCACACCCGTGTGAAGTGAGGGGCGCTTTTATCATCATACATCATCCATTCATTGTCAATGGGAATTTAATCTGTAGGACAAAAATACAGATTTGCTCAGACACATACAGGTATGACGTAAATTCTCCATTCATTGTCAATGGCATTTCATGTTTGTGTTAGGACAGAAATCTACACTATAGCTGAATATAGGATGGGCTAGCGCCCCTCAAAAATATTATGGGGTTGTGATATGAAAAAGTTTGAGAACCCCTGCAGTACAGAATCAGAATAAGGCAGAATCAGATTACTACTCATTGTAGTAGCAAACGCATCTGGGAAGGTATCATGTTTGCATCCATGTTCCGTTTCATGTGTCGAAGGCATGGGGAGAGAGTATGTATTGCACTCCGTCCGTCCGTGTGTGTGTGTGAGTCCGTGTGTCTTACCAGCTAATCTCTGGCACCGTTTACCCGGTCGATGTCAAAGTTTGCACACACACTCCCTGGAAGCCAACGATGAACCTCTGCCCCAAACTTTCCAGAACGGCCTGTTATAGCACCAGGAGGCCGACTTTTGAAAAACACTTCTTTTGGTATTACTCCTCCAGATTCTGTCCAAAAATCCCGCAAATCGTTACACACTATCTCTATAGTCATGTGTTCAAGATGGATCTGTCCTATATTTCATATTCCATCCTAATTGGCTAACATTGGCTTTCAAAGTTTGCAGGATTGGCCTGTTTTGAACAAAAAGCCTCAAATCATGAACGCAGCGTGCAATTTACGTGAAATCTTTCACAGACTTTCCTACTAGGCTGAGGAATATATCCCACCCTTTTCACATTGTCCTGTTATAGCGCCACCAACAGGTGGACTTTTGCAAAACACATTTTTGGAACAAAATGCCTCAAATCATCCAATTGCCATCCAAGGCATAAGAAGAAATTGCACACATTCCACAATCCTTTTCACATTGGCCTATTATAGCGCCACCAGGAGGCCACAACCTGACCTGCCTTGGTGGAGACCTGTGCCCCGAGGGGCACTTTATCTAGTTGATGTTGTTTCATAATGACTCTGATGTGTGCTGGTTGCATGGATGCTGACGCTAGTCACGCTACCACTCATGTTGTCATCTTGGCGACACGGCACAAATGTGACACGAAGCTCGGCCAATCAGTTAGGCAGACGGATTGGGTTAACAAACGGGACCAGCTACCCTCCACCACCACTTGGAGATGAGGTGCATCCCTCGCAGACTGGCAAACGGACCGATACAGACATTCATGTTGTCTCTGTGCGCAGAAACTGTTGGTCCGATTTAGTGCCAGCCGCTATTCAGGCTCTGAGTTGATGTGGTGTGGTTGTGATTTTGTGACCATCTTGCTATAAACATTTCCGTGGAAGTCTTAAATGCGTTGGAAATCTTTTCAGCTACATATGTGACTTTCAGTCACTGAAAATGTATAATGTATGGCCTCAGGATGTTGATTTATTTCTGAGAATGTAACATAAGGGTCAATAATACCTATTACCTATCAATCATTTAGCTGAGGAACCCCCTCAAGGACACCTGCTGGCCCCGGACTCATGCCCAACAATCATACTACATTGTTTTTGTCACTTGCATCATGTCGCCTGCTCATTCTGATGTTAATGGTACTGTAACTGAACCTCTTGGACTTTTCTGCATACAATACTTATATACTGACTGAGTTGCAGCCACATCACTTTCTGTTTTGGAGGAGTAGGTTGGTACATTGAGTAGGTACATTGACCTATTAACATGGCCACTGATTGTATATACTAGTTGCTGAGCCACAGCAAACACACACCCGCTCATAAACGGTTCCAAAACACACGACCCGCACACATACCCACATGCGTGACCCGTCGCGAACACAACACACACAGGACTCGTCCTGTCCATGCATTGTTGTGATGTCTGTAGGGTGCAGATGCAGGTCTGCTCAATTGTAGCAGAACATGCTAACGCTGACGATGCTTGCAGCGCACACACACTACAGTACTCAGCCCAGCGAACAGACACACACACACACACACACATGGAAGTGGGAGCTGCTGAGGGGGGAGGGGCGGCTGTTAAACTGACAGACACACACACACTATACAGCCCAGCGAACAGACAGAGACATGCACACAAGGCGTCCATGGCCACGCATGCACGGTAACGGCGAAAACCACGGCCGTAGACTCGGAGGGCAGTATTATGCGTGTCTTAAGTACCAGGTCTTATGACTTAACTTAAGACCTGGAGGCGTGGTCAATGCCGTTTGGCCACTCAGAATAGCCAAATGGCATTGATCACGTCTCCAGGTCTTAAGTTAAGTAATAAGACCTGGTACTTAATCGTTTACCCGCCAGGAACATAGGAATATTAACACGTAGAATCTTGTAGCCTGCCACAAACGGAAAAGCCGTTTTAACAGCGATGTATTCATTAATGCATGTTTTAATACGATCGTATCGAAATCTACCGTCCGTTAGCTTTGTTATGCTTCTGACACAATGGGCGCGGCCATTTTGAAAATGCGCGCGCATCCACTAACATTGCCGGCTCTGTTTTCAGACGGCTTTATCTCACAGAAGCGTCATTGCAGAGGACGCTTTGTCCCAGACAAGCGTTTTCAACGGCCTGTAGCAGGCGCTGTGATACTCGCGGTCCACTTTTTCCACCACCGACCGAGAGAACGAGCACCAGCTTCGTCAACACACACGGAATGGTTTCATAGTAAAATGCGATACGGATATTTGGCTCTTCAAAGTAAGTGTCACGCGTGATTAAACCATGGCAATACGCAATCGAGGGATTAATTAATGGCGGCAGGCTAAGAGTTAACTCATTTGCTGCCAACATTGACTCTGGCACAGCAACTTATGTGGCATCGGATGCAGTGGGTCTTTTATTTTGAAGACTCCCAGATTCACCCCAAAATGAACAGGAAGTAAAATCTCAATCTGAGCCTCGATTCCGGGCGAGCCAAGCGTTACCCAGCGACAGGGACGCTGCCAGATGGTGGACATCAGAGAGACCATTCTGAACCAATAAATATATAAAAAGATGTTCTTGGCAACGAGTGCCATTGGAAAAAAGACGCACCAAGACATTTTTGGCAGCGAGTGAGTTCATGTTTTACGTCAAGCACACTCTTGTTCTTGAAATGTGCCATCATACTATAAAGCAATAAACCGCTCTCTGTCTGTCCTTCTGTCTAAACCACTTCTTCTACTCTGTCGGTTCAGCAATTGATCTGAAGTCGTGAATGCCCATTACATCATTACCATGTGCAGACACTGACGAACGATATATTGCACTTTTCCCAAATTCTAATTTTGGAAACTCTGGGCAGTATTATGCGTGTCTTAAGTAAAAGAAACGGGACATAGTATTAGATGGAATAGTGTACCCAGGACATCACAATTATTATTGATGCGCTTAACACCCCAGAGTGCCCCTGGCTGTGTATATTTGCCTGAAGTTGCCCATAGCAGAAGTGCCGATGTCTCATTTTACAAGATTGTAGCAACAGTTGGAGATATGTATCACTGCTGGAGACATCCACTGTTAGCATCCCTGAAAGCAAGGAAGGAAAATAATTAAATAAATCACAAATCTGCTTGTTTGCTTGCAAGTGCAATCACAACAGGGCTGCTTTCTATCATTACCTCTGCCGCTTACAAACAAGGAAATGTGTGGAGGTTATTGAATTGATTTGATAGGAAGATTCTATAATAGAATTTCATACACATCTTCATTCTCCAGTGGTGACAACTACGGTATGTTTATACATATGCATTTAGATATGGCATTAGGCCCAAGTATGTCTCTTCTGCCCAATAATAAATATAGCTGCTAACAGCAATACATTTGCGAGCTGTGCAATAGAAACATAATAGACTGCACTTGAGAGAAAAGATATTATGCGATTAGCAAATGAGCATTGGAAACAGCTGAGCAGAGTTCTGAGGGGTTGTGGATATTAAAATGCATATTATGATGTTTATAATGGCAGATTTCAAACTCAAAAAGTTTGCCAAGTTTGCAAATTTGCTCTGCTTCATCTACCCAACAGAAGCAATTGTAGTATTCTAATAATTAGGCTATAGCTTTTCATCACTATTCCTGACCTCAGTGACCTTCTGTTTCCCAGGCGTCCTATGTATTCAGCTACAACAGCCCTGTTTAAATAAGCTGAATAGCATAAAGTGTTGTCTTCTGTCATGCGCCATGCCCCTGTTAAAATATGTCAATTGAGTGCTATAGCCCTCTACCATATTGCTGAGTTTTGAAAAAAACAACTGCACAGTTAAGCCAGAACTGCCAAAAAATTAAGGAAGAAGAATAACCATTACAATAGGGGTCCATGCTTGGCTCCATAATAATGATACACTTTCATATTCATAGAGCACTTATTCAAATTAAACGTTATAAAGTGCTTTACATAAAACTGAACAAAAACCAAACCATATAATACTCTCAGCCTTTTCTCCTGTGCCTTAAGTTCTCTATGCCATCTCCCTAGCAGTCTTCTCTCAATACGGAAACAGTGGACTGGCCTGCCATCTTTCCCTTTTGAAATGTATGGAGAGCTATCGACGTGAGAAATATTGACTTTGAATATGCATTTTGTCCATTGCCTCTATCTTTTATTAGGGTCATCATATATATCTCTCATAGTACTATGGACTGAGGGATACCAATCTGGTATTAACTGTGGTAATCTGGACAAGGTACTCAGATTATAGTATAGTTCTTAAAGCTACAATCAGAGTTATTTTAATGTATCTTTATTTTACATAAAAGAGTGGGAAGATATAAGTTCACAACACATCGCTTGTAGGTCTATTTTTTAAAATGTTTGAATATTTTGGAAGATTTTAGCCCTTTTTTTTGGTCCTTTTTTTTATGTATCTGTGTGAGCAGCTGAAGCCTGGGTCCATTTGGTTATATTTGTACACTCTCAGAGTTATATTAACATTCAACATTTTGCAGTGTGCATATATCTATATTCAGCATGTCCAGTGCTGTACATCTCTGTCTGTCTCCTCACTGGGCAGTGGGGACGCCTGCTTCTCTCCACCCACCACACTAGATGTGAACAGGCCTGTGCACATACACATTGTACCACACTGTTCTGACCACCGAAACACTATTGATTGTGATTGAGGGACTTGCTGTAGCCTAGTACTGCGTGTTCACACAAACTCGAACCCACTAGCCTCCGCGTGTGTGTGTGCGCACGTGTGAGTGTGTGTGTGTGTGTGTGTGTGTGTGTGTGTGTGTGTGTGTGTGTGTGTGTGTGTGTGTGTGTGTGTGTGTGTGTGTGTGTGTGTGTGTGTGTGTGTGTGTGTGTGTGTGTGTGTGTGTGTGTGTGTGTGTGTGTGTGTGTGTGTGTGTGTGTGTGTGTGTGTGCGCGCATGCATGGATGTATCCCCCTTGTTTCCATGGTAACGCTGATTGTCTCTCTCTCTGTTTTCCAGACAGCCAATGGGAACGTGGAGGCCAAAGTGGTCTGTTTTTACCGGCGCAGGGACATCTCCAGCACACTCATTGCCCTGGCAGACAAACACGCAAGTGAGTGACTAACAACCCCCCCCCCCCCCCTCCTTTCAAAAATATTGAGCCAGCATTTAACACATTTCACCACCAGCATTCATTCATTAATCCACCCGTTAACCGTCAGGATTCTTTGGTGAAACCCTTGTTTTTTAAGGATCCACTGGAAACACGAAAACCGGAACCGGATGTAGACTAACGGTGTGTGTTGTGATGGATGCTATTATATACTTTCACTTAGAGAAGACGTAGCGTTACCGCGACCGTCGGTTCAATGGCTGTGGGCCGTTGAATAAAGCAGATTTTGTGAATGCACATGGAAATATTGCTTACGGTACAATTTCTGTTCACTTCATTGCCTAGCAACCCAATGCTAATGTATGTAGCATTACGACAGCGAGCTATCAATAAACCACTGAAGGAGACTGCTGAATTTAGATCTGGTGTAGATCTACGTCAACGGCGGGGAATGTGTTAAGGTCCCTTTACATATATTTCATGTGTGGTTGAAGTCCTTACAAAAATCATCTCTGTTCAATAAGATGTCAAGTTGTTTTTTTTCCCACCAAAAATATCCGTAAAGGAGTTTTACAATACCTCTTTCTTTGCTCTATCATTGCCCTCATTTAGTATTATAGGATCTATGAATATGTAAAAGTTTTAATCCAGAATTTGGGTTATCCAATCAGTTGCCAATACCCACAGAGAACATCCGAACAGAAATACCAACCATAACACGCCAGCCATAGATCACAAGCTCACGTGTCGTGTCAGGGAAGGAGTGCTTGTTTTGTATCACTTAACATCCCTGCATAGTTTTTCATGGGACTAATGAGACTGACTCTGATTGGCATTCGGCATGCGTCAAACCTGGATGAGATCAGTGTTAATGCTTTGTAGAAATGCAGAGTGCAAGAAACAAAAAAAAGCATGATTTACAGTATGGGGAAGCAGGTCTTTCACATCAAGACCCTCCAAAACGTTATCCAACAACAAATCCTGCAAGTTTTTGAGTGGCCCATTGAATTATGTTTCCATTGTTCATTGCTGCAGTGCAATCCGTCCCAATCGGACAAGGTACAAAATTGATGAAAATGTAGCCTACTATAATGACATTTCTGCCACTGTGACCAGCCACTCAGGAGGCTGCCCTGGTAACAGGGGCGGGGCCAAGAGTGAGGGCAGGGTCTGAGGCCCCTTTGAGGGAGTACTATGGATGTTGGTAGGGAAAATATTTGATCAGTGACTCAAGGCAATTTCCACTGATCCATAGCAGAACAGAATTGTTATTGTTTCTCCGACCGTGAATATGGTGTGTCCGATTGAGAGACCAATGCAAACCGTACATTTTGAACAAAGGCAGACAGCGATGTATCTTTCGTCACTGACCGTGTTGTTTTTTTCTCTGTGAATAGAGACAGAGATAATCCAAGTGCGTGTGCGCTGGGTACTTTTACTTTCCCTTTCAACACGGAGCGACAGACTGCTGCTTGTAGGAAAGGCCCGTTGTGATTGGCCAGTAGTCGCAGACTACAGTACTTAGGTTGAAGACACAGAGGTAACGCCAGTGGCGTATCACGGCCAGAAAGCACAGGCACTTCCGCATACTCCGGATACATCGTGTGTGTGTGTGTGTGTGTGTGTGTGTGTGTGTGTGTGTGTGTGTGTGTGTGTGTGTGTGTGTGTGTGTGTGTGTGTGTGTGTGTGTGTGTGTGTGTGTGTGTGTGTGTGTGTGTGTGTGTGTGTGTGTGTGTGTGTGTGTGTGTGTGTGTGTGTGTGTGTGTGTGTGTGTGTGTGTGTGTGTGTGTGTGTGTGTGTGTGTTCACGTCACTCTGTGTCGTAAGTGTGGGTGCGTTGTGTGTGGTCACGTCACTCTGTGTCGTAAGTGTGGGTGCGTTGTGTGTGACGTAAGTGTGGGTGCGTTGTGTGTGCCGATCAGCGGTGCTCGGAGAGGTTCCTGTAGCGTTCAACACATTGCTGCTGCACCACACCTCTACATCATGGATGTAGTCTGGACTCCTTTTCTCAGCCCAGATAGGCCATTCGTTCAATGAGAGACAGACAGACAGACAACTGAAAATCGTTTGGTTGGGGGTGGGGACGTGAGAGGCCCCAATGGACTGAGACTGAATCGAGAATGGCTGGAAAGAATGAGAGGGTGCGGAAGAACGAATGAGTGAGTCACAAGCAGGGGAGAGAGAGTGTGTTTGCGTGCGCGCGCACGTGTGTGTGTGTGGTAGATCTCAGTGGAGAGAAGCCCTCCTGACTGCAGCAGTTCTTCTATCAGGACTGACTGCAGACAAGCTTCCAGCTAGAATGCATGCACTATGCTATGTTCAGTGTGCGCGCACACACACACACACACACTCCATATGACTGCAGACAGCATCCAGCTAGAACGCATGCACTATGCAATGTTCAGTGTGCACACACACACACACACACACACACACACACTCCCTCCATATGACTGCAGACAGCATCCAGCTAGCCTAGAACGCATGCACTATGCTATGTTCAGTGTGTGCACACACTCTCCATATGCTTCCTCTGCAGTGCAAGCAGCCTATCACTATCAGTCTCTTTGGCCTGTAACTGTCCACGGTTTGTTGGCCCTTTTTCGTTGTGTTCTCCTCCATTCTGCAGTATATTATCCACTCGTGAATGAGGATATTTGATTTGATTTTATTAGACGTCGTGCAAGAAAAAACAAGTTACATCATGTTCATCTAGGAAGTGTCAAGGATAAACACACAATACAGTCTTCCGACCTATTTTCATTGTGGTCCTTGGTCTGGGACAAACATACATTGCAAACACAATCACAATCGCGTCTAGTAGCCAAGGCCATAGATCACAATATGCTGTTGCTGTTATTTTGGGTTCAATATCTAGTTGGCTGATGCAATATATTTAATATTTGATATCTGGTACTGAGTGTTGTCTCTTAATTGCACAATAGATTGAGTCACTGACCTTTGTATATTTGATATTGTTGATTTGGTAGTTGACGGTTTCCTTTTCCTGTTTATTATCTTTTGTAACTGCAATTGACAATTAACTTGAATTTGAAAAGATGAGACGAATCAAGAGCGTTTATTTGTTCCTAGTCTAGGTATAAGCAATGAAATGCGAGTGTGTGCAAGTGTGTATGATACACACATACTGTGGAACATCAACATAATAGCAATAGCGACGAAGCTAAGAACATTTTTTTTTAAAAGTCTTGAAGAATTACTGTTGCAACAATAGCAAGGTCAGCATAGCTACAATAAAGAGACGAGGCAATAACCATGTATTCAGATACTTTGTATCAGATGCCTTGTGTACAACACAATGGCATCTATAGCAACATCAACATCAGGGAAACAAATGCAAGATGGCATAACCATGTGATATGATACCTTTTATATACAGGAATAACTACAGTTCCGAGTGCCAGCACACTTATTTATATTTTAGTTTTTTGTTTCATTTTTATTTCGTTTCATTTTCCCCTCTTTCCCCCCACTGTTTTTTTCTTCTGGTTTATTGCTCTGACAGCCGCCGGGTACAGGCTCCTCCTACGCCCTGAGCCCCAGGCTATGAGACTCTCAAACGGCTCTGGTGAACGCTGGGGTTTTGCAGTCACTGTGGCCTCTGTCCTTCACAGCACAACATGGATTGCAGTTCAAGGTCGAAATTCACAGGCTGTAATCTTCCAAGTAGCAGAGAGGAGACAGAGCCACTGTGAAATTAAATGTAGTGTACTACTCGAACAAACAAATATTATCCATGCTTCATATGTATGCAATCGTCATAGGCCCACACTGCAGATTTAAAATCTATGCTGAACATTTGATTTTAGGTGGCTTTACCAGGCGTGCTGCTGTCTGGACACTGGCTAGGCCACTACTTCTCATAACGGAGACCCCCGCTATGAGGGGGGGGAGGGGGAGGGGGGGGGGGGTCTCTAGCTAAATTAAATTTCACCAGCGAGATCATGTTGGCCCAAAGCGAAAATGTACGACTATTCAGATCATAGGTTTCACTCTCTCCACTGTTATATACCTATAGTATACAATTTAGTATAAATTTAATCTAACCTCAAATCTTATGTGGGTCCCTTATAGAAAGTCTTTTCAAATGGGGATCTGCAGCCTAATGCCTATTAATTTGGTGGCTCTTGACATTAAGACGTTTGAGAAAATCTGGTCTAGGTAATTAAATCCAACCACTTGAAATGGGTTGATTGATTGAATTGATTGAAATATTTATTAACAGTTTGCAGAATTACAGTACATTTCAAGCACAAACTCAATAGAAAGACTTAAGCATTACACTTGTTTACAAGAGGGTCCACCTTGTTCAATTCATCAAAACATTTAGAGACGTACAAATAGACACTTCTATATACCGGTAGTCAAAGAACAGAACAGGAATTCATCATAAAGGAGGTAAAAAGGGAAAAGAAACATATACAGTGAGGGGAAAATAGGTGGGCGGTGGCCGGTGGGGGGGATTCAGATTTTACGGGGGCCAGTTTCGAATTGCAGCCGTCCGTAGGTGCCCCTTGAGAGCGGTTTTGAAGGAGTCAAGGGATTCGCATGTCTTAATGGCTGTTGGTAGGGCGTTCCACATTTTGGTTGTGGATGGTGGGCTGTATGTTGTCTCTTCTTGGAGTGTAATGTGCTGCTGTTTGCTTGATTGCGTTCATGTCTGTATTTGCGTTAACATGTGTACATTTTGTTCATTGGGTGTATTTGTCTTTCCAGCAATGTGTTTTGTGTTTGCATGTCTGCATCCTTTTGTGTGTGTGCGTGTGTGCATGCACGTGCATGTGTGCTAGCTATACGTTTTTGTGTGTGTTCACGACCGCAGTCACAGTGGGGGCCTGGGATCTTATCTGTAACTCTCTGGCAGCAGGGGAGTGGGAGACCACACAGCAACCGTGCACAGGAAGAACCAGAGTGTGACATCAATTTAACTCTTAAGTGTGTAGAGATGTAAGGGTCCATCTCTGAGTTGCAAATGGATAAATTAATTCTCAGGATTTAAGAACCACCATGCTTATCTAATGGTGTGTGTGTGTGTGTGTGTGTGTGTGTGTGTGTGTGTGTGTGTGTGTGTGTGTGTGTGTGTGTGTGTGTGTGTGTGTGTGTGTGTGTGTGTGTGTGTGTGTGTGTGTGTGTGTGTGTGTGTGTGTGTGTGTGTGTGTGTGTGTGTGTGTGTGTGTGTGGGGGGGGGGGGTCATGAGTGCGTGTGGTCATGAGTGCTCATGTTCTTCTTAGCACTAGGCTATCTATCTTCATGTGTAGAATACGTGCATGCACAGCGGCCCCAGATTGGTGGTAGTGATGTTAACGGTACATCCCCATGCTTCGGCGAGTATAGAAAACGGTTCTTCTAGTGTGTTTTCCATATGGACCTCTTAGTTCTGCCTATGCTCTGCCAGCACGCAGCAGTCGGGCCACGGGCTTCCAGACATTTGCAATATGTGAAAAATGCATGGCAGGAATGGCTGCACACCGCATGGGTGTGGGCTGTATCCTGTCTGTGTTTCTGCAGCCGCAGACTCTCTTGCCACCAAGGACAAGCAGAAGAGGAGGAGGGGGTCGGTAGCAATGGTGACGATGAGACTGAATCGTGTTTGTGTGTGTGTGTGTGTGTGTGTGTGTGTGTGTGAGAGAGAGAGAGAGAGTGCTTGTGTATGCATGGTGAACTTGGGTTTTTTGCACTGAGGCCTATAACAGGAATTGCTCAAGCGTCTCTTTTAATTCTGTTCTGCTATGGATCAGTGAAAATGGCGTGCGGTTGCCTTGAGTCACTGATCAAATATTTTCCCTACCAAGATCCATAGTACTCCCTCAAAGGGGCCTCAGACCCTGCCCTCACTCTTGGCCCCGCCCCTGTTACCAGGGCAGCCTCCTGAGTGGCTGGTCACAGTGGCAGAAATGTCATGTCAACCTCCCTTGCACCTCCCCTCAGATGTTTGAATTTGCTATGACTCAAACTTTGTCTATTTTTGAGGCATGGCTCCTAGTTTCCATAAACAAAAGACAACAGTGTTGCCAACTAACTGATTTATGAAAGTGTCAGGTTGAAGCATGGTCTGCGAGACAAAACACCACAGTGTGGGGTGGAAATGTATAGGTGTAAACATTTTCGCAGTCAAAGTGACTTGCTCCTCCTGGTGCACTGACAGGCTGACACCCCCCCCCCCCCCTGCTCAGGAGGCATGCGTCCAGTGTGTGACGTCAGTGACCAATGACGTCACGTAACTATGATGCATAACTCTTATAATTGTATACACAATCTGTGAAAACAAAATGCATGGAGGTACTTCCTTGGCCTACTGGCGGCGTGCACAAGATATTTGGCACTGATTGATCCAGCTGTTTGTAAGATTAGCCCTGGACAAACAAACAAACACTCACACAGATATGTGTACACACACACACACACACACACACACACACACACACACACACACACACACACACACACACCTGCACATATACGGACGGCAGTAGCTCAGGGGTAGAGTGGCCAGATGGGAACCGCAAGGTTACCAGTTCGAACCCGGGCTCCCCCAGAGTTGGCGTCAAGGTGTCCTTGAGCAAGACACTGAACCCCTAATTGCTCCCGATGTGCAGGTTGGTGCCTTGCATGATTTCCTCTGTCATCGGTGTATGAATGTGTGTGTGAATGGGTGAATGGGTGAATGTAATGCACAATCTATGTAAATGCCTTGGATAAAGGCGCTATATAAATGCACCATTTACACCCACACACACACACACACACACACACACACACACACACACACACACACACCCACACCCCATTTGTAGATGGCTCACATCCTCCAGAGCCACACTGTGAAACCTAAAACACAAATAAAAGAGAGCAAAGCCCATGCACTCATGAGCTCCCTGTATACACCTTTTTATCTACTGACAACTTCGGGGAGCTCTGATGACGCTTCACATGGGATTAAAACGTCAATAAAGGAAGAGGTTCTGTGAATTCTTGGTTACTGGTTAATTTAGAGCGGGAGACAGACAAACACACATGCTTCCTGGGCAGCTCAATATGCTATTCTCGCAAACATTTATGTAACATGTTTACCTTCATCCCAGTGAAAACAGCAGCCAATGGTTTCTGCAATTGAACAAGGAAAAACTCAACTCAGTTTCACATCTGGTGTGTTCAATGTTGTAGACCAGGTCATATCTGGGTCACACCATTAGGGATGACCTCAGTGATGATGATGATGTTCAGAGACAGTACTGTAAATTGTATGCACAAGCCAACATGTCTCGTGAATTTTATGTGATGTCAAGATCGCCCTTTTTTTAAAGATTACTGTATGCCAGGGGTTCTCAACGTTTTTGGCTGGGGACCCCGGAAATGCTTTGGCCATGTCTCGCTCAGTGTTGATTTACCAAGTTTTAATGCCAAATTTGCCAATGTAACCAAATGGATCCTTAAGGGTCCTTTGGTTACATTTTAACAATGTAACACTGATGAGTTTACAATGCAGTTGCATGTCAATCAAGCAACATCATTGCTGTCCCATTTCCAAGTTAGTGGACATATGCTCTAATTACACAAGTAGTACGTTCTATGGACAAACTGCTGTTAAAAAAAAAAAAAAAAAAAAAAAACGATAATAGAGGGAGCACCTCTATCGATTGGCCAACGATCGGTTATCGGCCGATCTTCACTCCAAATGACTCGATCGGTGATCGTCAATTTACCCGATCTGGAGAAACCGATCTTTTACACCATTTAAGTGGTATAAACGTCAATCAGATATATAGTAGAATATCGTTTTCCATCTTTGTGACAGGCCTAAACATTCTCCCCTTCCTCCCCCCACACACAGGAACCGCTTGACGTGGGTTTTGACATACTAGAGTGGTACTCATTGGGCACTGGCCTACTTGGAACGATGCAACTTGTAAATGCATGCCCCACCCAGTTAATGTCTGTCTCTTTTATGCCCATATATGGAGTTATTTGTCAGGCATGCCCAAATATTGAGTATATGCAGATGACATAACATTGTGATGTCGGAACAGGCTAGCTCCATATATGGAGATGTCCATAACCTGGGCAGGGGCCATGTCCACATCCCGGGCAGAGGCTTTTGTGCTGGTTCTGGACAACCGGCGATCCGACGGACTTGACACCGGGCACTGCACTCCCTGTGGTGGTGTGGAACGCATGTGTCAAATTTGAAGTCGGTGGGGCGAACGGTTCTCGAGTTATATGCATTACAGGCGTACGTACACACACAGACGTGGTGCATTTATATTAGGTTAATTATTTTGGTAATATTTAAATTTTCCCCTTACGCACAAGTTAAAGATCGGTATCGGCCGATCGTGAGAAAAACAATCAGTGATCGGGATCTGTCCCAAAAATCCTGATCGGAGCACCTCTAAACGATTACAACGGTATGAACAGTGGACATGAGTGAAGTGTGTCCTTTTGGCTTCATGGGTAGCTGTCTTTTGTTTTTCACCCCTCCTGCCATCTCCTGCTGCACTGTATCGTAGAGGTACCTCCTGATGTACTGTATCATGGAGCTCCTGCCACCTCCTGATGCACTGTATCCCGGAGGGGAAGTCATTCAGTTCTAGTAATCACGCTCTCCTAGCCTCCTCTCCTCTTCTCTCCCAGACCTCGGGTCTCCCCTTTCCTCTCTCCCTCTGCGTTCCCTTGCCCTGGCCCAGTAAGGCGACTCATTCATCAATAATTGATAATTGGTTGGGACAGGTGAGATGGATTGTCTCAGAGAACAAGAGAGGAACGGGGTGGCGGGGGGGGGAAGGAGATTGGGGGAAAGGAGAGGAAGGGGCTGAGGAAAGGACCAGCTGGGGTGAGAGGGTGAGTGAAGAGGGTACAAGAAAGGGGCAAAGAGGTGTGTGTGTTGGGGTGTTCAAGGGAATGAGAATGGGGAAAGGGGGAGATGTCAGAGGCTTCCTGCTACATGGCCCTGCCCTGGAGGCATACATGTACTGTACACACACACACACACACACACACGCACGCACGCACGCACACACACACACACACAATACTGCATTCAGACACATATGGCCATTAGACTCACCCATGAACTGTGACCCCCATCCCCTGTTATCTACCTCTCATTTTACAACTCAACACATTCTCCCCTCTGGACCTGCTATTACCTGTCATCGCCTTTTTTTTCCTTTTTCTTTCTATGTTTTAACTGACCCGTTATTTTGTGGAGGAAAATGGAAGCAGCTTGCACTGTGGTGTGTGTGTGTGTGTGCGGGTGGGCTCATGCTGGGCAATGATGGTGTGTGTCTGGTGGGTGCTGAGAGCCTGAGAGAGTGAGCGAGTGAAGGAGTTCTTATTGATTTTGGTTGCACATCTCTTCTCCCTGAAAATCCCTTGATTGCTTTTGTTCTGCTCCCTGTCTCCCTCTCGCTCCCTCTAATGAAACTCCAAATGAATTGGAGCACGCTCTGACTAGTCTCTCTCTCTCGCTCGGTCTCTCTCTGGGTCTCTTTCGGTTTCCCCAATGCTCTCCCTTCATGATTTCTGTCTTTTTCTGGTGTCTGTCTCTGGTCTCTGTCTCTGGTCTCTGTCTGTCCTTTCTCTTGCTTCATCTTTCTTTATTCCCCATTCCTCCCTCTCTCTCTCTCTCTCCACTCTCGATTTGTCTCTTTCTGAATCTCTATCTTTTATTCGTCTTTCTCCCCCTAACTCTCATCTCTCCTTTCTCCATCTCCGTCGCGCTTCCTTTCCGTCGTCTCCTCTATCCGTGTGTTCCGTCTCCTCCGTCTTCCTCTCCTTTAAGGAGGAGGATGAGATGTGTAGGCTACCAACAGAATCTGAACCTGTTCTCACCCCCTGTGACTCAGACACCTGACTGACTCATGTGGAATCATAAAGCTTTACCTCCCAACAACAACCAACCAGCATCGATAGGGCTGTGAAGTTCTGTTCTCTTAAAGTTGTGTTCTGTTCTCTTACATGTGTGCTCCGTTTTCAATAAGTGCTCTTCATTCAGTTGTTTTCTTCTGCTGTAGGCGTGTGTTTGTGTGTCTGTATGTATAGGTGTGTCTGCTCTGCTTATAGGTTTGTTTGTCTTTGTCTAAGTTTGTGTATGTCTGTTATGTATATGACTGTGTGTTTGTGTCTCTATATATTGTCTGTCTGTCTGTGTTTGTGTGTGTCTGTGTGTACAGGTGTGTGTTTGCATCTGTGTTAGGGATGTTAAATCAATTAATCGCCGTTAAAAAAATAATCAATTAAAGCTGCTATAAGCAATAATGTCAAGATTTTGTCAATGACTGTTTATTTTTTGGTATTCAGACAGCCAGCAATGAGGGAACAAACGCTCCCAAAAATGTTTTTGTCTCTGTAACACATCTAGGGGCCACAATCTGCATTCAAATATGTTCCTAGAAGCTTTGTCATTGGTCGGAAGAA